>NC_080427.1:49260407-49577109 GCF_029873635.1 Malania oleifera
TTGCATCTACAAATCTCACAACTAACGGATCACTCTATTGTCTACCGAAAACCCCACTGCACTAGCATAAGGGACCTTTGACATATCCTGAACATCATTATCCATCCTTGGGCATTAAGCGATAAACAAATAAAAATAATTCGCCAACAGTGTACCGATCATCGGTTTAACCATGCAAAACCTCTTCAATACCTTCTCCACAAAACCACCCTAAGACAACCACAATCTCCCCGCAATTCTATCCATAAAGCCACCCTGAGATAACCTCAATCTCCCAATAGCTCTAACCTAACGAATCTCCAACCCAAGAATCTTCTTGGTCGTACCCAAAACTTTCATGTCAAATTCTTTTCTCAACAGAGTTTCAACTGATTAACCTCAATCAAAGTCTTCCTAGCAACTAACATGTCATCAACATAAAACAATAGAAAAATTATCCACTTGCATCCTATCCCTCTTCCCTTTTAGAAGCTCCACCAAACCCTACATCTGATTTTTTTGCAATAAATCCATCATATCCACCATAACACTCATCCATCTATTTTTTTCTTTGCTATGCACCGCATCTTGAAAAATAGTAGGCACCTTTTTTTTTTTTTGATCAATTGGGTAAATATATTGATCAATTGGGTAAAATAGTAGGCACTTTGCTGGTAGTAATGAATGCATATAAGACACCAGATCATCAAATTCATACCTGAGTGGTGGCTTGATGGTGCATCTGGACACGCTGTGATCTTGCTACTTTCTCGAGCTATAACTCCCTGCATTATGAACAATGTCATCTCTGCCTTAAGTTTGTAACTTCACCTGTATCACAATCTTATTTTTGTTGTAATTTATACTGTGATATTTCTGGTCTCCCGAGTTAGAACTCCCTGCATTATGAACAATGTCATCTCTTCCCTGAGTTTTCAACTCCACCTACATCACATGCTCATTGTTGCTGCAATTTTTTGGTACCTATTTTTCTTCGTTTACTTGAATACATTGCACCATGGCTTTCTCACCAAAAACAATATATGTACTGATCATCACCTTATTTGTCATTAAAAATACACAACTTGAACTCACCTTTCTTATAACCCCAGAAAAGATGTAACGTCTAGACATTTCACCAAACTTAGATCTCACCTCACTAGAAACGTGCACAGCTGAACATTCAAACACTCTCAAACTAGAGTAGTCTACCGCATTACTTGTCCACACCTCTCCTGCAACTTTCCTATCTAGTGATACCCTTGGCGATTGGTTAATCGAAAAACACATCATACTCACTGACTTTACCAAGAAGTTCCTTACAAGTTGTGCATACAACCTGGCATGCTGCTCACAAAACTCATTGAACATCAGCATAGTCAATTCCAATGTTTGACCTGAGAATCTCTCTCCCGGTTTGGTTTTGCACCTCAACCACAAGTTAAACCTAGCAAACATCTCTGACTTGTGCCGCATGAAGTACACCAAGACCTTTCATGATAAACTCACAAAGTACATATGTCCAACCCGTGATGCTACCCTCACCGGGCCCTAAAAAACTTGAATAAATGTAGTTAAGAATACCCCTTGTCTTGTGTGTGGTTATTTTACACAAGATAGTATTACTTGACTCAGAATCTACATCTACAACTCCACCACAATTCTGGTATCCAACAGTGCATAGATATTTCCCGCTAACTTTTGTCCCTTCATCAACATCAAGACGTCTTTACACACCTTCATTATCCGAATTTTAGACTTATAACTATACACATTACAATCTAAAGTGCCTAATAAAATCACATTCTTCCGTAAATCTGGTACATACCTTACATCATATAATGTTCTCACAACACCATCATACATTTTAATTCTTATGTTTCATATTCCAACAATTTTACATGAAGCATCATTTCCCATCAGAATAGAACCAAAATTAACTAGCCTATAGGTGCTGAACCATTCTTTATTTGGTGTCACGTGATAAGAACATCCTGAATCTAGGATCCAAGAATCCATGAGGCATTTGAACCTGATGAAATGGAAAGCATATCACCATCACTGCTCCTTGAGTCTCCTTCCACTACATTTGTAGATTTTGACGAACCCTCTTGATTTTCTGCATTCCCCTTCTTCCAGTCTGAACACTCCGATTTTACATGTCCAATTTTCCCGCACTTAAAACACCTTATGTCCTTCTTCTTTCTGAACTGCAATCGAAATTTATTACCACTCGATTAGCTTTGAAACTTACTTCTCCCACGTTCCTGGTTACCCTTCACCACAAGCACTTCACCTTGTGAAATTTCATAGCTGGCCTTCTTTCTTTGTTGAAAACCCAACAATGCGCTTGTTCTTCCAAATTCAAGGTTTGTTTGCCCCATGTTAGAGTCATAACCAGATTTTCATACATGTGAGACGCGGGTAGGGAATTCAATAGCATCAACGTCTTGTTTTCTTCCTCGAACTTCACATTAACCTACATCAAATCACTTACAATATGATTGAATGCATTGATGTGTTAGTTCAAATATGAACCCTTCGCCATCTTAAGTCAATACACCTTATGCTTAGAATATAATTTGTTCGTTAGAGACTTAGACATATACCAGTTTTCAAGTTTCTGTCAAACAGCCGTAGGAGATTCCTCATCCATGACGTGATAGAGTACGCCATCGGCAAGACAAAGTCTAATAGTCGCCATAGCCTTCGCTTCTAATTGCTTCCAACTTGTTTCATCCATGCCTTCCAATTGACCTCCGTATAAAGCCCTCACCATACCTTACTGCACTAGCAAATCTTTAACCCTTCTTTGCCATAGTCTGAAGTTTCCCGTTCCATTGAACTTAACAACATCAAACTTTACAGAAGAAATTCTAGAAACCATTACAACAATGCTCTGATACCAATTTATTGTGCAAATCAATGCACAGCAGAAACAAACGATCTCACAAGGCAACACTCAACGGTGAAATATACAGAAAACACAATCACGCAGATTATATGAAAGCAATAAAACAATAATACAAAGAATTACGTGGTTCGGCAATGCTTACAACCATGGGAGAAAATGGCAATGTTTTTCACTATCTTCCGTCGAAAGACATAAGAGTTACAACATATAACATACATATTTACCCTCTCGGAGGTTTTTCCCCCGAAACCCAACCTATGTAACTTCCCAATTCAAAATTTGAAAATCAACGCTGACAAATCGAGGCAAACCATTGACGGTTTCAGACATATCGTTGAAGGTTTATTACCGAGACCAAACAGCATAAGTAACAAAACTAGAACCGTCGACTGTTTCACTACATCTTGACAAAACTATTGACAATTTTAGGGAAACCATCGACGATTTGCTCCTACAAACCACAATTGCTGTTTTCTACCATGTTTTCTCATTTGTACATGCGTTCCACTCAACATATGAGTCACATATTACACCAATAAACATAAAATCACTATCACTCTTCCTAACTCAATTAAAATTTTGTTCTTAAACACAAACCATTAACCTCCTCTAAAATTACCTTTCAAGCTCACGCTTCAAAAAAACACCTTAGCGATCGCCCAATCTAAAAAGCAATCGCACCCCCGACACCCCCCCCCCCCCAAAAAAAAAAAAAAATCCTCTTTTCTCCTCTTTTCTACCAACACATCCAAATCACTCAAGATATTAACCTTCCTCAATCTTACATCTCCAAACACCTTAAGCATTTGGGGGGGGGGGGGGCGACGGCCAGCACGGGCACAAAAAAGACCTATTTTTCTCCTCTTTTATATCAACACATCCAAAGCGCTCAAGATATTAGCCTTCTACAATTAAGATCCCCAAACACCTTCAAATTCCACTTCTTTAAAACCTCTTTCACTCCCCCTAAGTTTTTTCATAATCCTAAAAGCCCTTGAGTCCACTAGAAAACACATATTCTAAATTTCCCTAACTACAATAACAAACCAAGCCTTGAGTCCTATCAAGTGAGATTGAATACATGAATATTTTTTGCCAATTTACAATTATGGACAATTTAGATCTCACTAACAAAAAAATAAAAAGAATGATGGCCCATCTACAAGTTCTCAGACTGAAACAGGATAAGGTTCCCTCTTAACTTCCTAGAGTTCAACATAATAGAAAAATGATCAAGGCTAATCTACATATAACAGTTCTTGTGTGAGATCAAGACATTCATCCTGCCACTCATCAATGAACAAAAACCTATCTAACTGACTAACAGGGAGAATAAAGCATTCTCCAAAGGAAGGTAACAACACCCCCTTTCTCAGCGGGAAACCTATTCCCCCTTCTAAAAAAAATCCTTGCAGGAAAAGAAAAACTCAAACACAGCATATAGTTCCTCCCAAAAGTGAAAACAGAAAGTAGTTCTTGCAGGACCATACACGGATGCAAACCACTAGACCCCTCACCCTAACTTCAAGAAACAAGAGTGTCAAAAAAATCTTAAAAAACAAACTTCAACAATTGACTCTAGGAACCAACCTAGAGTCGCACATGATTAATAGGCCTACTCATTTGATCTTTCTAAAACAAAAAGAAAAATCCAATATGATAGCCCGTTCCAAATGCATGGAATATCTGCAAAGGATTTTCCATACAACCAACCACATCCCCACCTAACATTCTTCAAAGAAAGGAGAAAAAACAGAAGCAACATGAGCACAACAACAACAAACAACAAACAAACATAATGTTTCAAAATGAGGCCATAATGGCTGTGTTAACACCACATCTGTTATACATGTATAGTCTTTGTCAAGAGCTTGTGTATAAAATTTATTACATGGTATTTTAATACACAACACACATTCATATTCATGATTCTTTGCATCTGCTAACAGCTGTGAATCTAGTTGTGTCAACAACAGAGATACAGGCTCAGGTGGATAAACTATGAGGTTGGACTATAGCACATTATTAATAGTTACACATGGACCTTAAGCAAAACTCCAGCTTATGGTACATTATTGATGTGTTGATACACATTGATCCTAAACAAAACTCCAGCTTATGCAGAAACTTGAAGGAGATTTATTCGGGCGGGGAAATGCCAAGTTCTTACAATGTCGGAGGTATCCATATGTAGCCATGTGTTTGAACGTAACCAGATTTTTCCAGCAGCTCATCTGCTTCAGCTGGACCTCGACTGCCTGGCTTGTATGGGATTGGTTTCAGTTTACCATCATCAATTCTGTGCAAAAGAGGTGTAAAAATCTCCCAGGCAGCCTGATAATAGAAATGAAACATGCGTCAATTTGGCAATGTCTTTCAATGACCAGTCAAAAAAAGCATAATATTTACCTTCAACTCATCTCTGCGAACGAAATGCTGCTGATCACCTCGTATTCTGTAGAACCAAATACCAAACTAATTAATCATTAGCACATGTACACAGTTAAGAGATCAACTTTATTTCACTCTATTACTAATATTGACGGTACAATTATTACTACTATTATTATTTCGATAGAAGGTACAGCTATTAAATTAATCCTTTTTTTAGTGCCAGCTAGCCGTTGTAAGCATGGTTGACCCCCACACAAGACATGCAATCTATGACAGATGCAAGCATATTTTGAATACATAAGCACATGGATCATACGTGTCAAGAATTAGACGTTCATAGGCCTCTGGAATTGTAACATCTTGATATCGTTGCCTATATGATAAGTCTAGTTCACTTTGCACAGTAGACATTTCCAGCCCAGGCTGCTTGACCTGCATCAAAGAGACCAAATCAGTCAGCAGACACACGAAAAATTTGGGTTTCTTATACCAAGAGCATTCATGAGAACTCCGTTTACAAATATTTTTCACATATCCAAACAAAGAAAAGCTCAGTAAAGCAAAATTTTGTGTGTATGTGCACATGAGAGAGAGAGAAGTATGAAGGAGTTGGATCCTTCACAGATATTTCTCATTTAGAATACAATGTTGCTTAGCGGCAGGTGCTTTATCTACTTCCCTCTTGAACACAAGTCCACCCACACCAGATGTGTGTAAGTGTGCATGTGTGTGTGTCTGTGTGTAGAACATCATGAAAGCTAATCCAAAAACAACCACCCTGAAGATATTATAGGGATTTCAGCTGTTCCTAAGAATGTCAGAGGAAGGAGATCACAACAGTCGAAAATATATTAAAGAGATGCTGACAACTGTATTCACTTCATAGAAAATAATGCAAAAATCACATGGCAAGGAAGCCTTTGGACTGGATTTTGCATTTAGACACCAATGCTAAATAAAATTAGTTCAATTACTGAATTGTTGTAATCAGAACATTATCCCATTCAGGTACGTCATAAAACATCGCCTTGATGCTAAAAATAATTTGCAAGTCAAAACACCCATATAGATCAATGTTTTGATTGCGTCAATGCTTATTTGAAGCTACTGAATCCTTGAATTGAGTTACATAGGTCATACGAGTATATTCTACCAGGTTAAAAAGAAATCCAGACAGGTTGTGTAGTCTTGTATATAAGAACATGAGTGGAGTTTTCTTGAAAAAAAGTGAAGTAGGCACCAAAAAGGGAAGATAAATCATTCAAAACTGATTTTTAGATAAAACGATGATCACCACGAAGATGTGAATCCAACTAGGTGGGGTTGAATTGATCTCTAGATCATGACTAAAAATTCTGCAACATGTGCAAAAAATGAAGCAGCAGCAAATATCCAGTCTTTATATAAAGAGTATTCCCCCTCCAAATATTTCAACAATTACCACAGAGGGGAAAAAATATACAAGCCAAAACATTATGCAAACAGTAGCCTTCACAATGACATCATTGGAACCACTATCATACCGTAAGCTTCATGTAAATGGCTTCTGAAGGTTGCAGGCGTATTACAAATTCATTCCTTCCTTGTCTTTGACCTAAACAGTGAACAATCTAATAAGATATTACTCAAGCTACAATTTCCAGTGAAATTATCATTTAGAGTATAAAAGGAATGCTGAGGCCAGAGTATGTGGGATTATATAGACATAAACAACCCAATAAACAAAAAATATCTTGTGCTCAGAGACAATGTGCTATTTGTGTAGATCACTTTCTATTCTATTGTTTACCCAATATCATTTTCATTTAAGAGAGTGGTTCAATTAGCTGATAGGCAAATGGTTTCAGTTCAACCTGGGACTTAACTGTAGTCAGCTTGAGTACTTAAATGCAATAATTTGGTTCTAAGTCATATAATAAGAGAAACACTTTATCTTTCTAGTATTAACACGCATAAAAAACACGCTTCTTGTTTTCACTTGTTTATAGCATACATTATTGCAGGCTTGCACACACTAGGTGATGCGCATTGGCATGTACATACATTTCAAAGAGTTGCCTCAGGTAAACTCATGTCCCATCATCGTGTTACCACTTCATGCAATTTGATACGAAATCTATTAAAGGAGGGGCTATTTGGCCTCGACTAATATAGTGGAGACAGGTCACAGGATGGGAAAGAAGAATACAAATGTTTTTATGGTAGGTGTACAACAAGCAGGCCTTGAGCCCTCATTTCATATTAATTCAATGAACTTGACTGAGGTTTTAAATTTCAATTTTGGCTAAAAAATTGGGCCTTCAAAAAATAAGGAATTTTTATGGATATTTCTATTTCAATTTTCTAAAATGACATAAATTAGTTGCAAAGCATGGAAAACTTCTATGGAATTTTAACCGTTAATGGACATAACAGTGCATAATATAGAACCAAAATGCTGTAACCAAAATGTATAAATGATTAGTGTGGTGTACAGATTTCAATAACCATAAAACAATAAGATATAAAAGATCTTCATGAATTAACTAAGTAAGATTTCTTGTGCAAATGCAACTAATTTAGTCAAAAAATATCAAATAAAATTTCAAAGGGCTTAAGAAGCTATCACTGCTATCACTACATTGGAATAATATTAGTTTATGATAATAAAAAGCATGTAGTAAGAGAAAGATGTCACTTGGCAATAAACATACCAAATGCTAAATTCCAATTTATAATAAAATTCATGTAATTAATATATTTATCTTTTCTGATGTACATGTTCATTTATTATGACACAATTTCATCAACAAGATAAAAAAAAATCAAATAATTTAATAAACAAAAATTTTAGTTGCTAGTATTATAAATATTAACATGAATAACCAAAATAAAGATTAGTGCTTGAAAAGAACTATGAGAAAATTTGAAAATATATGTATGCAAAAAATATTAAATAAAAGGTGAAATTATAACTTAACATGGGCAAGGTGTTAAGTGAATAAAAATTTCCAAAGAAACGGTGGGGCTTCATTTGTTCAAGATGTTTTACAAGTTACAATGCAATTGAGTTTTGTCAAATTCTTAATGATTTGTTCAAAGTTCAAACACTTAAAATTCCATCTAAAAAAAGGATTTAGATAGTTACATCTGTAGGCTTAAATGGAGTGTGGGTTAGGCCTGGGAAACATGTGTCCAAGAACATTACCATAGTAGGCAAATAGTTATGGCACTTTCTTTTAGAGCCGGAGAATCTGAAAAGGTGATCAATAGTAAACATGGAGTCCAGCAGAATGGTTGGGGTGTGTTAATGCCAGTGTTTGTGAGTCCTTGCGAATATTTTTTATTTCTCCGATTTCCCATACTTTCCTTCCTTCTGTGAGGTTTCATATTGGTATAAGGGGGAGAGTTCGGTTCTGGGAGGAGCTCTAGATTTATTTCTTTTCCTCAGCTTTACCACCTATTCAGTTGTCATAATTCTCCCATTTCTCATTTCTTCTCCTCTTATGGGTTGCAGTCTCTTGGGAATTTTATTTCCTAAGAACCTGAATCAGAAAGAAACATTCCTTGATCTTGTTCAGTAGTTTGGGAAGCTGGGGTTTTTGTCCGTCTTAAAGACGAGATACTAGAATCTGGACCTTGAATACTACAGGGAGTTTTCTCGTAGATCTTTTTTTTTAAAAAAAAAAATTTGATAATCTTACACATGATTCTAATGGTGCTCATTTTTCTTTGCCCTGCCTTATTTGGAAAGTGAAGACACCTTCCAAAGTCAAGGCCTTTACCTGGTTCACAATTCTTATCATGATTAATACTAATGATTTGCTTTATAAGCGTATGTGTGTCCTTTGTTTCCCAACTTGTGAGTCAAATCCACATTTGTTTCAACATTGCTCCTATTCTTTTGGGTAGGCTATTTGGGGTTTTGGGGGAGCATGGGTATGCCCTTCATCTTTAGAGTGTTTTTTTTTTCTCTCTCTCACTCTCTTTAGAAGTCTAGGGGTTTTGATCAGAGAAAGAATGTGTTTTTAGCGTGTTTGGCCAGAACAAAATTCTAGAATTTTCAATGGAAGGGTGCTGTCCGCTGATTTAATGTGGAGACAGATTCTTTTTGGCACCTCTTTGGTGCCCTGCTTTAATTTGTTTAGAGGAGTACAACTGATTGATTTTGCAAGGAGATTGGAAGGATTGCTGTGTTAGTATTTTTATTGTTGCTTTTCTTTTGCTTCAAGAGAAAAGCTCATCATTTTTTGCTCGAAATATTTCTTCTTAATCTATTTCTTCTTAATCATATTTTTTCCTAATCTTATGTCCTCCTTTATCCCAAAAAAAAAACAGAGAGAGAGAGAGAGAGAGAGAGCGAGATATTTATTTACTGAAATTCTTCAAATTTACTGAATAACTGTAAAAGAATTAATAAATTCCAAAAAATTTCATCAAATCTGTACGAAAACAGTACTATATTGAGTTTTAATATTGAAAGTCTTAGAAATCAAAGATTCAATTCCAAGGCAATGGTGTTTCATAGAAAATCTGTTCACATTGAATTTTGAGATTTAAAAATTGATAAAAAGTCAAATGATTCATGGAAATTTTAATGGAAATGTTGTTAAAGTTTGATATACATTGTTGGCCCATAACCTAACAGCTTAAACTTTTAGGCAAAGTAGCATTCTAACATGCTATCAGACCTAGTTACCAAAAGATCTTGAGTTCTAGTCTTGCTACCTGTGTTTATTGTGTGATGTTTAAAAAATTATTATGTTCATTATTATGGGTATTATTTATCATGTGTTCATCTCTCCACGTGCTGTCAGACTGCACGTGTAGTGGAGTGTTAAAGCTTGATATACATTATTGGCCCACAACCTGACAGCTTAAGCTTTTACGTAAACTGCTCTAACAATTGTAAAACAAAATTCACCTCCATTTCGATTTCAAATGTTCAGAAAGCAGAAATTTTGACAATTTCATGAAAAAGTTAAAAGCATGCATTGAAATAAAAGGAAGAGGATTTGTATAAGCTTTTCTGAGTTCATGCATTTATGGTGGCTGTGCAACACATAGGCCTCAAAAGAATTCATCTTTATGGTGTTTGTGAAATGCATGGGCTTCAAGGCTGGCGTGTTGTTTAATTCAATGATCAGGCTAGTACAAGCTGGTGAAGCAAATTATTTTAGTTCAATGCATTCAGCTAAGAAAAATAGGTATATGATCAACCTTTGGCATCAAGCTGAGAGGTAGAGGGCCAGATTAGGCTTTTCTGGGCCCATGCAATTATGGTGGTTGTGCTGTGCGGACATCAAAACTAAAAGGCTGGTTTTTAGTTTAAACACAAAAAAATATGGCCATAAAGATGAACAAAATGTCAAATAGAAGTTGTTAATAGAATATAGGATGAGATTTGGTGGCATACATTTATATATATCACCAGGAACATCTTTAAATTGAACTCGTATTTCTGCCTTCCTTGAATTTAATGCTTTTCCTGCTTTGAGTATAAATGGAACACCTGCAGAAAATCATTTCTTCTATCAATAATGAGAATGATTTGGAATCTGAGAAAGTTCTTTGGTTAATATTACACCCTCAAGTTAAATCAAATGAGTAGGAAATGTATGATATGTAATGAAAGTCTATGCGAAATGTTCATAATCCATGAACTGTCTAGACACTTTGTAAAGTTCGAGGGAGTTAGATTATCCTAACAGACCTTCCCATCTTTCATTGTGTATTCTCAGAATTGCAGTGGCAAAAGTAGGAGTGTTAGAGTGATCAGGAACTGTTGGGTCATCTCTGTAGCCTTCATACTGTCCAAGAACTACCTCTTCATCTTTGATTGGCAGTACTGATTGAAGAACCTGACATTTACGTAAAGCATAACACATTTTAGGGAGTCATAACATATAAATAGAGATAACATAGAAGATCCTACTAGAAAAACTTTTCATGTTAGATTTGAGCATATCCATCCACCCCCCCCCCCCCCCAAAAAAAAACAAAAAAACAATAAACAATAAATAAATAAGATTTTATGATGAGACTAGCAGACAAAGTTGATATTCATTTAGGTAGATTTTCTGAAAAGATTGGCAAAATTCCCCTTCTAAACTGAATGTAATACAAAATCTCATTTATCTCATATGTTCATGTTTCGTATTTATTACGAGTAAGATGAAAATACTGAATTGAAGGGAATCGAATTTAGTAGTTGACAGAAATAAATAGCTCACAAGGAGTTCTATATGAAGTTTTCAATGTGTGTACCTTAACTTTTTCATCACGGATGTGTTCAGGTTTGAGAGAAACAGGCTTTTCCATTGCAACAAGACAAAAAACCTGCAGTTGGTGTACATAGAATGCAGAGAAATTTTTCAATACAACTTAGAGAAGAATAAATTGGGGTGAGAGACAAAATCTGAAGTTCTGAAGTGCAACTTAGGCATCTATAAAGCTGCATGAGAGAAAAACTACTCTTTCAAGCGTATTTGAAAAAGATCAATTAATTTTGTGGGAACAGAATCAAAGAGCAAACAAAACTCAAAATATTTAATGGGTTGCATGCACTTAATTATATCCAACAAGTAAAGGTAATATGTAAACAATTAATATAAGGCCTTAGGAACACGATTATGCATTGTCATGATCATGGACAAGAATGAAACAACCGAAACACATGGAAAAGTCAAAGTAAATAAAATGCAGATATGGGGACTCAACTAAATAGTGAATTTTAAAATATTCTAACAAGAGCACAAAACAGGCGAAATATTCTGCACATTATGGAAGTAAACAGAAGGTTGATCTCTCCCATAACCAACCTCGCTTATATTACCCGCAGGAAAAGGTGTTATGCCATCCAACACACTGCTTGTGCGCAGTGGAGCTACCCCACATGTCATAGACAACACATTTTGTGCAAAAGAAGACTTTTTTTTCCCGAAAAGAAGAAGATCAAACCAGCTAAAAAATCAGTAACATAAAGCAGATAGATCTCTTCAACTATTAAGTTACAAAAAAAAAAAGACTCAGGAAAAAACATGATTATACAAAAAAAAGGGTTCCATATTGAAATCTGAGTGCTCTAACAGAACAGTATTCCAATGAAGAAAGATATCTTGCAAGTGAACAAGACACTGCAAAATATGTCTTTGCTAGCTTAAATTGTGGCCTCACCTGTAATAAATGGTTTTGGATAATATCACGGATAATTCTGCAAAAAAATAAGATACAGAAATTGAAATATGCATTCTTGTCCACTGTCAGAAATATTAAATATATGGTAAAAATATAGCATAAGATCCTCCAAAGATTCTGCTATTTCCAATATCATTCAAGAAGCTTCATGGTTTATCAAGGGAAATACATTTTAAGTCAATTTTAAAAGAAAATAATCAATAACCTTCAAATCATATGTGATATTATAATAATGGAACAACAGCCTATAGATGTTCAAAACATGACTTTTGATTTTCCAAGTCTGCAAGAACCATTCATTGAACCAATTTCACACATGAAAAGATTGCCAGCAAGGATAAAACATACCCATATTCATCAAAATATCCACCACGACCATCAGTTCCAAAATCCTCCCTGAACACAATCTGCCAAAGAAACACAAAAAATAAAATACAATATAATATATAATATAAAATAAAAAGATATATACTTAGGTTGAGCGGCTTGAGCCACATTGACAGCTGCAAAAAGCTGCTGGGTTTATAAAAGACTGTCACAATGTTTGAAACAGGATATGTTTATGTGCTTATAAATTAAATGATAATGAATTTCAGATCATGGTTATTTGACCATTGAGCTCAATCAATGCACAAGCAAATTCCCATCCCAACAATAATAACAATTTCACTTCTGCACCCTTATGAATAACTTTCAGACGTATTCACTGAAATAAGGATTCTCACCTGAACATTGTCAATGTTGTCACGATTCCATAGGGGCAAAAACAAGCGATTTGCAAAACGAAGTACCAACTGAAAATTTAAATTTTACATAAATAAATTAGTAGAATCACGATATGTATATATACATACATACATACAAACAAAGACTACACCCTTTTCACCCATAACTTACCAAGTTCTGCACTAACTCCTTTCCCAAATAGTGATCGATACGATAAATCTGAGTCTCATCAAATAACTCTCCAATCTGGGTGCTAAGTTGCTCCGCAGTATCCAAATCTCTCCCAAAAGGTTTCTCAACAACAATTCTAGTCCATCCACCAACATCAGCTGAAAAAGATTATATTAAGGCATCAATAAAGCACATATATTTGGGTGATACAAAACTAAACCACAGTAAGTTCCATTTGCTCCATTGTTCATTTTATCCAGAAATTTTAAGATGCCAGCATCTATATGCAGGCAGCAATTTAAATACAAATGTGGAAACTTGAACATTTGATGATTCTCCTATTCATGCCCAATTGGCCAAATTATATACAACCAATCACCCAATAAATATGACATTTAATTGACAAAATCATGCACAACAACTGCCCTTACCAAGCCTTGAGTCCCATTAGGTGTGGTTGGTTAATATGACTCTCTTTAGGTCATTATGTATCAAGGAAATATCCTCAAAATTAGTTTCTTGTCAAATCCTTATTAACTACCTTGGCTTAAATAATTTTAGGTCGGTCTCTATCATTCCCCCCTTATAGTCACTAAAATCAACCAAATCACTCTTTCTTAGGGAGCACTATTTGACCAGCCTGGCAAGTGCCCACACCATCTTAGCTGCACTTTGCCATGCCTAAATTAACATGCATGTGTTTATTCCATTTTACAATTATACCACTCATCCATCTTAACATCCCCATTTCTAATGCATTTACCCTTTTACTTTTCTAATAAGTTGTTTCTTAGTTGCCCAACATTTGGTTTTATAGTCCTACAACAATTTTTTTTTTCATTTTATTCTATTTTTTTATAAGTATTCTTTTTTATTTTATAAGCATCTTATAATTACACAGCAGACCTAATGCATTTCTCCATTTCACCCAAGCAGTTTCAATTATTCGTGTCATGTCGCCTTCAATTTCTCCTTCTGCAAGCAAGCAATAAATGAAACCAACCAACATTCTTAAGAATTTCTTGATAATCAAGTTCAATATATATTCTATCCTTCTTAATATATACTTCTCAAGTCCTCCCTCATAAATTGGGCAACACTAGAACTCAAATAGTGAACAATTATCACTGCCTACTCTTTGACAAAACAGCACCACTTGTAAACATAAGACAATTCTTAAATAATTTTTTAATCATTATGCATCTCCTCTAAACAGCAAATGAATAAAACAAACTTTTTAAAAAAAATAATAATAAATAAGGATTCCATTACTGCAGGTAACATAAATTACTTAGCACCTCGCCCAAAAGCAAGGTAACAAACACATTTGCTGTCATAGCTTTTAAACCCTAAAGATGCCTTCATTGGATTCGATGCAGCTTACTTTGATTCTGAAAACCAACTCAAGGCCTGGTACAGAAATAAGTGACGTTCACAAGGAAACAACTCAATGATATGAATCCCAATGGAATCAATCCGTATTGATGGCCACAAAACCAATTTTATGGAGGATACTTACATTTGCTCATACAACAGTGCCTAATCATTTTGCAGACAGATGGATATACTGAAGGAGGAAGTGCAAGATAAAAGAGTCTACGAGATGAGCCTTCTGCACTGCCTTTTGAAAATTCATGTGCAGAAATCTCCTTATCCAATAAACGAAATCCTTCCTCAGAATCATAAGAACCACTAACATATTTGATCTAGAAAATGAACAATCAAAGCCAAGTCAGTAGTCAGCTTAACCAAAAGAAGAAAGTAAGGAACCAAAAATATTTCAATAACAATGGAACCAACCAGTTGCAAAAACTTAGATACATCTTCTGACAGCTCAGGTGAAGCGCTATTGCCATGAACAAGATATCTGCAGTTAAAATTCAAAAGCAATCAAAAGAATAAACATAAGTTATCTCATGCATTTGTGTAATTTGTGTTCTTGCACATATTATGCATATTGCCATTGTGGGGCCGCATGAAAAATAAATAAATAAATAAACACAGATGGGAAATCTCACCCGCGTATGCGTTTTCTCAACTCTTCGTCTGAAATCTTGGTCCTTGCATAGCCAAAAATGTGAACTTCACTAGATGGTAGGAATCCCTGCCCACACACCATACCCACCCTAATTTAGCAAACTGCAGTGGGGTTCTTAAAGAACACAATTAAGGAAAGTTTCTCCATACTTAGGAAATCAAGAAACAAAAAGAAAATAACTAAATATCTTTCACTTTTCGGTATTTCCTTGGAAACAGAACACTGGGTAAATGTCTCCCCATCCATAAAACAGCATTCTCTCTCTTATTCAGCAATAGACAGGTTCCTAGATTAATTTCTATGTCAAGTATAGATGTAAATGAGAAAAGCCAGCATGCAATCACAACATTTTTGTTCGCAAAAACAGCAGCAGTTCAGTTCCCATCATCGAACCTGTCGATAAAGGTGGAAAAGTGCTGGAAAAGTCTTTTTCTTTGCAAGATCACCCGAAGCGCCGAGCACAATAACGGAGAGACACCCAATTTCAGATACACTCTCAAAGTCCTTCATTGGCTCATGTCTAAAACTGGATCTTTTCTCAATGCACCACCCACCTGATCCCATCTCCAAAAGTGAACAAACCCAGAAACAGCAACCTCAAAACAGTGGAAGCACAATTAATGAAACCTTTTGTCCTTTAATCTGCATAGAAAGCAACCGACCAACAAACAGGAGGTAATAAGCAAATTCCCTTCTCAATCCAGAATACTAGAACTTAAATACTCTAACACTGCATTTCTGAGCAAGGAGTTCGACTCCCAGCTTTGAAAATGCGTAAAGTACAATAAAACATAACACAGTTTTGTGCTAAAATCCAAGACTTGACAAGAAAACTAAGATGAACTCTTTGATCCGCTACGAAATAAGACAAGCAATCAGACATAGCTCGGTAATACCAGATCACTCGAATCCATCTTGCTAAAAAATTCGAGCAAAACTCAATAATTGAACACTCATCATCAACACTACAGAAAAACAAGTAAGCAAACCAACATGATCATAGAACCGAAGAAGCACGCGCCCGACGTGGATCTGAATACCCAGAATTATAATGAACCCGCAGCCCCAAAATCGAACTCAAACAACAAATTACCCACAAATTAAACGAAATTAAACAAAACCCACAAACACAATAATAAAAGAAATTAAACGGTAAAAAGGGAGTACGAATCACCAGAAAAATACAAACCAGAAAATTTCCAAAAGAAGTGAAGCAGTGGACAAAGAAGATATTTTACTGACCTAGAAGGAGAGTACAGAATCGGAGGAAGAGTACCTTTCAAGTGCAATTTTTGCGTTCAGAGACGAAGCGAAGATTTAAAATGGTCCCGTAGTTCACCAACTCTGCTCCCTCCCATTATTTCTCAGTTCACCAGCCGCCCCACGCATCACGGAGTAGGTGCCATTTTCACACTTTCCTCCCCAAATTTTTCATGAATTTCCACTCGCGCCCACAACTCACAACACTTTTCACACTTGGTATTGTTGTGATTATTGGTTGCTTGGTATTGTTGTGATTTGTCAAGAATTACAAAAATGGAAAAAAAATTTAAAATTTAAATTAAAAGTAGATATTAAAAATTAAAATATTAAATAAATTAAAATTTTAACTGAACTTATATTTATTTTTATTTTTTTCACATATATTTAAATATATATATATGACTAAATAATATAAATTAGGAAATGTATAGCAAAAAAATAAAGAGTGATTATAGTTAATTTATTTAATCATTATATTTGTAAGCTTGTTTTTAATGTTTCTAAAACAAATGAAAGCGGTAAAAATTATATTTTGGATATTTTTTTATTTTTCAAAAAAATTTAAGAATTTTATGAATTTTATTTTTATTTTAAATGAGCATGGTTATGCATTTTATTTTTTTATTAAAATTATATAGAAAGAATGATAATCCATAAAAATTAATTATAAATATTAAAAATTCTAACAATAAGTTGTCATAGCCAACTGATAATTGTAAATTTAATTTATAATACTTGCAAAAATTAACAAAAGAAACAAAAACCATCAACATAAACAATATCAAACAGCCTACTAATATTTTTTTGGAAGAATTAAACGTCTTCTAGTTTAGTACTATTAAAGATAATAGTTGTTTCGTTTCCTTTTTCACATGGGTGGTGTTGTTACCGTTGTTGTTATTTTATGTACTGGTGTATGAAGATTTTTTTTTTCCCGCCATGCAACTAATCCGATGTGATAACAAATTCATCCCTTTACTCCCTCTAGTTAAATACTATAATTAAACTATTTTGATATGAGTTCTTTGCAGTAAAAATAATTAAGATATATGTCTACCTTTGAATAATTTTATTCTAAAGTTTTTTTAATTTTCATTACTTAAGTATTAGAGCTAATATTATACAAAAATTTTAAAGAGCGAGTGAAAAATGCCACTGCAAGCGATCTTGGTTGGACTATTGCTTGGAGCTATTACATTTATTAGTAGTTACTGTAGTGGCAACAATAGCATGTACTTTTGTGTTTACTCTAAATTTCTAACTTTCTTTAGTAAAGAGTATTTGTTATTTTTTTTTTTTTTGAATTACATAGGAACTCCAGCTACCAACAAGTCCTTCGGACTACCTGGTACGGAATCATCTTACGAATCAGCGTCTTCCCCCTAGGTTTCACTGATCAAGTAAAGTCCGGAATGCGTATACGGCTTCCGTGCATCAGTTGGATGTTCTGTCAACTCGATCCCTGGGACACATCTCCATTACCATCTACGGTCCCCACTGGCTCACAGAAAACTCTCACCATCCACGATCCCTACTGGCTCACAGAACAAACTCTCACCATCCACGGTCTCTGCTGGCTCATAGAGTAAATTCTCACCATCCACACTCCACAGGTACCATTGGTTCCGTGAGTGTATCTACTTGAAATTGAACCTCCGATACTCCTTTTTTCGTGCTAATGTCTTTCCATCGCGCCATGCCCGTGGCGGCAAGAGTATTTGTTATTTGATGATAAGTGAGAGTATATTAGTATATACTAATTTCTTTTAAATGAGTTACAGTATATTTGAACTTGTATGATAGATAATAACTTCTCCGAATAAAGAGAAATTATCTTGTAAGTTGTTTGAATCTGTATTTTATTAAGAGAGCGTATGACAATTTCTTAATAATAAAGTTGCTAATTAGTATACTCAAATAATTTATCATTAGATAATAAATTAAATTCCTAAAATAACCCAAGTTTTGTTTAGTAATTAGGTAGGGCATTTTGGTACTTATGCATCCAACCTTAATGAAGTTTCCCTCATTAAGTAGTATAGATTATTATTATAATTATTATTATTAATTGCATGGTTGTATAAAATTAAATTTTTTTTATTATGATGGAATTTTTATTATTAAATAAATTTTTAAAAAACAAAACTATGATAGGTTAAAAATCTGCTGTGAGGGGGCAAATCTGAAATTTGGTTAAAATTTTGGTGATTCGTTGCATTTAATGTAAAGTTCAGGGCCGTGGGTTGAATATCAAGAATGCTAGGTGCCCAGGTCAATGAGAATGGAAGGTAGGGCTGGTCAGACGGGCGGTGACGAAATCATGATAAAGTCCAATAGAAAAAGACGCCAGCACTTATGTTATTCCACCATAACATATTTCAGCAATTAAAAAAAAAAAATAGCATAAAGTCTAAATACTTTCCCAATTTTGACTTAATTTGGTCTCCCTTGACCCAAAAAAAAAGCCTAAAATTGCTTACTAAGTAGGAGAAAAAATTTTTGACTCAATTTCCAAAAACATTTATATCAGATTCCCAAAATTTTTTGAAGCACTTATACCAAATTGATAATATGATTAGGATGGTCTAATTGATTTGGTTGGTTTAGTTAGTCATTTGTTGATCACGTAAGATAAATCAAGTTTATCATGTGCTAATTACGTGACCAATAGATTCATTTCCTAGATATATCGCACATTAGGACTACCATCTACTTGCCATGTGATTGGAAAATCTATCCAAGCAGGAGGCAGAACAATCCAAGTGGCTCGATCCTTTAATAAAAAAAAAACGAGAAGGCACTGCAAAATGGTTAGCTAAGTATAGATTCTCTAAGGAAGAAGGCCTGAAATAATAATCCATGATTATGAGTCAACTAATTAGGGCTAATCATGTGATGTCTCATAATGTCAGGGTCTAACATGATATGTGTATTAGAAAGATCATAGGCTTATAAAGATAATTTGAGCTCCAATTACATGAGACAATTTTTATAAAATAAACTCGCGAGACCAATGAGTCAAAGTAGACAATATCTCACCAAAATTAGACCCAAAACTAGGGGTGTGTATAATTCAGTGAAAATCAAATTAACCAAAATAACTGACCAAATTAGGTCGGTTCGATTCGGTTTTATATCTTGGTAAAATTGATTATTCGGTTTTCTATGGAGAAATTGCAGTTTGGTTAACCATTTTAACCGATTTATATACTTAATTAATAATTAAATACAATTAATATAATTTACAATTAGGGTTCCATAATTATTATATAATTAATAATTGAATATAAATTAAATATTGAAAGCATACAATCATATTTTTTTTTCCAATAATTAATTATAATTTGATTCGGTTAACCCAATTAACCGAAAATTCGGTTCGATCAGGTAAGGTTTGGGTAAGAAAGATAGTTATGTCGGTCCGGTTAAGATGAATAATTAATCAAATTTTTTAAATTAATTCGATTAATTGGCCGAATCGGCCGATTGCACGCCCCTACCCAAACTACAGAAAAGCAAGTATAAATGAAAAGCAGCTACTCATTCATTCGTCCCCTCTCCTTTCTCTTAGTCTTCTTCGATAAAAAAAAATCACAATGATACTAGCAAAGACCAACAATAATATTTATATAAGAAAAAAATTTTGTCAATACATGATCACGTGTATTTGCCATTACGGAGAAACTTGAATCATACGCGACTAAAGTCTTCTATTATGAGCTTTTTCCATTTCGTAGTCAATGGAATTACTTTTTGTTGTTGAAAATAATTACTAAAAAAGAATTTGCTCTCCTTACAGTAATAGAATTTCATGATTTTGACACACTTCATGCTTCCTTCATTCTAATTTTTCTATTTCTTTCATTAATGTGTTTTCATATTTCCAAGCCTTTTAATTTTATATTCATTACTTTACCTTTGTGATTTCTTTTTAAAATTTAAAAAATAGTTACAAAAGCATTTCATAAATTAAAAAAAAAAAAGGTCCAAATTTAATGACTCGTTTGGTTTGACGGAGTTATTATTCCTTAAAATAAGATAAAATATAGACTAAATTTTAAGAATTAAGGGAATAGTTATTCCTGATATATTCTTAATTATTTTATTTATATAATAAGAAAGGAATAGATATCTCAACGATGAAATTTTGAAATAGTTATTCCTTATCTTTGACTCATAAAATATTTCACATTATTATTTACTTTATAGTAACAATAAGCTTTTTTATATAACTAATTACAACTAATCAACTAAAACTAATATATTTTTTAGAATAGGCATTCCGCAAACCAAACGTAACCAAAATTTTAACCCAATCTTACCCGTATAAAAACAAAGATTGGGTACTCACCCATCAATGGACCAATATGGTTTAAACCTGACCAAGGTGTAAAAAAAAATAAAATGCAAAAGGAGGACGCCACGTGTCAACATGAAGAACCCACTTCCCACTTTGGATAAATAGGCAATCATTGAACTGTCGTAATATTTTAAAAGTTTGGGTTATTGAGTTTCGATTTGCAATATTCTACGCGCTAAACTTTGCTCAACATTTATTCACAATAATGAATACTCTATTATTATCTTTGTCAATCATCTCATCCATTAGCACTTATGGTCATAAAATATAAGAAAATTCATAGTGTAACTCACCAAAACCTAAACCCTCTTAACCTTTATAATAGAGTAGTGAAGTCGTAGATGTTTGTAAGTAGGATGCAAGAGCTTGTCTAATAAAATCGTAAATATCTCTGAGGGGAGCACAAGAGGTTATTGGAATAAATAATTGAGATGTTGATGTAGCATTTAATTAATAACAAGAGATGATTGCTGCATATTTCAATTAGATTAGTTTATTATAAATTTTAAGTCCATATATATTTTATGTATGTATGTCTATATATATGTATTAAATGTAGTGATCCTAAAAAAATAAATTAAAATTAAAATTAAAATTTAAGAAAAATTAATTAATTAATTAATATTAATTAAATATTATAATATAATAATATAATATTATAATGATATATATATATATATATATATATATATATGTTATATATCCTCAAGAAGAAAACACAGAGGAGCAGCGCGTCTCCTCCGTCCCCTTTATCCCACTCTCATCAACATCAATTTCGTCTCCAATATTCGGCTGATTGGAAATTCGAAGATACCGTTGGTTTCCTATCATTGGCACTGACAATCCTACTGGAGCTAGGGGTGAGCATAATTCGGGGAAAACCGAATTAACCGATTTAACTGACCGAAATTGGTCAGTTCGGTTCGGGTAAAAAAACCAGTTCGGTCGGTTCGGTTGGGCTTCACCAAAATTCGGTGAATTGGGTTTCGGGTTGGTTAACAAAACATATTAATTCGGTTAACCGATTAACCGAATTATTAATTAACTAATTTTAAATATAAATTATTATATGTTAAAGCCTTTAAGGGATGGGGCTCGGCTTGGTGGGGAAAAAAGGCGGAGTGGAGGGCTAGGGTCTTTGCCTGGCGCTGTGCATCATTTTCATGGCGCTGAGGCAGCCGAAGACCGGAGGTCCGGAGTATTCCCAAGGCATGGAGTACGAGATGCACGTGACGAACGGGTTCAGGACCAACTTTTCAACTCCGCTAGTGTCTGGTGATATGGTACAATGGTGTTCGTCGGAGGAGGATGATCTTGGGGGGGAGCACTGCAGGAGGGGGAAAAGTTCAGTTGGGGACTTCGGATCGACTTCTGGGGAACTGTCCAATTCTCATGCACCGTCAAATGGGATCGCCAAAGGAAGATGTTCGAGGCGTTTTGGGTTCACTAAATCACTGGAACGGCCACCGGTGTTTCGATATCAAGAAATGCTTTTGGCTGGTGACGCCATGACGGAGGTCCGACAATGGGATTTGGTTCAGCAGGCAGCAGCAATGAGGTGAGTTGGAAGAAAGATTTCTGATGGTCATAGTCTCGTAGAGTTACTGGATTTTGGAGCAAAAAGCCTAAAAGGAAATCAGTTCTGTTCCTCAACATGTTCACCCTCTTTTTTTCCGCAATTAATTATAATTATATACTATTTTTAGCAATTAATTATAAATAATTTCGATTAAATTCGGTTAACCGAATTATCCAAAAAGGTAATTCGGTCGGGTTTGGTTCGGTGAGGTTCGACAGTTCGGTCGGTTCGGTTAACAGCATTTATTAACCGAAATTTTCGGTTAATTCGGTTAATTACCCGAATTTGGCCGAACCGACCGTTTGCTCACCCCTAACTAGAGCGGATTTGTTGTAGGAGCGGCGTGGGCATATCTCATAGGATAAGGCCAATTTTCACTCTTACCTTAATTTTTCTTAAATCTTAAGTTCAATTAACGAACGGAAATTGTCAAAAGATTCGTGGGGAGATTATCTATAATCTAGTTTGAGCGGGTTTTCGAATTGGAGATCTAGGGTACCAATCCTAAATTGGGGGTAAGTTTAATAATTTAGGTTTTATTAAGCTATTTAGGGTATTTAGAGTTTAGGAGAATTTTAGGAAAAGTTACTCTAAGAATTGTGATGAGTAATGTAGTGAAATTTGAATTTAAGGGTTTCAAGGATTTTGAATGCCGTGGGGCATGGGTCGAGGTGTTAGTGGGCTTTTTCAGGAATCGGATAAGGGGATTAAGTTAAGTCAGGAATTTTATTTAATTTGAATCGATTAAATTTATTTATTTATTTAAGAGTTTGAAGGTTATTTCGAAAACCAACCGTTCGAAATGAATTTTATAAACCTAGGATATATGGTATGATATTTTGAATAGAAACGAATAGTGGAAAGTTTGGTTGTTTGTAAGTTATATTTGAATGTTAAAATCGTGTGGTCGATGATTATTTGGTAGGATTTATTGTTTAATTGGATTTGAGATTATTTACGAAATACTGGAACTGTTTGGAAAATACTGGCATTGTTGCGAAAATACTAGAATTGCTTGTGAATAATGCAAGAATTTGGTATAACGGCCGAGGGCCGAGTTTCTATTAACGACTATACGCCGAGTTGTATTTTGTGGCCGGGGGTCAAGTTTTTTGAAATAACAAGAAAAATATGTGAAATGATGTTTTAAATAGTATTTTCTATTATCTAAATTGCATGATATGCTTTAAGAACTCTGAGGAGCAGTGTATTGTGAGAAGTGTAGAGTGGCCTTATCCGATTTGCGTACGTGAGGTGAATGCACCCCCTGGGCAAGGGCAATCGGACCAACAGTTGGAGCTGCGTATACCCACGAAGTATGTTAGCAGAGAGTACAGATGACTATTGTCTGGGTGGATCCCCCAGGACAATAGTCCAGCCTTCGGGCCGCACAACCCATGTCATGGGGGAAGTAAATGACGTGTTTGTCACAAGGAGTGTCTTATATGCATATCTGTTAATTTATGTGAATACAAATAATTAATAAGATAATTTTGAGGGCTTGCTAAGAAAGGGGAGTGCCCTCGTAGCAGTAATGGTATTAGAGGAGAGGGAAGTTACTTGTATGAGCAGGTAATCTTCCCTATTCTCGGCTAATTGTGTGTGTGAGTGTAAAATAAGAATGTTTTCATAAATGTGTTTATCTACTTAGTGAACTGGTTATTTTCTGTACACTAAATGCATGCTGGTCACACACTGACATTAACTTAGTCTTTCCCTTACTGAGTGGTGCTTTGCCCCTACTTTACAAACTGTATTTTCAAGAAATCCTAGAGATTGGGTTTAGTAAGAGAAGTCGGACTAGTGGTACAAATTTTATATTGGTAGTGTATAGATAGAAATTTTATTTTTGTCTAGTTTTATGAGATGTAATTATATGAAAATGGATATATTTGTGTATAAAGATAGTTAGAACTCTAGTAATGTAATTTGAGGATTTTGTATTTTATTTTGACTGCATATATGTGTTTTATATATGATGAACAAGGTATTAGGTACACAAACGACACTAAAGTATCACCCCAGGCTCACGTGGCGGGTCGGGGTCGTTACATTAAAAATTATAATTCTTAAAATATGCTAGTTTCACAAACCAAAATTTCAACGTATCGAAATCCTTATAGAAATTTAAGTAAAAATTTAGTAACAAAATAACTTAACTCGAACTGAAATAGAGTCAAAGCAAAATAAGTTAGGAAATGAGTCCAACTTAAATTATTTTAGACAAGATTTTTCTTATTTTTTAGTTATATTAGAACACCTTTTTATTTTAATAGTATTTGATGCAGAAAGAAATTATAATGAAAATCATACGAGCCCATTCAATTTCGGTGAACAATTTTCATTTTCTGTTTTTAATTGTTCAAAGAACTGTAAAGTTCCATCTTATTTTTAAATTTTTCAAAATTTGTATTAAAATGGTAGGAAATTAAAGACTTATTTTCTATTTTTTCAAAAATTATATAAGAAATTCAAAATTGTGAAAATAATGAAAAGATATTTTGCAATGTTCTTATGGAATTTTAAAAATAAAAAAATAAAAAGACTTTTTTGTAATTATTTGAAAATTAGAAATAAAAAATAATACTATTATCATAAGTATTGAATAGTGCTAAACTTTTTTTAATTGTTTTTTGGACTTTTATAGAAATGTTGCAAAATTAAAATTTAAGCTTTTTTTTTTTTTTTTTTATAAATCTTTGAAAAACAAAAAAAAATGAAAACTATTTTTCACAACTAAATTTTAAGCTTTATTTTTATACAAAGAAGTAATTTTATTTTTCTAATCCTATTTAGACAATCCTTTATGTTTTAGATTTGAACACTATTTTTCTACTTCGTAAAATTTTACAATCTTATTTCGATAACGGCATTAACCAATTCCTTTCTACATCATGGAATGTTGGATGGTAGTTGGAGGTAAGAGTTTTGATGAGTCAAGATTGGAAGGTACTTGAGTTCGACTCTTCTTACGTTTCAATTCCTTTCGAATTCAAATCAAATTTAAATTACTTGAGCAATATATGATGAATCTGACTCTACTTGAATTCAAATCGAGTTTAAATTACTTGAGCAATATAATGAATCAAGTTCAATCGGCACAATAGTACTCATACGCATAATCTAGCGGAATCAAACTATTATGTTTTGTACATGTACATTTTGTTACAATTCATATTTATTTTGTTATATAATTAAATTGAGGTCCTTGAGTTGACCTCAAATATTAACAACTTTCAGTTATGTAGAATTTTAATTCACAATCATAAGATTGATTGAGTTTGAGTTTTGAACTTAAATCTATAAAACTCGACTGGTTCTTAAATCCAATGCAGTTGAATGAAGATAATGTAATTTCAAGAGGAAATAGAACTTGGTTATCAAGATCCAAAGCAACTAAACAAAGACGAGCCAAACACTTTACTGCTAGGAGAAGAACCGATGGCATTACAAATATATTCAACCACAGCCCAATAATGTTGAAAAGAAAGTAGAAACTTTAACACCACACAAGGTTTCTCACAAGGAAGGGACCATTTCACTAATCAGCAGAAGCTGCCATTTTTATGTGCCATCTCCTAAATTTTTAGCCACTCCTGCAACTGAATAAAGATCACATGTTGAAACCCTGCCTACAACAACCAGGTATGCATCAGAATCAGCACAAATGTGTGTGTGTAGAGGGAGAGGGTCCAGAGGGAGAGGGAAGCAAAATGATTTTTTTTTTTTTTTTTTGAAAAAAAGGAAACATGGCCTCACCTTTGTCACATTTTCAGCCACTTCGGCTTAACGAGTTTTTTGTCAGCAGGCTTGCGCTCTTGGACAACATGGGGTTGTGAGTCTGGAGTCGCGGGTTCTGGTGAAGGTTGCTTAGGCTCTGGGTGATCAGGAACAAGTTCCAAGCCTTTCAAAGACAAGATCTCCTCTTGAAGGAACAGACCAGAATTAGCAAATGTACTATCGTCACCTGAAGATGTTGTAAAATGATGATGTTAAATGTACAGCATTAGTCGTAATCACCGTCATTATCATCATCTTTTCACAACCACTATTACCATCATTATTATTATCACTATTATTATTATTAGGCTACGTGTCATTATCATAACCAAATGCATAAAACAAGACTTGGACCACACCTTGTCTATGCCGCTCAGATTATCCACTAAATTAACAAACATAAAATTGGTTTCTTAAGAGAATGTCTTTGTCAGATAGGACGAAATCACTGCAACTTGAACACTTTAAACCAAACACAATAAAGTTAAACCTGTTTTTCCTAAGATGACTAGCCTTTGGAGTTCCCCAAAATGTTTTATACAAGCAAAAACATTTGCACTAAGAAATAAGAACAAACATGGTCCAGATCGTCGCCAACTGCTCAATCAACACAAGCTATGACTAAAAGGAAATTACTAGCAACTAGTTGGGGGCAACTCCAGCATCCAAGTGTAATGGCTCTAGGATACTAATGTTTTTTCAGGCATATAATTAAAAATTGTTAGGCAGATCTAAAATCAGAACACCGTACCAGCAAAACTGTAGAATGGAAAAATCCCCTTTCTATAACTAATATACAAGTCGCTATGATAGTATAAATAATGAATGAACAAAAGAAATTAGTTGAATGCAAAACTAGCTGCACTAATTCAGACTGAGATACAACCACCATCAACAGCAGCGAGCTGAAGTCCCACCAAGTAGAGTCAGCTTTAATAAATTCTTCCTCATTGTTAGAATATCACTTTACCTAAAAGTTTAAGCTATTCGGTTGTGGTCCAACAATGCATATCAAGCCCTGGCACTCCCTCGCACGTGCAGCCAGACAGCAAGTAGGGAGATGAACACATGATAGATAACACTCGTTAAAGGGAATACAATAATTTTTTTAAACACAACACAATAAACATGGGCAACAAGACTAGAATCCAAGAGCTCCTGGTAACAAGTTTTGATACCATGTTAGAACACCACTTTACCTTAAAGCTTAAGGTAGGTTGTGCGCCAACAATGCATATCAAGCCACTTATCATTCACCTTGAACAAGGGCAATGAGGTCAGAGAATTAGGATGATGTCAACTCATTATTTATTACGTCCGATCCACCAGATCCCTAAGCCAGTCATCCTCCATGATCCAATCTATAAAACTATGAAAAATGGCGATGTTCACATCTCCTTGCCGTCCAAGTTATTCTAGATGTACTCCTCCCCATACTACAGCCAGTGAGATCAACTAGATAACTTCTCTCATTGGAATGTTATTTGGTCTATATTACAAGTGCTCAAACCATCGTAAAGAACTGCCCTTCTCTTATACACGTGCTACAATAACTTACTGCAGATATTTTCTTTTTTACTTTATATTTTAGAATTATACAGTTCATCTATCTTAACATTCTCATTTATGTTGCATTCACCTTTTGAATATGTTGTTTTCTAATATTCCAATCCATATATCATGGCTTTATGGTCGCCCTATAGAAATTTCCATTTAACTTAAAAGTGTTCTACAATCACACAATGTGCTTGAAGCATTTCTCCATTTTACCTAATCTACATTTAACTCAATGAGTCACATTGTCTTTAACTTGCAAAATAAATCCAAGGTATTGAAAGATACTGCTGCTAGAAATTTGTTGCCCATCAAGTTTAATATTCTATCACTCTTTCCCCCCAAAACTTAGTAAAAATTGCACTTTAACTATTGTCTCACTTTTACTTATCTTGAAGCCTCTAGATTCTTAAGCTACCCTCCACAATTCCAACTTGGATTCTATTCACCTCTAGCTGTGTCAATTAAGAGCCAAGAAAATGTCATCTGCAAACAATGTACATCATTTTGGATATGCATAGTAAGCACATCCAATTGGAAAAAAGAAAAGCACGGATTCAAAGAAAACATTCGATGTACACTTAATTGTGCTAGTAAATTCTCTAGATTCTCTTCTTGTGGTTCAGACACTAGTCATTACCTCATCATACAAATCCTCAATGACATCTAGGTATATACTATCTACTTTTTCCTTTTCTAGAACACCCAACAGAAATTCAATAGGTATCCGGTACACATCAATCAAATATTCACCAGAAACTGAATCATTGTACAATTAGAAGTCCCAAGGAGAACCTGGCATCTCCCCCAACAAGGAATACAAGCTTAGGAAAGAAAAAATGAAATGCACACAATAAAAAAATTGGTTTCCTCATGATTAATTTGTACACAGTATCACTTCCAACTAGAAGTTGGAATTTCAAAACTGCAGACAGGTACTTCTAGTGGGACGCCTTAAAAGGGGTAAAGAAAATTCATAGGGCAGGCCTATAGCCCCTCTCTCTCACAGGAGTGGGAAGCCACAACATTGTGAGGATGAAAGGACCAGTCTATGAAATAATTTCCCGCGGTAACATCAAGGCAAAGGTTTGGCAAGTTGCTAAATCAGAAATATACAACACTCACCATACCATTTGTATACAGTAGGGGTTCAGCTAATGGGTCATTTCTACTTGTCTCTTCATTACACTTCGTGATCTACTGACTCAGCCCAACGAATATAGTAGGGGATTTCAGAGCATTCGAAATGCAATCTACACGATCCAAATAAAATATATTCAGAAATAAAAAGTTCATCGCATTTCCTGCCACAATCATGGTTCTTGATTCATGAATTCAATAGAGTTCTTCTGCCCAGCCCCAAATCCCTTGGTCCTAGCTGTATTTCTAGAATTTCAAATAACAAATTTTATGGGATCCAACTCCTCCTTAGTTTACCAAAAGAGTTTGGTTAGTTTACAAAAAATTTCCCAAACTTTCACAAGAAGTGAGAGGATCACCATCCCAGGGTGATCCCATGTCATACTGTGGAGCATCCATGTCCTCCAAGAAGCATGTAAGCATTGTGCAGGCTTCAACTTTATTTTGATCTTACAGCAGATATTTCTTTTCCTTAGCTTAATTTAGTACTCCATCAAATCATTCAGATTAAGTATAATTTAATTAAGCTCTAAATCCTTTAGGCAGTTGAACATCATGCAACTTCTTTTAGTGCGGAGAGCAAACATTTTATGATTTTTTAAGAACTTGAGATATAATAGCAGTTGCAACACTAGCATGCTCACTTGTGCTCAGTCCTCAGCCTTGCCTCAAATCATAACAAGGAAGCATTTTTAGGTTTGTGAGCCATATAATCATAACACTGTAGTATCAACCTCCCCCATGCCCACTCCTCAACGCACGCACACGCACGCATAAACATAAAGCTTGAACTGGAAAATTGTCAGGCTGCATATCCAAACCTATTAAAAAGCAATCAATTAAGAGAGTTAAATTCTCAAAAAATGCCACAATAAATTGTGTTGCAGCAAATTTTGAGAAATTTACAAGGAAAAATCATGGAAAACAAGAAAGCACCAGGCATAGAAATTGAGGAGTAGTCACTACTCACCAGCCCCACCTACCTCATATAGCCGTACAGATATTAAAGTATTAAACCATGCATGGTCAATGTGTTAAGGGTACTACACTACTGCCACACTAAACAAATGGCAGTATTTCCAAAACGAAGCTAAGGGAACTCAAATGTTAAGCAATCCTGAGTCTAGTACTCAAATAGAACAAAGGAATCGCCTCAATGAAATTAAAATTGGGGGTGGAAAATCCGAGGTTCAACTAGTAATATCATAATTAAATAATGACACAGTGAAATGTACAAACCTTTTGGTAAATCATATGAAAAATATACAATTGCACCAGGAACAAAGCCAGCAGAAAAAAAATCTTGTGTCATGTCCCTTATTTGCTTCTTAGGAGGAGTTGTATCTGAAACAAACATGTTAAGCTTTAGTGCTTGGCTTTACAAATATAATGCCTTATAGAGCTATGGTCTGATTCATTAACTGAGAAGATTTAAATTTGCATACAGATATAGAATGGTAGTTCTGGCCGAGCAACCACTCTCACAAGAAGATCAACTAAGCTCTGAATTTTCTCTGACGGATGAAAAGTGGCCTCTAATGTATAATTATCAGGAAAGCGTACCCTAATGACAGCCTGCATAACAAAAAAAAAATAAGCAGACGAAATTAATATGTTTGGACAAAATCACACTAAACTTGTCTAAGATTTTCGATATGCCTGCATATCTTTGCCAGTTATATCAAATATAAAGCATTTTGAATAAAAAACGAGTAGGAGGAAAGTCTAACAAGTACCTTTGTTACTCTTGACCTGCGAGCAGCCTCTTCTGCTTCTCGAATTTTCCTTGTCTTTAAGTATTTATCTATTAGTCATTCCAAATAATATCATTAAAAGAACTATCCAGTGTCAAAAAACATGTTTGGACGAGCATATTCATGATTAAATTCCCACCCTACTATGGCTTCAACCTAATATGAATTAGGAAAAACTATGGCTTCCATTTCCATGGACAACAATCTCAAGCCGAAAACCAACCAAATCAATGGGTAAAAAAGATCATTAAAGGATTCTATTTTATATAGAAAAAGAAAGTACTTTATGGTTTGGATTTTTGGAGGGCCTATTGATCAAGATCAATCACTTTTCCACAATGCATTGGCATTCTTCATTAATGAGAGAAATACAGAACTGCACTTTGGAGAACAAGACCTCAAAAGAAAATCCAAAATCAATTACAAAAGCCCAGCTCTCATCAATGGATCCTGTTTATGCATTAATATGGTCAATTGAGATACTCAGTTCTTCCCAAAAACCAAGGGCATGTGTGTCAGGTATGCAGCACAAACAGAAAAGCATCTTTATACCTTGTGTGACATGTTTATTAGTAATCACAAATATCAGCATTTGTATACCTTCTTTTCTGGTTGCCAAAATTCTATAATAGTCCTCTGCAGTGAACTCATAGAAGTCATCTGTCTCATCTGCTAAGACAATGAGGATTCAAGAATTTTAACAATTTATCTTAAACAACTCACAAATTTAATCGCAATATTTAACGTAATTTTGATTGTGAAATAATGAGTGTCTGTGTGTAATCCTAATGCAATAATGAAACACATGAAGCAATTCATACCGCCACCAGACTCTTCCTTAGGCTTTACAGAAGCTGTTGATGTTTCAAAAACATGGATTTCTCGTCCGAATTTTTGTTTTGCAGCTTCAAGCTTGGCCTGAAATCATCCAAGAAAAATCAACAAAACAGGACGACACCAAAATACACCAGGAACAGTGTCATCAAGATTACATCACAACAGGGTGACAAACGAAGAAAGTACACCTTGTCCAATGATTGAAAATTGAAGCAGCCACAATTTAAAAGGACTATATTGATACATCCACTACAATTGGCTAGATGACAAAGGGGAAAGCAAACATTTTTAGAAGGGCAAAAATTGGAATTTTGCATATGCTCTATAAATGTCACCGAGTTAAATCGTGATCATTGGCCTTTGTAGAACTTCCTTATAACATTAAATTGAATTTAATTCAACATAAATCTGAGATGAACAGCTCCAGCTTATCAGAACAAGCAATCATGGCTCTATATCAGAGACAAGCCAAATAATCAAGCCTACACTACCAGATCAGATTCCACGAAATCTGTTTGTTTGGGTATCCAAATCAACCACTTTCTGGTTTCTACCTCTGGAAAGTAAGCAAAATACACCCAGTATAAGATACGCTTTCTTCTATTTCACATAACCAAACAACGATCAAACAATAAACCCCATTAATTTCACTTTAAATTTGCTCTTCGCTTCATCTCCCTAAAAAATTCTGAAAAAAACTACGAAAAAAAGCAGAAAAGAACACGATTCATAGATGAAATTCAAAACGCAACTGTCCTAACTTTCTCCAAACCAGCAGTAGTACGATCAGGGTAAAATCCCACAAAAATTCGAGCAATCAACAATTAATGCACGGAAAAAAAACACCAGCAATATATTGAACAAACCCAACATAATCAGAAACCCAAATCAACCCATCTATCATTCTATCGAAACAATTAGATATTCAACATCCCCCCCACCTCTCCTCTCCCAAAATCCCCTCTCCCAAACCAAAAAAAAGGAAGGATAGAAAACAAAAATTCAAACAGATGAAAGAGAAGTTCAACAGTAGAAGAAGAAAAAGAAGAAGAAGAAGAACGGGGGTAGGAGGAGGAGGAGGAGGAGGAAGAGGAAGAGGACCTTGGCTGCGTCTGCATCCATGGGATGACGAACGCCGGAGAATCGCCTTCTCTTGAAAAGTGGTGGCGGTGGAGAATGAACTCTCATTAGCTAAGTAAAAACTATAAAGCAAACACGCTGGATCATGACGACTACGGGTTCCTTCGATTCCTATTATAGGCTTCGTGCTCGTGCGAAGTCACGTGCGTTGCACGTGAGATAGTTTGAAAAAACTTAGAATTCAAAATTTTTAAATCGTTTGTAACTCTGCTTGTGAGAGCAGGTATCTTTATTAAATAGTAATAATTATAATTCTGTGTTAATAATTTTAATATAATTCATATTTTTTGGTGAAATTAATAATGCATTTATGAAAATTTTTATAAAATAAAATAAATATGCAATTAAGTGTAATCTCTTATAGTTTTTATTTATTTATTTGTATGTTTGCATCTAGGGGTGTCAAAATATGTTTGTGGGTTGGGTTTGGGCGGATTGTAAATGGATAGGGGTTAAACGGATTCGGATTCAAGTTGGCCCGTTTACTATCGGGGAACTAATATATAAATCCAAATCCACCTGTTTAATAAACGAGTCATAAACAGGTACTCGTTAAGAGCCGTTTAAAAATATAATTTATTTATTTTTAATTTTTTAAAATATTTCATATAAAGTGACATATTTTTTTAAAAAAAATAGCACTATTTTATTTATTTATTAATATCTTAATAAATAAATATAAAATATAGAAAATAGTACATCTCTTTAATTAATAAGTATTTTGAATATAATATACATATATATATATATATATATATATATAAACGGGTCATCTGGTGGGTACCTAACCTAAACCCACCTAACCTGTTTATTAAATAGGTCGGGTTTGAGTTGACCCGTTTATAAATAGGTCACCTTCTACTAAACATAAACCCGATTTAAATGGACGGATTACAGGTCACTCGCCGAGTTCCGACCCATTTTGCCCGCTTTTTGCATCATATCACCACAATTTATCAAATAATGAAATAAGTGTAAACTTTTATTCAAAAGTGTCATCAAAATGTGTAAATTCGGGATTTTTTTTTATTGATAAAACTTTTAAATTGATATAAATATTGTTTTTTAATTGAAAAAAAAAAAGATAAAAGAATATTCATTCTGATAAATTAGTTAAGTGTTTAAAAGACGTCAAACATGTTACATCCCAAAAAAGAAAACTATCAAATAACTTTGCTAGACTTTGAAAACAATAGGAGAGCTTGCATTAGACTACATCACTAAATTATAGTATTAATAAAGAAATTGTTTAATCGGATTTGAAAATCTAAGCCTAAGACATGAGAAATGCAAAAAGAATAATTTTGCACGAGCAAAAATCTAACAATAATAACAAATATAATTTGCCAAAGTTGTAAGGAAATTATATGATCTAACAATATGTATACATGAGTGATGTTAAAAAAAGCAATGGTCTATTTTCTCACCGGTCCATTTCACAACAATCTCGTTTTCCAAAATGCCTTCATTTCCTCCCTTTAATCGTACAACAAATCAAATACATAGACAAAGTTTAGTCCACATTTAGAAAATAGGTCACATAGTCAAGTTGGTCAACTAGTGCACAAAGGACATATTATTCATACATTAGGTTATAAAATATTAAATAGGAAATAAAAGGAGTTGAGTTTGTTCAAATAGTTTAATAGGTGTTAAATAAGATTTCATGGCAATGATGAATTTTTGGATTTTTGTTGTGATAAACTTAGAAGGCAAAAATATAGTGACAATTAACAATCACAAAGCAAATAAATATGGTGAAGAAAATTAGGTTAAAAAATAGTAGATTCCTCACAAAAAGAAGACTAGCAAATGCTATCGCTAAGATATCATGTCAAGTGTCCCATTTGGGAGTATAAATCAAGAGGGGTGAATGGACTATTTTCGCGTATTTTAATTTTCTCTACAAAATAAAACTCTTGACAATATTCAAGCAATTATATCATAATAAATCATGCACAAGACAATTACAATAAAGAGAATGGTAGAGAAAGATCAATACCGGTATTTTTACGTGGTTCGACACCATGCCTATATCTACGCCTTAGCACTAAGTCAAGAATTTCACAATTCACTATAATCTCCTTCACCGATGGAGAAAAACCTTACAACTCGAGTATAAACCCCTACACTCGAGAACAAATCCCTACCACGCTCACCAAAAGCCACGAGGATCACCAAGATACCTTACACGTTTGGTTCACCAAGAACCTTTACCAAATGGTTCACAAAGAACCTTGCAAAAAGATGGATAATACAATACAATGCTCCTAAAATGAGCTAATATCAATTACAAACCAATCTCACACTACTCTCTTAAGGAATGATTCAAACAAGATAAATGAATAAAAAAGATTGAACACTTTTGGATTAATAAGTACAATGCAAAGTGCTAGGGTTTGTGTTGAAAATCTGTTTATGACTAAACTTGTGTAAAAGCAATCAAAACCATGCTAAACAAGTCTATGGACTTGTATTTATAGCCAAAAACCCTTGCTAGTCGTTACTAGACTATTAGGAGCAAACCCCAAAAGAAATTAGTCTTTTTCTAGCCATTGGTGCGATGTTCACGGTGTGCATCGTTGACTAGTGGCCCCCATTCATCAACTAGTAACACTCTGCCAGCAATCGTCAACATTCTGCCTGGAATCATCGACGAGTTGCACCCAATCGTCAACGAGTGCCCCGAATCATAAAAAGTCAACAACATAAAAGTGGTGAAATTTTTTCTTAACTTTCCATAGACACCAAGATTTTATTTTTTGGACTTTTTCAGTAAAAGTTATGCCCCAAATACCAAAAGGTGTTCAGAAATTTTGATAGGTGCATAACTGAGGTTTTAAACCCAACCAGGACAAAGTTTGTAAAATATTTGTAGACACCCTAATTTTTACCAAGTCATTTCGGAGATCCTAAGTCAAAATTTTTAAAGTCGGGTTTGTGCCAATTGATTAATTGTTCCTAAGTTCTTGAGTGGATAGATTGCAAAAGGTTTACCTAACCGAATTTACAAAGTATACCTAACCGAGTTATTGTTAAAATCATACCACTAGAAGTTTAAAGAAGGTTGGGGATTGTTGAATTAAATTAGTTGATTGGGTCGTTCATTCATTGGTGCAAAGTCATGAACTAGGGTAAAGATTGTCAAATTAATTATCAATGAGGCCCTCTCCAACTTGGACATACTTGAAATAATACATCTCATTAGAAAAGGGGCACATGCCCAAGGTATTGACGTACAAGAGGGAGGTTGTAAAAAGCATTGCAGATACATACAGAAAAAGAAAACATAAGAAAATGTGCACATACATTACAACTGAAAAAAAATACGAGATAAAAAAGAAAAATACAAGGAAATATCACAGGAAAATACATACAGAAAATTACAGAAATACAGGGACATAACAAAAATCAAATCCAGAATCTTCAGAAGCTCGCTTGCAGCATTCGAAGGTCTTGCGCACAAAAAAAAAAGGAAAAAAATTAGCAAGTCAGTTATTAAATGAAATTCAGACAAAAATAAATGCAAATTCACATGTGTGCAAGCTGTTAAAATATTCCCTGCCATATTCCCCACTAACTAAATCACAGGAATAATAGGGCAAGTTGTTGGAACAAAATTCTCCCGCTGGGAACCAATTTGGCACCAAAACCCTACTCAGACTCCCTATAAATAGGGAGTCTCGCACAGTGCAAGACACAGAGCTTCAAAGAGAAAATAGGGGGAGAGTGTAGAGGAAAATATAATATTAAGAATAAATAATAAAATGATGGAAAATGGGTTGGTGAGGAGAAAATCGTCGACCATTTTTGCCAGGGACAGAATGCTTATAAGAGCTGCAAGTCATTTTTTCTTTTAAAATTTTAAAACCCTCTCTCTCTCTCTCTGCTGCAAACCTCTCTCTCTTCATTTTCTCACTCTAGACTTGCCCAATTGACGATCAGACTCCGTATCTACAGCCTACCGGCGATTCTCTTTAATTTAACTGGAGCATAATTATTGTTCTGAGGATCCTAGGCGCCATCCCAAACTAAGTTGAGGAAGTTGTTTATAAGGTTGATTGGTGTTTTAAATTAGGTTAATGAGTATATAGGTCTAGGAATGTGAATATGAGCATAATTCTAGGGTGAATTGATAAATTGGTATTTGTGGAATACAGGATTTTGGTGTGAACGCCGCAGGCACGAGTTTAGGGTTCCCGCGAGCGTGTCCTTAGGGAATGAGGTAAGGGTAATAAATAGTAAATTATTTGATGTTTCTTTAGTTAAATGGAGTATGTGGGTCTGAGGAAAATATGAATGTGATATTATTCTAGGATTATATGATTTTAGAATTTTAGAATTTCGAATGTCGCGGGTGTAAGTATAGTATTTTTAGCAGGCTTCTTAATAATCAAGTAAGGAGAATAAGTTACGTCAGTTAATTTCAGAAATTTTATTAGTTAAAGTATAATATGTGTTTATGGGATTTGAATTCTACAGTTGTGGTATATTTGTGAAAATTCAGAAATTTGGGTTAGAAGGAAGTTTTACAAATGATATGTGTTATTTTCATATAGCAAAAAAATACAGTTTTTCCCATACAGATTATAGTATAAGAGTTTCATTAAAATTGTGTGGCATGAGAAATATCAAATGTAGTACAGAGATTTAATACCGAATTTTATACAGCTTTTACAGTACCATGTGTTGACTTTTTGATTATGACAAATACAAAGTATCTAACTTATGCCTTGAGTTTGTGTGCAGGTTCATATTAGCAAGATCATATGATTGCATGAGGTGACTTGAAGAATAAAGACCCAGAATAGTCATTTATTGTAATTTATATTATGTTTAATTGAGGTCTGTAATAGTAAAGTAGGAATGGTCTGTAATAATTGATGCATGTCATGAATGGTAGGAACTATAAACTCAAGACCATAGATGGACCTTAGGGATCGGTCGATTGACACCGAATTTTTGGAGTTAACTCTCAAAGACCTTAGACTGACCATAGGTCCAAAAATATCGCAATGAAAAAAGTCTCCCATGTCTTAGAAGTAATAACTATGTGAATAGGGGCGACTTCAAAATGGATTTAGTACTTGAATGCAAAAATTTTATATGGTCGATCCACCGAACCAAAATATACTAAGCACTTTGGTCAACCAAACCTCCCCAGGGTCAAAAGTTTGACCAGTTGGTCGACCGTCCTTAAAATGAGCATCAACGCCCTGGTCGACCGAACTGGCACATGGGAAACCTCAATGCCCTGGTCAACAGAACTCCTAGTTGTAAAATGACCTGATTAACCAAACCTCGGAGGTTCAAAAATCGCCTCAAGTTTGGTCGACCAACACTTTAGTTCAAAAAACTCCCTAGTCGACCGAACTGAGTAACCTGGTCGACCGAACCTCTCTGGTTGCTCAATTATTACCGAGGTTAAATTAGGTTATTTTTAATTAAACTCAATTAATCTTTTTTCAAAATACCTAGCATGTCCCCAACTTCTATAATTTTTCCCATCTTTATATATAGGTCCTCATTTGCAAAAATTAAGAAGAGATTAGAGATTAGATTAAATTTGTTTTTCTCTCTAAAATTCCTTGAGCATACAAGTCTATATACTCCACCCTTTTTATTCCTTTGAAAAATCAACCTTGGTGAGAGTATCTTGAGTTATTCCATTTAGTTCTTACGTGTTTATACTCTTATATAAGTGTATTGATTTTTTATTTTAGTGAGAGTAAGCCTAGAGGTCTTCCCTAGTGATTTAATTCATAAATTCATTTGTGGGGAAACCTTCTTAAGCTTGTGAGTCTTTGCACTCTCATTGCAAAGCTCAAAAGCTTGTCTTGTGTTGTGAAGAAAAATATTTTTGACAAGCTTGCTTTTACAAATATCTCTTATACTTAATATTTTCGAAAAACATTTTTGAGATATTTGATCATTCTATTGAAAATCTTTCAAATCCTATTTGTGATTGAGATATATTTATATATTTTGTTTCAAAGATTGATTGATAATACACTCTTGCACTTTATTGCTTAGTGACATTAACTTGAGTGTTATTACACACGTATTTGCACGGAGTTTATAGTTCTTATATTGTTGATGTGCATTAATTATTGTTTGTGCGTATTAGTACAAATCTGCTTGTATTAGAAACATCTTTTTTTATACACAAAATTTGCGCCTACTGATTGTATTCCAGGAGTGGCCTGTGGGGGCGTTGGTCCAGCCCGTAAGGATCGATAAGGTCTTCTCCACCCCATAAGGAGAGTATAAAGGAAAGGTTGAGGTCAGCCCTGAAAATTTGACGTGGTTGTAAACAATGTCGCTCCACCCGTCAAGTGAGCAATAATGGTAATCCTCTGGCTTGCGAGCTGAGGTGGGAACGTAGACAGTATTGGCCGAACTCTAATAACATATCGTGTGTGCACTTTATATTTTCATAATGTATTTTCTACATATGAATTTTATATTTAATATATTGTGAATGATGTGCATGATTTAATTTCCACTTATCATTATCTGTGCAATTGGTATATGATTAGAAATACCTTAGGTTGTGTTATATTATTATCCGATTTAACCTAGGAAGAAAGTTTAAATTTTCAATTCACCCCCTCTTTTGGGAATAAACCAATTCCAACACCATGATTATACAGTTTTTGACAAAACCATGATTATATACAGCTTTTACAGAACCATGATACACAGTTATTACAGAGCAATAATTTACAATTTATACAAAATCATGATAATACAGTTTATACAGAATCATGGTAATACAATTTATACAGAATTATAATAAAACAGTAATATACAAACATAATATTATATAGTATCAGATCCCTGATGGACTAGTACAGATTACAGAGCACGATACCGTAGCTAACACAATATAGAGTACAACCACACATTTTAGATAGAGTGTGGAATGGAACAGTCGATTGTGCCTAAAGGAGAGACGCATGCTTCCTGGCAGTCAGGTCCAGGTTGAGGAGGTCAATCGTACTATAAAGGTTTATAGTTTGACTTAACCTGGTTAGCCAACTAGAGTTAAGTCTCGTCCACAGGCCGCACAACCCGAGCATGCGGGGTTAATTCATGCATACAGTTATCCATCCAGATAAGTTTTCACAGTTATATAAATAAATGTATATAGTTTTATAGAGAACATGAACTATTTATTATAGTTAAAAGTATGTTCAAATATAAAGTTTATTTTAAAAGACATAGGCGTGAGTTATGACATGATTTATGTTGAAATGTTATCACAGATATAGTAGATTTAATAATTATGTTATTCAAGCAAAACTCATTTGCTGCATACTGGATGTAATTTATTCTGTCTTATTGAGAGGTGTCTTACCCCAGAATTCCAAACATTTCAAGTGATCCAGATAGGCATGTGGAGCGAGCTCCAAGATAGAGGGGCTTTAGTACTACCCTAGCTACAGGGTAAGTTTTTGAGTGGGGAGTTGTATTTTTGGGTATGCCCTAGGGCATTGTGTTTCTTTTTGGGAGGTGTATATGTAAATTTTGGGAAATACTGAAGCTCTGGTATTGTAAATAAAGTTAATGTATTTTTATGCTTTTCGCTGCATAGGTGGCATGTTTTGTGAATGGGTATCCTCGAAACCACTTGAGGTCCAAGACGTTATAATGGATATTGTTATAGGTATCAGAACACTGTCATTTTGTTACAGGATATAGATAAAAACAAATGGTAATGATTTGGAGTTGTTACAAGTTTTGGTATCAGAGCCTGGTCCCAAACCTCAGCACACCTCCCTCAGTGATGTTAAAATCTGCAGTCAGCCCTTCCTACACTTTTTTTACAACCTCGACTAACTCCACATCATTAGCCTGCACAGCTTTAATCCTCTCAAATAATGTCGGCTGGATCACCAAGCTAGCAATGAAAGCCTGATGATTACCATCCACCAACTCTACACCAAGACTTTTTAGATCCCGTCTGATATGATGCTGACCTACTACTGCAGATACTAATGCATGCTCCAACTTCCGACTTAATGCATCAGCTGTTCCCAGGTGATAGCTAATCGTACAATTGCAGTCCTTGATCAGTTCAAGCCACCTCTTCTGCCTCATGTTCAACTCCTTATGTGTGTAAAAGTATCTGAGGCTCTTGTGGTCCATGAAGATCTCACACCATACACCATACAAGTAGTGTCTCCAGATCTTCAACGCATATACTACTACCGCCAACTCTAGATCGTGCGTGGGGTAATTCTTCTCGTACTCCTTGAGTTTCCAAGAAACATAAGCAATTAGCTTCCCCTGTTGCATCAGCACACATCCTAATCCCTTCAGCGATGCGTCTCTAAAAATCACAAAACCACCGTCCCCAGATGGGATGGTTAAAACCAGAGCAGTGACTAGTCTGTGTTTCAACTCCATGAAACTCTGCTCACACTCGTCGATCCAGTCAAATCTCACACCTTTCCTCGTCAACCATGTCAGGGGGCTAGATAACTTAGAGAATCCGTCCACGAATCACTCATAGTACCCAGCCATTCCTAAGAAATTCCGAACATCCTGCACGCTCTTCTGTTTCACCCAGTCAACCACTACTTCTATCTTGTCAGGATCAACTGAGATACCATCCTTTGACATAACATGGCCTAGAAACGCAACTTTATTCAGCCATAACTCACATTTCTTCAGCTTAGCACACAACTTCTTCTCCCGTAGAACTTGAAGTACAAACCTTAGATGGTTTTTGTGCTCTTCCGAACTCTTAGAATATACTAGAATATCGTCGATGAACACCACTACAAACTGATCCAGATATTCATGGAAAACCCTGTTCATCAAGTCCATAAATACCGCCGGAACATTAATCAACCCAAACGGCATGACCAAAAACTTGTAATAACCGTATCTAGTTCAGAAAGTAGTTTTCGCAACATCCTCCATTCTAACTTTCACCTGATGATACCCTGACCGTAAATTGATCTTCGAAAAGACCTGCGTTCCCTACAGCTAGTCAAATAGATCATCTATACGAGGCAATGGGTATCGATTCTTTACTGTTACCTTGTTGATCTCATAGTAATCAATGCACATTGACATTGATCCGTCCTTCTTCTTTATGAACAATACTGGAGCTCCCTAAGGCGAAACACTAGGTTAGATAAAGCCCTTATCCAGTAGTTTCTGCAACTGCTCCTTCAACTCTCTAAGTTCAGCTAGAGTCATTCGGTATGGAGCTTAAGAGATCGGTGCCTTACTTGGCAGCAACTCAATAACGAACTCCACCTCACGATTAGGAGGTAAACCGGGTAAGTCCTCCGGGAATACATCCGAAAATTCTTTGATCACACGGATATCTTCAAAGTTCAAATCATCTCATGGTGGTTCCTTCATATAAGCTAGGTACCCCTAACATCCATCAAAGAGTAACCTTCTTGCCTGCATAGCCAACATAATCTGTGGCGTCGATCGTACACACGATCCCATGAACTCATACTCCTGTTCCTCAGAAGGTCTAAACACTACTACCTTCCTACAATAATCAATCACTGCATAACAAGAGAATAATCAATCCATCCCCAATATGATTTAAAATCCACGCATGTTGTACATTACTAGATTCCCCGGTAGCAGCCTTCCCTGAATAACCACTGGATAGTTTCCTAACATTTTACTATAGATCATTATACCCCTAGTAGGTGTAGTCACGGACAACCACTCATCCATTACTTGGGCTTTAACCCCATGCAGTTTCATAAAACTAGCAGATATAAAAGAATGGGTTGCTCTCGAATCAAATAAGGCAACAGATCTATTTGAAAGCAATAACATGGTACCTGTCACCACGTCCCCAGCGTGTTTCGCATCTGCTGGAGTAAGAGACTACATGCTCGTTGGAGCCGTATTTGCCTGATAGTTCTCTCGAGGCATCTAATTACTCCCACAGTTCCGACTCTATGCAGGCATATCACTCCTTTGTGCCTGACAGTTTCGAGACATATGGCCTAGTTTGCCACAGTTGTAGCAGTTACCACAAAACGGCTGGCATTCAGCATTGTGCCATTTACGGCACTTGGCGCACAGTGCAGAGGATGGATCCTCTTAAGAACTCTACCTCTCGGTATCCTGGCAATAACCCGAACTATAGTTCTTCTTCTTCTTCAATTGTCCCTGTTGAGGACTAGTCTGAGAACCAGAAGATACTGGCCTCTTCCTCTGTTCCTGTACCACCTCATCTCCCTGAAAGTCAGCCTCGACTATGGTGGCTTTATCCACCAGAACAAAAAACTCTCGTATCTGCAGCATCCCCACAAGTCTGCGGATGTCCTTCCTCATACCCTTCTCGAATCTCCAAGCCTTCTTATACTCATTTGAGACCAAATATGGTGTGAAACAAGATAATTCAATATATCTAGCGGCATATCTTTGCACCGTCAAGGTTCCCTGCATCAGGCTTGAGAACTTATCAGCCTTCGCGTCACAACTAGAAGCTGGGAAGTATCTCTCAAAGAATACCTCCTTGAAATGGCTCCAAGTCATACCAGATGGACTAGCTTTCTGCTTCTCAAGCAAACTTACAGTCGTCCACCATCTTTCTACTTCTCTTGCCAACTGAAAGGTGGAATAGAGAACCTTATGCTAGTCGGTGCAGTGCAGAACTTCCAATATCTTCTCGGGCTTCTACACCCAATTCACTGCCACTATCAGATCGAGTCCTCCTGTAAACGTCAGAGGTTGCATATGGGTGAACATCTCTATAGTACAACTCGCATCCGTAGGAGAGTGCTCACATCTCCTAACACTCCACCCGATCTCTTGCATAACCTGCCTCGTCAAATCCTGAGGCATAAAAGGAGACTTGTCACTCGCAGTCCCCTTGGAGCCACTATCCAAGTTGTTATCCTTGGACTTCATTTTGAAAGGAAGATAGGAATCAGTTAGAATTCCTATATCCTACACGATTAACACAATCATTGAAAGCTAATCATGTCAACTACTTGTAACAACCTGCTATTTATCTTGGGTTTTTTTTTTATACTATAAGATTTACAATGCTCTGATACCAAATTGAATTAAATCCAACCATCAACCTAAGCAGTGAGAAGCAGAAATCAAATAAACATAACCGTAGATAATTATATACAATACCATAGTGCTAACATGTTTCCCAAAATATACATATATGGCTAATCCCCCAAATATCCTCAACTGGTGAGGGCTATACAAAAATACTCCAAAAAATATACTCACTCTCTACTAACAGGGCTGTACTAAGGCTCCTCTATCTGCAAGTCTGGTTTGCTCGCCTACCTGGATCACCTGAAAAATGTTAAGGTAACGGGATGAGCCAACGCTCAGTAAGACAAAATATGTTATTGCTAGTGTGTGGCAAATGAGTTACAATGTTATGAAAATCCGTTGCTATATAATCATGTATAATTGAATTTTGTAATTACAATACAAGTAAGATAAACCACCATCCCTTCCCTGTTGCTTAACATATCTATACGTTAGGTTTCTACTCAAAATACTTCTAATATATATATATTTCCTGTCTCTATAAATTTGTATAAACATAGTAGTAACTGAAAGCTTTCCTGTGGATAACTGTATTTCATGATTTAACCCCTCATGAAAGGGTTGTGTGTCTTGTTGGCGGGATCTATCCTGTTAGGCCTATTAGGATAAATCACTATACTCCCTCAGTCAGATCGGTCACTCCTCAACCCATATTTGATGGGGAGTTTGTCTGCGTCTGGGCATGATCGATCTACTACCACGTATTATTTGAATAGGTGGTTGCACTATGAAACTGAATATCTGTAGCTATGGTATCGTGCTATGTAAACTATATGGTCCAACAGGGTCTGATACTATATAATATATTTCTATACACAACTATCTGATTTACCATGATTCTGAAATAACTATATTAACCATGACATTGAAATAAACTGTAAATGCATCAACCGTATTTTTGAATTGAATTGTAATCTGTAAGTCATGGTACTGAAAACTGTATAATCATGGTATTATGTAATTACTATAAAACATATCCACTAGCTGTATATTCTATAAAACATACCCTAAAAATACTATAAAACATGCTTTTGTACTACATTTATATGCTCAAGCCACACAGTAATTTGATATAGAATATTCATAATTAATAAACTGTATAAAATCCTGCCGTGAATAATAACCTGGTAAAAATATACATTTCATACTGGAAATCATTTTAGAACTACCTAGCATAGCATATTTTTCTTACCTAATTTATGCTAAAATGCCCTTACTGAGACAGGTCGTACACCCGCAGGGCTCTTCACTCAACACCTTAAAAAAAAAATTCATAAGAACAGAATGTCAATATTTCTTTGCCTACATCATTTCCTACAACTGCTAGAAGGCCAAAAATTGACTAAAAGGCCTTACCCTAATTCAGGGAAGAAATTCGACTCGATCTCATTGACGATCCGCCCCAGTTGCCCCAACAGACTTGAAGAGAATTCCACCAGAAGCATCGTGATGGCCTCAGATCGTCGATTCGGCAACTGATGGGGCCGAAATCAAAGAGAGAAAGGGGAAGGGCCGTAGAGGAGAGAGGAGAGAGGAGAGAATTTATGCTGAAATTTCTGCGTTAAACTGAGTTTAAGCACTATTTATACTACGGGATTCGTCACCGAGCCACGTCACCTCATCGACGAGTCCTGTAGAAAGTTCATCGATGAACCTACACCCTCGTCGACGAATTTCAGACATCCCAAAAATCCTCTCTCGGTATCTTCTCGTTGACGAACCCCTGTGTTCGTCGACGAGGCCTGAAATTATCACCTCCAAAATGTAATGTCGTCGACGAACGTGAAGCGTTCTTCGACAAAATCGGCTACCTCCTTCTGTTACTGTTTATTTTACTTCCTCTTTATTATTTAAATATCCTTATTCTTCGGGTCACTACACTACTACTCTCACGGGTTCAAGTCTGTCCTACCACACCGACACGAAACCATTGCGTGGTTTTACTGAAATCGTCATTTTCAAGAAAAAACACAGAACACCGCCAATGAGTCCCCGTCTAGCAACAAAACAACCCTCAACCTACTCTACCCATTTCCTACATCCTATACTCTAGTATGTACACATAACTATGCCTAACCAAGTCTACACTAAATGAGGGTTTGATCTCGTGGGGTACACGTACACCCTATACACATTCACATACATATCCATACTCATCAAATACGCAACGAAAATGTTCTTTCCATACATTCATCATATCATACCAGAGTCTATACATAATTGGAAATATACATCCCAAAATACAATACATGCTCCGAGTGTCCACAAAACCCAACACTAACAACCCGGTTACAAAACTCATACCTACACAAGTACTAAACACAGCTAACTGACACCCCCGCTTCCGAATACTAGGATGCTAGTTTCGGTTACCCAGAGGACCTGGAAAACATTTGAATATTCGGGGTGAGGCACCTCTCAGTAAGGAAGAAACCAGGTTATATCAGTGTGTGGCATACGAGTATTATTTCAACGTTAAACATAACTCAATACAATATAGTATAATACGATACAGTTTAATACAGTTTCAATATTTTTCATAAATCAATTCCAGTATATACGATACCAAACATACGGTTAGTGTCGTCACACTCAAGCACCCGATACCCTACAATAACCGAAGCCTCATAGCGATATCGTTGCCTGTACGGTGTAGCTCACACCCATCGGTGACCAGCCGAAAAGAACATGCGATATTTTACACCCTCGGATATAGAGCCGGACACTCTCGCCCATAGTAATTAGTTGAGACATGGCATCAGCATATGGTAATTAGCCACCCCTAACTGATTCAGCATACGATAATTAGCCACCCCTAGCTGATTTACAAAACCTAGAACAATTTTGGAATTCATGTCCCTATACTAATCAGTGTATGGTAATTAGCCGCCCCTAGCTGTTTTTATAAAACCCCAGAACATATTACATACAACATTTCATTCCACGCTTATTTGAGTATACAACAAATCATATCGTTTTTCAGTTCAAGAATACAGTTTAATACAAATATGGGTATGGTCATCTCAAAACTACAATTTTAATATAACATACGATTTCTCCAAAAAAATATAGATGATACTCGAAACCCCCAAATTTTCCCGAAAACTATAACCCAAAAATCCTACATTTTCACCTGATAGATTTCACTAAATAAGTAACCAAAATATACATACGATCGTAAACTACAGGTTTACCGATCCCGATTTAAAAAATAAGTTGATATAAACATAATCCTCGTACCTTTTCCCGAATACCAAAATAGGAACTCTACGGCTCTAAAACTATGAACTGAGACACCAAAACCTAAACATCCAAGAACTATACTTCATTACAATTCGTATTACTACATATATTCCAAAATGAAATTGAAATCGAATCCTTAGCTCGATTTTGGGTCAAAACCCAAAAATCCTCGAAATGACTTTTTGATCCACTATTCTCGAAGAGATTCCTCCCCTAATCTATGTAGTAACGTCGGATCGTCAAATCAGGCGACGAAGAACGAAGAATCGAAAAGAGAGAGAGAGAGAGAGAGAGAGAGAGATCCCGCTGGTTCTAAAAACAGTGTGTAACAAATGAGTTTTAATATCTACATATCAAAATAAACTATTTCTCACATAATATTAATGACAATTGAGAAAATGTACCATTAATAACATCCCCGACATCCAATATGCACAAGTACATAATTTTTATGCAGGCGAAAGTCCCCAAGGATAGGGATGATTACCCGCCCATACAAGTAGCTTCCCTCTGCTCTGGTACTAAAAACTACCTACTAAAGCACTCACCTTACTCAGTAAGCCCTCCGGTGAAGTATTACCTCACCGCCAGTACACATAACTTTATTATTTTAAAGGCGAAGGTTTCCAAAGATTGGGATGTCTACCCGCCCATACAAGTAGCATCCCTTTGCACTGATACCAAGAAACTACCTAGCAAAGCACTCGCCTTTCTTAGCAAGCCCCCGATGGTATTTTTACCTCGCCGCGTGCACACATATGCATTCACAATGTGTTATACCATTATTTTTATGCTATAATTAAATTCACATCGCACAACACATCCACACAGGAATCATGCATCTCATACTTCATCTTCCAATGTCCTCAGTACGTGGCCCACACAGAACAACTGCGTACATGTCAGTACGTGGCCCACATAAACACCTACGTACTTCTTATCTACACGTGGCCCACATAGGCACCACTACCCACACAAGGTACATAACATGACCCGCATTGGTACCACCATCCACACAGGATGTAACGTGGCCCACACAGGCACCACTACCTATACAGGGTACATAACATGGCCTACACAGGCGCCATTATCCACACAGGATATAACGTGGCCCACACAGGTACCACTCTAGTTTCCGCAACACGTGACCCACATGGCACAACTATTCACCAGTATCCAATCCCCATTACCTACCCGTCATACATCAGTAGAACAAGCTCCTCAACCTGCCAATGTCCTACCCCATATAAATGACAATATGACAAGTTCTTCGACCTGCTAACGCCATATCATGATTTATATTTAGGCAACATAACAACCTCCTCGTGCCAATATTATATTGAGATGCATACGAATAACCAAACCAGTTAGTTCACACAGACGCATCAATGCATTTCCACATAGGAATCCAACAGATCAATTCATTTCCCACACAGTATCCCAACAGATCAATATATTTCCACACAGGAGTCAAACATAACAATTCATTCATCATGTCATAATCATTCCAAAAACTCCTACATGCAAACCCAAATACCACAGTAATTCATATTTAATTTATTAGGAAAAATTACTCCCATGTCACACGAATTTAATATCATATGCAATTATCCAAAATATAAATCTTAAATAAATATCATCATTTTTCAAGTAATCAGACTATTCTGAAAATCATATAGATAAATAATAAATTTCATATGCTCGTAAATAATTGGTTCACCTTAATAAAATACTGATATAATTTTATTCCCCCTTACCTGATTCCTTGAATCACGTCTGCAGGGCTCCCAAAATTATACTCGCGACGCTTACCTGAACCCTGATTCAATCAAATCAATCCCAATAAATTATTATTTTAACATTTCCTAATTTACAATAATTAAATAACAATTAATTCTAAATAACCAATTTATCCTAGTTTTGGGGCTATTTCCACAACGACCCCACGAGAAATTTGCTCCGCTAGATTTATAGAGAATCATTCTTAGATTCTCGTGGTGATGTCTGATCATCAATTTGACTTAAAATTTAAGAAAAATTGAGACAAGAATGATAATTTGGCTTATCCTAGGAGATATGCCCATGTTACTCCTACGACAAATTCATTTCGGTAGATGTGTCGGTGGCAGAGAATGGAGTTCGGTGGTATTTTTGAATTTTCAATTGGGCGAAAATTCGCTGTAAAATTGTAAAGAGAAGAAGAGTGGAGAACGTGAGCTAAGAGATTTTTTTTTTTCCTCATTCTTTCTTTCCCTGCTGTTTTGCACGTGAATCTTTTTTCTTCTTCTTCTTTCTTCTTCTCTTCTGCTTCTTCAGAAACTTAGCCTTTAAGTTTTCTTTTTTATTTTTATTTTTTTCTTTCCTTTATCCATACTTTGAACTTTTATATATATACTTACTTATATATACTTATATATATATATATATATATCCAAAATTCTCAAATTTCTTAATTTAATTAAAATTTTTAATAATAATAATTAATTAATAATAATAATTTTTATTATTAATTTTTTAAAATTATTATTATTATTATTATTTTTTGGGTCATTACACCTTAGCCTGTATTTTCTTTTGTGTGCAAAATATTTTATAAAACTTGATTTCAAATAACTCTTGTGGTTGATACAATTTGAGAAAATATTTTTGAGTTCGTTTGAATATTATTGCTAGCATCTTTAAAACACTAATATGATATTGAGATTTGATATACTTTACTTTCAAAGTTTAGTTTTTTTGAACACTCTTGTGCATACTTGAGATTATCATTGTACTGAGTGTGGATTGCACATATACACCACTGAACTTATCATTCTTACATGTTTAGTGTGCATTGATTATACTGTACTGAATTGTGGTACATAGTCTGCTTAGTTAAGAAGCATTTATTTGTATGCAAAAATTATATTGTTTGTTGTATTCTAGGCGTGGGCCTGAAAAGGGAGACTAGCCCTGTTGAATAGTCTCGGATTGGCTTAGACCTGGTTAAGAAAGTTAAGTATACCATCCTGATAAGGTGTAGGTTGAGGTTAGTCTCGTGAATTGACCTAATTGCAACCGGTGCCGTTCCACCCGTTAAGTAAGTATTAGTGGAATCCTCGAGTTTGCAAGTTAGAGGCAGGGACGTAGGCACAGTTGGTCGAACCCCGATAACATATCGTGTGTGCACTTTACTTTTTCGTAATTTATTTTCTGCACGTATATATTATTTTATGAATGTTGCACATGATTTAATTTCCGCATTTGAGTTTATGTGTATATAGAAAGACCTTAGGTTGTGAAATACTGTTGGTTGATTAGCTAAACCTAGGACAAAATTTTAAATACCCAATTCACCACCCTCTTGGGAATACACCAAAGTTAACACTGGATCTAACCACAGTTGGCCTACCCGGTTAGTTCAAAATAGAAATCTATCAATGCGTTTGTAGTATGACTGGCCGACCGATAGCCCTGATTCGGACTCAGGAGGCACAACAACTCTACTAAACAACTCAGTCGACTGCCCACACCACACTCTCCATGAGACCGTATCGTTACACTATCACCACTAGCAACAATATTGTGCTCAATATCACAACCCATCATTAAGGTTTCTATATCCATCAATCAGGGTTATCATTATTACATACCCGCAATCATTATGCGGTATTGACATTTCATCAATGATATTTCAATGATCCCATTGCAGCTTTCGTACTTTACAATGTTCACATTTCCCAGTATATACAATTATCATTTTCAATTCAATTTCCATATTTCAATATTCATATTACAGAATTTACATTGCGATATTCCCATTTTCATATTCATTTTCTAATATACATATTTCAAAATTCACATTTCAAAATTCATTTCATAATAATACATATATATCTCATTTCACATTCATTTCATTCTCATGCTACTATACAACTCATTTCATGTTTTTCAATACTTCTCAACATACTCAAATCAGTATTCATACCTTCCTATTTTCATAAAAAATTGTTTCTATACACGTATTTATGTATCATTTTCATCATTTCCAGCAAACATATCGATAGTTCTTATTTCATCATTTTTTCATACTCATCATCATATTTCACATTTTTCAGCATGCCACACAATTTTCATCTAATATTCATAATATACTAATTTCACATAGGAAAATATCATAACTTCATTTTTCACATATTCATTCAATCAATAATATAAAAAATATTGTTATAATTTAATCCCTTTACTTGATTTCCTGAATTACGCTTGCAGGGATCCCGAAATTATACTTGCGGCGCTCACCCGAGTTTTGAATTCCAAAAACCCTACTTCAACCTCAGAATGCCAAATATTTTAACATTCTATATCTACATTAATTAAATAACAGTTAATTCTTAAATAACCCCCTTGTCATAATTTTGGGGCTATGCCTATGACGATCCCACGAAAAATTCGTTCCACTAGACTTGTAAAAAATCATCCCTAGATTCTCGTGGTGGTGTCCGATTGTTAATTCAGTTTAAGATTTAATAAAAATTGAGGTAAGAGTGAGAATTTACCTTACCTCAAGAGATATACTTACGTCGCTCCTATGATAAATCCGCTCCGATAGAAATGTCGATGGTGAAGAATGAAGCCCAACGGTATTTTTTGATTTCTGATCGGTTAAATATCAGTCGAGAAATTGAGAAGAGTGGAAAAGAGGATGAAGAAAGAGACGGAGTTGTTTTCGGGGGGGGGGGGGGGGCGCTGGATTCTGCTTCTTCTTTTTAAAAACATTAAGTTCCTTCCTGAAGTAGAGGCTTCAGGAACGTTAGTATAGATATATATATATATATATATATATATATATATATATATATATATATATATATTATACTATATCAATATATTATTATATTATATTACTTAATTAATAATAATATAATAAATAAAAAAATAAAAAATAAATTATTTTAATTAATTAATTAATTAATTATTTTTTGAACTCACTCCATTAATCTTTTATAACTATTTTTGAGATTATTATAATTATTTAAAAAAAATATAAGCATTTAATTCTTGATATATACTTTCTCATACAAATTTGGAGAACTAAAAACGAGGCAAAAATTTTGGTAATTATTTAAAATTTTTTAAAAATAGAAGTGAAATTGTTTTACACGTGAATAGGGATTTATTATTTCAATTTTTTATCTTTAAAGCATTTTTTTTTATTCTTTATGTAAAGAATTTGAAGAACTAGAAAAAAATGTTTAAAAAGGGTTTTTGAACAAATGTAAAAATTAGAACATATAGAAAAAAAAACTCAACATGATTCTTGCCCCCACTTCTTTTTTTTCCAATTTTTTTTATGCTTCAAGGTCATGTTTGTTATACAGGAATATACTTACAATGAAGTATAATCGGGTGGACTCAAGTAGTAAGAGCGACTTGTGACTTTGTTAACCCCAAGGTCATGAGTTTGATCCTCCTTTGAGAGTTTATCCCGGTGAATCATTAGGGGTGTATCAATAAGCGGATGACTTTCACCCTCCCGATTTAGTGCCGTATCATAGTGGCACAATGATGGGTGGACTATTCGAGCTATAAAAATAAATAATACTTGCAATGAATATAAATTTAATGCCTAATACATGCATGTCAAAAATCATTTAAGTGAATTACATAGTTAAACTCAAATTTTTATTATTAAAGTGTTAGATTGTTAGACCTAACTCAACATCTAATATACTGAGTGAAACGAAATTAAAATAGGATAAAAAAAAAAATTATATGGTAAATAGGAAATATTATAAAAATCAATTCATTTCTAATGAATAAGTTTTTGTAATATCATTGATAGCTTGTATACAAAGAAAAGGTATTGTGGCAAATTAAAATGCAAAAATTTATGTATCACACTATAAGTCATTCTTAAAATTTAAAAATAACTTGCGCAAAGTGCCAATTGAGAATGGTAGGAATTTCTGTTACCAAACAAGGCCCCTGGCGACGACAAAAGTTCGCGCAGAGGGTCAGCGGCGCACGTTAGCCGCATCCCTCCCTCTCCGCAATTCAAATTCTTCGATCGGCCGTAACGTGACTCCTTTACGCCTCCAGGTCTCACTGTAGAAGCTAATTCAAAATTTCAGAAAGACCCCAGATGTTATAACAACTCCACATTCGCCCCATTTCCTCGTGCATTGCCCAATTTGCCTCGCCATCCAGGGCCGTTTTCAGAATTATTATCTTATCCGAGGACCAATATTTTAAAAAACATTTTAACTAAATTAGAATAAACCAACGAGAGAGAGAGAGAGAGAGAAGCGAAAATGAAATGGTGAGCAAAACAGTGCGAGAGCAGAAGCGAAGATTCCTAGGGAGAGAAACAGTGGAATCAAGAGAGAGACAGAGCAATCTAGAGAAAGAGAGGAGAGAGAGAGACTGGTGATGACGATGGACAGAGAGAAGGAGAGGGAAATTGAGCTCGAGAGTGCAATGTACACTAACTGTTTGTTGTTAGGGCTCGATCCGTCCATCATCGGCGTCGGAGGTAACAACGGCGCTCCTCGCGTAGGCCTCTTCCGCCACTCCAACCCTAAGTTGGGCGAGCAGCTTCTCTACTTCATCCTGTCTTCTCTCCGAGGTCCTGTTCAATCCGCTAAGGTACTCCAGATTTCGCAACGGTTTCTGTTTTATTCTTTTTGATCTATTACTGTTTCGGTTAACGAGCGCCGAGATCTTGCAGGATTTCGACAAGGTTTGGCCAATTTTTGATTCCACGCAATCTCGCGATTTCCGAAAGGTAATTGTGTTTGAATTTTATCGTTTGATCGTTTTCACAGATTCGTGCTTTTTTGCTTTTACATTATGCTGATATTTTTAATTGTGGTTTTTGATTTTACTTTTCAGGCCGTGCAAGGTATAATCAGTGAGCTAGAATCGCAAGGAGCGCTGCCGAGGAGCAATTCGAGGGTTTCGTCCCTTGCTACTTGTTGCGGACCAAGGTTGGATTTGGTGGATTTGGTAGATTTGCATATCAAATTTGAATTGATTATATTTAATCTACTCTGTGATTGGTTGATAAGAAATTGGAGAAGAGAATGAAAATGGAAAATTGGGAGACTGTTTTCTGTGTTAAAAATTATCAAACTCAACTCTATTAAGCTGAGACTTAAATCATGGTCTGTTCAGTGGAAATTGGCTTTCTTGGGTCCTAAATAACGAAAATTGTAAAATTCAGGTTGTAATCGTTTTCTTTTGTGGCATTTCTAAGAACCGAATGATGCAGCAGTGCTCTATTATTTTCTCTAATTTAAGATTTTTTTATCCATTGGAAAACGGTTTGTATCTGCCATGTGTGCATCAGCATTGAGGCTAGTTTGAAAGGGTAAATTGATTACTTTGGGAGCTGAGGTGCATAGAAGATAAATGCACATTGAAGTTTATTAATGAGCTTGTTTTTATAGCTCCATAGCCAATAGCTCTTCTTTAAACATTTCGTTTCTTTGAAAGCCAAAATGAACTTGCTTTGTGTTCAATTTTCCAGTGGAAATTGAATGCTTCATTTCATATTTCATGATAATGGTATTTTGCAGCATGCATTTTTGTTCCTAAATTAGTGGTTCTAGTGACCGATGCCATAATTACTCCCAGTAAGTAAAAGACATGCCATCTACTCAATTAGTTTTTTTTGCATGCTTTGCATGTTTCGTTGAAATTTAAGTTTGTGGCATCCTCTTCTAGATCTCAGTTATCCTTTGCATCCTTGGGTTAGGAGATATGTACAAGGGTCTTGACTTGGTAATATGGCATCTTCCCTTGCTGTTTTGGAAACATGTAGGCAAAAATATTGAGCATGCAGAGCTGTTTTATTATCAGACACCGTGGTTCTACTGTAGTTATGCATCATCTGCCTTGATTGATGTATGCACAAGATATGGAACTGATTATATGGGGTCAAAATGCCTAGCTATCTGTCATAAAATTGTACAACACTGTAGCATAATTTATATCATGGTCTTGAAAAAACCTATTCAAGACTTGTCCAAGTGCAAGGCAGTTAATAAAGGCCTTGATGCTTTTAAAAATCGGGTATCGCATTGTTATTGGCATGGTTGAGGAAAAACTGGCTTTAGAAGTTTTCTGCTTTCAAATATTTTTCTTTACTGTAACTAGAATCAGCACTCAAGGTTTACATTTTGAATTTCATGTGTCATTGCATTTTCACAGTTTTCTATATTTCCAAAACTTATGGGTATATTTGCATGTATATGTCATAATTAAAATCTATTGGGACTGTAACTGCAAGTAAGTACTTTATTGACTGTAAACATAGATATATTTGGGTGGGATGACAAGCCTTTTATGTTGACTGCAGATTTGTTGAACTTTTATGGCAACTTTCGTTGCATGCTTTGCGAGAGGTTCATAGACGAATGTTTCCAGCTGATGTAGCTTCTAACCCACTGCCTGCTTCATTGACAGATGTAGCTTTTTCGCATGCAGCTACTCTACTTCCTGTAACAAAGGTAGTACTCATGTACTTTTTACATTGCTTTTACTATTTGGAAAGTAACTTAAAATGTTTTGCTTCATGTTTTTGACTTCAACATAAGCGTACGATGATACACATGTGTTGGCATTGGGCGTGATTAAAAACACAGACAGTTCTAACTTTAAGAACTAAGTGCGGATGCAATTTCTCAAAGTGCGTAACTGAATAACAATCACAATCAAACACACTAGGTTTCTTGTGGTTTTGTCTCATGTGACCTACGTCCATTTAATAAGAAACTTACCTGAGTATTCAACTAGTAAATCGACTGTTAAATTACCACTTTATCTAAAAGCTTAAACTATTAAGTTGTGGACCAACACTATATATTAGGCCATAACACTCCCTGCACCTGCAGCTTGATTGCATGCGGAGAGATACATAAATGATGAATAACACCCATTAAGGGGAATAAATGATTTTGAACAAACAAACAACAAACGTGGGTGACAAGACTAGAAGCCAAGACCTCCTGGCAACCTTGTTGTGATACCATGGTAGAATACCACTTTACCTAAAAGCTTAAGCTATTAGGTTGTGGTCCAACATTACATAACAGGCCTTAACATCAATTACTACATGCCAACTTGACACAGATCCTCGATCCAATAGAAATGGTTATACTACCAAATGACAGCTTGTCCAAACTCCTAACTCCGAACTCCCATGGATATATGGTCCAATGGATGCTCAATCCAAAATGACAACACAAGTAGTGAATAAGAGAAGACAATAAATCCCACAATAGATACGGTATGTATGAACTTCAGGAAAAAGAATATTAGAACATTAATGCTACTAATCACATGAAGGCGGGCTTGAAGCTTCATCGTTGAAGGCATGCACAACATGCTCTGTATTTTGGGTCTGTCTTGTAAATTCTCATGTTTGTGTTTGGAACGTACTGTTTATGCTACGATAGAGAAGAATAAATAGACAAAGGGCTAGGTTTTAGCATGCCACTTAACATTGCATTCGTTTTATAGTTTCCAAATCTCAGAAGATATAGTTTCCTTGAATCTACAAGAAACGCCCATAAAGTATGTGTTCCTTTTGTTACAGGAAAGTATGATCAGATGTTGCCCAAAAGATAAGGTTCATATACGAATTTGTAGTACATATATATTTTGATAACAAACAAATTTTGAGACTGGAAGGGGAGCTTAGGCGCAATGGTAAAGTTGTCGCTATGTGACCTGGAGGTCACGGGTTCGAGGCATGGAAATAGCCTCTTGCAAATACGCAAGGTAAGGCACAAATATTGAGATTTAAATCCCATATGTTGAGCAGCATATTTGATGCTCCAAGTCTGGCCATAGGCAATATATAATAAAAACAACATTTTTATCATTTAAAAATTGTGGACAAATGAAAATCCCTGTATGCAATGATATATGTGACAGTCATAACAAGTTTAGCACAAAATGACTATCCAAGTTAATAAAGAAATATTTTATTGCATAGCAGTTTTTATTTTTCTGTATCACATGCCAGATCATGCTCATGGTCGCTCATGTATATGCTATGCCAGAAAACTAGTCAGAGCTCCAGTCTCAAACTAATTTCAAGTCACATCAATCTTATGTGTTAGGGGCAGGTACACATATAAATCATCACAATTATAATTTTGGAATCATCAAAACATCTACATGAAATAATTCAACATAGCACGTAACACATGGTTTTGTTATCATCAAAATTAATTCTTTGGGTCAGCTACATAATTGAATAATTCAAGCGAATGTGGTAGTCTCATTTTATTTTTGTTCAAAAATTTACTTTTTCAAACAAAGTTGGGTTTTTAGTAGCTCTAACTTGAGCCTATTTTGCTAAACAGGCTAGAATTGCTCTTGAACGTAGGAGGTTTCTAAAAAATGCGGAGACAGCAGTCCGTAGGCAGGCTATGTGGTCAAATTTGGCTCATGAAATGACTGCAGAGTTTCGTGGTCTTTGTGCTGAAGAGGTAGGAGTGGTAACCCATTCACTGACACATTGAGGGACTTGTTTGTATAGATTTCACTTTTGCTGTGTAGGGTTTTTATGTTTATTATTCTTATGTTCTCCTCTGGAACTCTTGGAACTCAGGCCTACCTTCAACAAGAGCTAGAAAAATTGCATGACTTGAGGAACAATGCAAAATTGGAAGGTGAAATGTTGGATGACCGTATTTCCAGTTCTAATCAGAATGTTGCGAAGGCTACTCGCTTGTGGGAGTCCTTATTGGCTCGTAAGAGTAAGTACAGAGTTATAATTCTTTCAAATCTTTAAGTTATTCTATTACTTGATTGCTGGAACTGGCACATCAGGGATTCCGAATGACTTAAGAAAAATCAAAGCCCTAATTTTCAAAACTGTATGCTGTTTATGATGTTTTTTATTTCTGAGACTGAAATATCAAGTCATTCTCTTCTGAGTTCTGTGCATTTGCAGTTCAATTCAAACACAAAAAAGCCTTCTTTATTATTATTATTTTGACTTTTTGAAAGCGCAGACTGTAGTGATGGTAAATCTTCTACTTTTGTGGGGCTCATGCTGTTGATCCTAGGTCAGAATTGGGTCTCGTGATATGGTTTCATTCTCCGCAATTGATTTATTTCTAAGATTGATCATTTAGATCTTTTGGAATGAGTTCGCCCTTTACCCCCCCCTCTGCTGCACCTGGGGAGGGGGGGGGGAGTCAACTTTTCAATTTTAAAAGTAAAAGCTGAGTATAATGTATTTGGTAACTAGTTTTTTCAAGAAACTTCTAAAAGCTATGATTTGAAGCTTTTAGAAGCTAAACGCTGGCATTTTTCACAGAAACTTATTATATTCCATTAATTCTTTAATTTTTTCGAGTGGTACAAAATTATTAATGTCTTTATTACATTTCCTAAAAATACCTATTCATTTTAGTCATTTTAAGTTCAACTTACGACTTTTTTATCAAACACTAAGAATTAACTTTTTCTTTCTAACACCTTTCGCGCAGGGGCCCAAACAATTTTTACAACAATCTCAATTAGCTCCTTTTTCACAGTTCCTTTTCAATAGCTATTGGGGGCCAAACTAAACCATAGTGTGGCATGCCTGATGCTTTTGACTTCTGATATGGGCTTTCTTGTCCTAATAATTGATTGGAATGGAGGAAACATGACCATATTTTTTTTTGATTCCAATAAATGGTGCAGAGTTGAGGTGTTGATTTCATCTTGTCTCTTCATAGCTATGCTTATGGTTTTTGAAAGATATTCCATGATTATTTCAAATATCGATATTTGAAGGGGCAGCTTAATTTTATGTTTCAATTGCTTGCATTGGGTTGAGAGCTTCAAAAACTGAGATGGTTCCTTGTTCCTGTTCCGTCAGTTTTCATTTTTACTAGTTTTCAGTTGCTAATTGAGCAGTAAACAATTGTATATCAAAAAAAGGAATCAAGATTTTAGTCAACTTCTCTGACAAACTATCATAATGAGAATGCTTCTTGCCTCCTTCATATGTGGTATTAAACAATTGTTGTTTCTCAGATGTTTTGTTTAATTGTACATGTTCCTACAGGTCAACATGAAGTTCTTGCTTCAGGCCCAATTGAGGACTTGATAGCTCATCGTGAGCATAGGTAGGCTTACATCTCATTGTAGTCTGGGTTATGTGGATGGCATTTACTCATTACATGCACATGGTTATGTTCATATTCAGGTACCGCATTTCCGGATCTTCTTTGCTTGCAGCAATGGATCAAAGTTCTCAGCCTGGTGATCTGGCTTCTGCACATTTAGATGACAGAGAACAGACTGTTAATTTAAATAGAGAAAAGCAGAAAAGCAATTCAGAATCATCTCATCTACAGGTAAATGATGAGATGCTTTCTCGAGTGGATGATAGAAGTGGAAGAGCCCACCCCACTGTTGATATTGCAGAAATTCTTAGGCGCTGGACACATGCATTACAACGTATTCATAAACAGTCGCTTCATCTGGTATGCTATTTTTTTTGGGTATGCTATTTGTCTGTTTTCATTTACTACACACACTCTCTTTCTAGCCAGGGGCATGCACAATGAATATGCTTCTTGGCTTTTGGTAGTCATGAATGGTAATAAGCATGTACAGTGTGTGTGCAAGAATTAAAGTATAATTATTGGTAGTAATGGCAGTTAAGGTGGGATTTATATCTACTAAACTTTCTTGTTAAGTGAAAATTTTATTTTTAAGTGAAATAATAGGACATTTTTTTTGGAACATGAGAGCAAAAAATGCAGATTGAAAAACTGTCATGCCTTCCTTGAATTATATAAATTGCCAGCTCTATTTTTGTCACTTATCTTCAAACTGAAATGTTATAATTGAATGTACATGCTTTACCACTTATATCAGTCTCTAGCTATTTTCTAATAATGAGACTGAGTTAACCGGTTCAATTTGAAGCATGAGATTTTGGTGGTATGGAAGACATGATTGGGTGGAAGATAGTGGCTTCATAATGTACAGTTCATTGAAAGATGTGTCAAGTCACATGTGAACTTGGTTTTAAATCTAGAATGTGATAAGTGTCCCTCATTTTAAGATTGAGATTTTCTCAGCTGCAGTAAATGGGATTTCGTCTTATGGGTTGATGGGAAAGGAGATTCTCTTGCTTAGAAAGCAGATAACAACTGTGCAGAAGATGCAATATATTGTTGATATGGGATAACATTCATTTCTTGCAATAATAAGTTCAATTATATCTCCAAAGCCGTAATATCCTAATATTGCAATATTGTAGGCAAAAGCTAATGATGGTGAGGGTCCAGAGCTTCTACGTAGTTCACATGATGGAAATGGCCATGCTGAATCTTTAGCTGCTACTCTTGCTGAGCATCGACAACACCTGACCAGTATAGAGGTAATTTAATGATCTTGGTATGTTATGGATGCAGCTTTCGCTTCAGAGATACTATTTATTGAACTCTAATTTTCCCCCCCTTTTTCTGTTCCCCTTTTGACATTGGAATAAAATCTTTCTTCACAACTAGGGCATTTACTCACAAATTCTCTACTTTTATTTAATTAGTGGGCATGTATTCTCAATGATAGTAATTTTTAATTATTTGATCTTCTATGGACTTTTGGGTGATATATAAATTTAATCATCTAGCCTCATGCTATCTTGTTTAATAAGAAACTAACTCTAGTTGGTTTCTATTCAACAATATTTTAGTTGTGTCTTTTAACATAGTTGAAGTTTTGGAAGTGTGCAAGTTAGTCATGAAAAACATGACATTGATTGGCTTATGCACATCTGATTGGTTTGGATCTTTGCAAGCTTCTTATAATCGTGGAGAGAGATTTTGGAATGCAAAGTGGCACCAATTGCCATGGTTGAAGAAGATGAATGTCTCGATAATATTTCAATTAATTTAACATATATATTTTCTATTTACAATCCTTCTATATTGGACATATAGGACTGGAAATAATGGAAAAGCTGTAGGATCAGATGACATCCCAATTGAAGTTTTGAAATGCCTTGGTGATAATGGAAATATTTGGTTAGCTAACTTAATTAGCATAATTATAAGAACTAAGAAATGCTATAGGAATTAGAAATCGAGGAAAAGAACTTTAATACTTATATACAAAAATAAAGGAGATATTGAAAATTGTAATAATTATCGTGGAATTAAACTTACGAGTCATTTCATGAAACTATGGGAAAGGATAATTGAAAAAAGTGAAGGCTAGTAATTTCATAAAATCAGTTTGGTTTTAAGCTTGGAGATTGACTATAGAAGCTATATATCTTTTGTGAAGATTAATGGAAAAGTTTAGGGAAAGGAAGAGGGAAGTGTGCTTGGTTTTTATTACTTGGTAAACCTAGGAAACATTGACACTTTTGGAAGCCTAAAGTGTTGGTGTTTGACATGTGTTGTTGGACACAAATATTTGCCCAACACTCCTCGAAATACATAGGAAATTTATTAATTTATTTTCATTTATGGACATGACTGAGACACTTCTTGACATTATGAGGATACCTAAAGGACACTTCTTGCGTTGGAACGTGGCGTCTTGTTGCCTCCTTTAATTCTGGTAACAAAACCTTATTCCTTTTTTAGGAGAAGTCGAGACATTGAGAGTCGAGAGATTCTTTGACATTATATTGGAGCCCTAGTGCCGTTGCACCCGCCTTGTATTGCACCATTGGACCTTCCAACTTACAGAATCCCCCCTCTCTCTAAAATTATCCCCAAATTTTCACTATTAATCTCTCTCTTTCTCTCTCTCTAAAATTTCTTGATGAGCCATGGCTGTTGCCCACCATCAACCATGTCCTTGAGTTGTTTTCTTGTTGTTGGACCAATATTCTAGAATATGAATGTAGTCGATGACTGTATAATTGTAGTTTGTAAATTGTATGATTGACAATTTTGTATGAATGGTACTCCTATTTCATTGCAAATCAAAATTACCACAATATTTTTCATCTAAAAGGAAAAGCATGCCTAAAATTATATTTTTGTATTAATTAATTAGTGTATACCTGCCGTGTTGTATCCCCGTTTTTTTGGTCATCGTTGTCTCACATCCATGTCTTGTGTTGGTATGACGGTTTTCTAGAAGAAAGCCTATCATGGGGTACTTAGGGAAGTTCTTTGTTGGGTTCTGGAAAAAAGGGGGTTTGTATAGTAGGTATATCAATGCCACTAAAGATATGTACGAGAGTAATGACTAGTGTTAGGACTTTAGGTGGAGAGTCTAGGGAATTCCAATCACAATAGGTGTACATAAGGATCATCTCTATCTTTCTACATTAGTGATGATGAACTTACTAGGAGTATCCACAATGTAGTTTCATGGTGAATGTTGTTTGCAGATGATATTGTCTTGATTGATGAAACTAGGGGTAGAGTAGAATCTAAGTTAGAATTATGGAGAGAAGTTTTAGAATGTAAAGATTTTACGGTAAGTAGAAATAATATAGAATTTATGAAATGTGATTTTAGTCATGGTAGGGGGAAATATTGGAGAAAGGATAAAATTTGATGGTCAAGAAATCAATGTCGCTAGTAGATTTTGATATTATGCAAGCTGAAGGAGAAGTCAAAGAAGATGTAATACATAGAGTTAAAGTAGGTAAGGTAAAATGGAGAAGTTCTTTGAGCTTGTTGTGCGACTGTAGAATACTCTTAAAATAAAAATGAAATTTTTATACGACGGCTATAACCCAGCTATGATTTACAGATCAAAATTTTGGGCTTAGTAATAAACAATGTGTCTAAAAAGTAAAAGTTAGTGAAAAATGAGATGCTAAGGTGGATGAGTGGTATAATTTTAAAAAATGAATTAAGAAATGAACATATTTGCAGTAATATAAGCATTACATTTGTAGAAGATAAGATAAGAAAGCGGCAGATCGTTTGGGCGTCTGCAACATAGGTGAAATAGTGCACAGAAGGAGTGAGCCTAGTTACTGGTGGTGGTGCTAGAAGGGGATGGGGTAGACCTAAAATGATGTGATTTGAGATAATGAATAATTAACGGCCTCAAATTGTCGGAGGAGATTATCCAAGATCGTGTAAACTTGCAGAAAAGGATTCATGTAACTGATTCCAGCTAGTGGGACTTGAGGCTTGGTTTTGTTGTTGTATAACCCATCAGTATTGGAGTAGTTGCTGCCTTTAATTGATTTGCAAAGCCACGTAAATTCACAGCTGCTGTCAATTTTTTCAGCAATAAACTGCAAGCAGCATGCATACTTCATTTTGGAGAAAATTCATAAGCTGCTTGTTATGATCTGTTTGGATCATTAGAGTATTTCCTTTTTTCTTGTGTGTATTGTTTTCATGATAGGCTGGAGAGAAGTGGAGAGAGGTTGTATATGGGGCCTTTCCTTTTTTTATTTTTCTTTTATTTCTTTTTCTTTGTTTCTTTGAGGGCGAGTTTCTAGTGTATGTGGATCCCATTGAGAGATTTTTGCAAAAAGGATTTTTCTGCTACTTCAGAAATTACCCCTTTAACTAATTGGGCAAGAATATTCTCTGAAGTGGCCTGATGTTGGAAGCTGACTTAAGCTTGGAGTGGCCATTCCAGAATACTGTGTTTTTATCAATTTACAGTGCGACTTAATATTGCTGCAGTGCAGCAAGCCTTTATGGCGTGGAATACTTGGCAATCAAGAAATGTGTTGTCCATAAAATGTAGCAAAAAAATGAGGAGGTTGAGATGGATTAGTAGGATGATAATAAAAGGATAGAAGCAACAGTCAGTGCATTTACGAGAAGTTAGATGTAGTGGTAGGATAAGTTGAAGCAGCTAAGATTAATTGGTTGTGTCTAGTAAAGACAAGTTCGCTGGACTATTAGTCACTTGCTTTAGGTTGAGGCATCTTGAAGAAAGAGAATGCTAGAATAAAAGTTACTCAAGGCAATAAAAAAGATACTACGATGTTTTTGTCATAAAATACAGTCTTTGAATATATATATATATATAAACTAAATAGAGAAGCGTGAACTTTCCTTTTGTTTCTTTTTCCTTTTGGTATCTAAGTTGACCAAACTATGCTAGCCCTTTTTGGCTTCCTGAGACACTATATCTTCTTAGTAAGTTAGATAATTGCATCACTTAGCAGGAAAAAAAAAAGTTAGATATTTGCATCATCATAAAAGTTATTGCGTTATTTAGCATTGTTGGTAAGCGTGAGTAAGGCTATGTTGGTCATTGTTATGTTTGGTGTTTATTATAAATAAAGGGAGAGAGTTATCATTATGATTAGGTCCTCCAATTTGCACAATACTTTAGCATGGTATCAAATTGTCAGAGCATGATTGGACTCAAAACCCAAGTGCTGCAGCCACCAAACTAAACCCTAAACGTCATAGCCCTATGCTTGTCTGCCACTATAGGGGGGCCGTTAACACCACCGAAGACCTGAAACAACTCTAGCAGTCTCTGGAAAACACGGCATTGGCTGGAAAGATCCTGGAAGTTCCGGTTTATAACCCTGAGAATCCCTGTTGATTTTGCGAAATCAACCTCATAGCCACCCACAGACACTGCCAATCTGTGGAGACTCCTGCACATGCCCTCACAAGCTAGTCGAGGCCTGGCAGTACATTTCACTGCCGGTGCATGAGGCTCCATTCACCCATTCATTTGGCCTGAACTGCTCTTATATTATTTGAATCCATTGGTGATGGATTTTGTTTAAATATCCCACCTTTTTAGTTGTTCATGCGCAGAACTCTTGGTAATGGTTGTGTGGTTCCGCTGGAAGCTGTTTGTGAGTGCTAAATGAGTCCATTGGGGACTGAAACAGAGCTGTGCTGCTGAGTTTTTGATTTGTCCTGGTTGTCTATCTTGTTCTTTGTGTTTTTTGATTTTTATTGAAGGTGCTGTTGTGTGTTGGCATGGAGTCCATGAATCCCAAATTGTGTTTCCTTCTTTGTTGCCATTGAAGTTTGGAAATGCTTAGGTGATAACAGAATGATATGGTTAACTAATTTATTTAATACAATTATAAAAACTAATAAAATGCCAGATGAATTGAGGAAAAACACTTTAATACCTATATACAAAAATAAAGGAGATATTCAAAATTGTAATAACTATTGTGGAATTAAACTTATGAGTCATACGATGAAACTATGGGAAAGGGTAGTTGAACAAAGATTAAGGTTAGAAACAAAGGTCTCGGAAAATTGATTTGGTTTTATGCTTGGGAGATCTACCATAGAAGCTATATATCTTTTAAGAAGATTACTGGAAAAGTTTAGGGAAAAGAATAGGGACTTGCATATGATATTTATTGACCTAGAAAAAGCATAAGATAGGATACCTAGGGAAGTTCTATGGTGGGTTTTAGAAAAAAAAGGTGTATGTAGTAGGTATATTGATGTCATTAAGGATATGTATGATGGAGTAATGACTAGTGTAAGGACTATAAGTGGAGAAACTAGAGAATTTTCAATCACCATAGGTGTATATCAAGGATCTGCTTTGAGCCCTTATCTTTTTTCTTAAGTGATGGACCAACTGACTAAGAGTATTCAAAAGGAGGTTCCATGGTGTATGTTGTTTGCAGATGATATTGTATTAATTGATGAAACTAAGGATGGAGTAGAGGCTGAACTAGAATTATGGAGAGAAGTTTTGGAATCTAGAGGCTTAAGGATAAGTAGAAATAAGACAAAATATATGAAATATAATTTTAGTAATGGTAGGAGGAATATTGGAGACGAAGTTAAACTTGATGATGAAGAAATAAATAGCACTTGTAGATTTCGATACCTTGGATCTGTTATGCAAGTTGAAGGAGAAATTGAAGATGATGTAATGCATAGAATTAAAGCAAGTTGGGTAAAATGAAGAAGTGCTTCAAGTGTGCTCTGTGATCTTAGAATACCCTTAAAATTAAAGGAAAGTTTTATAGGACAGTTATAAGACCAGCTATGCTATATGGATCAGAATGTTGGGCGACGAAGAAACAGAATATCCAAAAAGTAAAAGTTGCTGAGATGAGAATGCTTAGATGGATGAGTGATATAACATTGAAGGATAAATTAAGGAATGAGCATATTCGTGGTAAGTTAGGTGTAACTCCTATAGAAGATAAGAAAAGGGAGCGACGACTCAGATGGTATGGACACTTGCAACGCAGGCTACATAGTGCGCCAGTGAGGAAAAGTGAGTTAGTTATTGTGATGGGCAGTAGAAGGGGTAGGGCCTGTAGGGGTAGACCTAAAATAATTTGGGAGGAGATAGTGAGTAAGGTTTTAATATCTCTGAATTTGTCAATGGAAATGGTCCATGATCGCATAAATTGGCGGAAAATAATTCATATAGCCGACCCCACCTAGTGGGACTTAAGGCTTAGTTTTGTTATTGTTGTTGTTGTTGAGCTGCAAAAGCAGAGGGAGCAGATGAGTAGATGATAGTCCTTTGGGTCCTAGCTTGTGTGAAACCCGAGTTCAAAGCAGTTTGGTCCCAGATTCTTGGTAGTGCAAAATTGCCACCCTTCGCTGACGTTAATTCTGATATCTTCTTGCTTCGTCTATCACACATTCCTCAACCCTTGATTCCAGTGTTTCAACCAATGGCTGCTTTTGTTACGCATGGTGATTTTGGTTTGTAACCAAGTAGTTGTGGAAGTTCCTGAGATGGTTTGAATGGTTGTGGTGGAATGAATGGACATGGTAGATGCCCCTCATGCAAGTGCACTTATTGTGGATGAGGAGGTCATATGATTGAGAAGTGTTGGGATTTTCACATTATACCACCACCCATTGCTAATGTAGCCACCATAGATTCCACTGCTTTTTGGGTTCAGCAAGTGGGGAACAAAGAAATATATTTATTTGAGAGACAAGAGTATCAAAGTTCCTATAGTGTCAAGAATCCCATCAAGCTCATGTTTCCACTGCATCTTTTACTTAGTAATGCAACAGCTTGCTTGTCATCTAGTATTTCTCTTACTAGTCATAAGGTTATAGATTTAGCTGCTACTGACCATATGACGGGTTTAACCAATTTTTTTTTCCACCCTCTAGTATTGTGAAAGTTTACCTTCCGTTACCCTTACTGATGGGTCCCCTACAACCGTTAAGGGAATTAAGACAGTAAATCTCACTTGTGCCTCATTTTCTTCTGTTTTATATATTCCTAGGTTTTCCTTTAATCTCGTGTAAGCAAGATTAAAAATTCCATGAATTGTCTAGTTACATTCTTTTCTCATCCTCCTGTTGTCATTTAGGATTTAAATTTTAAAGATGAGGAAGACAATTGGCAGAGGACATGTGCCTCGTGGACTTTACTACCTTGAGTTGCTATGTCCTTCTATGGTCTGCAATGCTGCTGCTTCACCACTCCAAACCCATTGTTGCCTTCATCATCCTTCATTGAACAAGTTAAAAACGACTGGTCCCTACTTCGAGTTTTTCTCTAGTTTTGAGTGAGTCTTGTCTCAGAAAGCACCATAGTGTTCTATTTGCTTCTCGAGTCAATAAATGGGCAATATTCAGGCCTTTTTGATGTTTGGGACGTGTCAGAGTTGGGGTTTCAAAATTGTTTCACTTTCGTAGATGACTATTCAAGGATGACTTGGCTTTATCTAATAAAGGGTCGTAGTTATTTCATGTCTTTTGTGTGTTTTGTTCTCTAATAAAGACTCGAATTGGTTTGCTGGTTTAGATACTTAATAGATGTAATGCTAAAGAGTAATTCAATAGACAATTTGCTACCTTTATGTCTAAGTCTAGTAGAACTCATCAATCATTTTGTGTCCACACTCAACAAAATGTTGTTGCATAGTTGCAAAATAGACATATCTTTGAAGTCACTCTTACCCTACTGTATCAGATGAATGCCCATAAAGTGTTTAGGAGTGATGTTGTGCTCACTGCCTGTGCACTCATCAACAAAATTTTATCATCTGTTCTTGGTGGTAAAATACCCTACTCTGTTATCTACTTCTCTTCCCTATGCTTCTTTATTCTCTTTACCTCGTCTATATTCGGGTGTTTCCTTTGTTCATCAGTTAACTTCTTTGGTGTATAAGTTGGATCCTCACATTATAAATTCATTTTTCTAACTTACTCTTAAAAGTGATATCGGCGATATAGTCCTACCTTGTGTCGTTTTTTATGTTACTCTCTTTGAGTCTAAACTGTACTATTCTTTTTCCTTGTGCCTTCTGACCTCAATGTGTGCCTTCTTATGCCTAACCTTCTAGATTCTGGCATGTTATCTCAGTCATCTACCTGTGCTTCTTCAGCTAGTTTGAGTCCTTGTTTTCTCAGTCATCCTAATTGTTAAAGTATACATGACAGCGACTCAAGGGAGGACTGCTTCCTTGAGAATCTATTGGAGGAGAGCCTCCTTTAGGTTCTAATTCTCATTCCCCTCGATGTTGATCATCCTATTGCTGTCCGAAAAGGTAAATGCAGCTGTATCCATCATTCAATATCTAATTTTGTTTTCTATGATTTCTCATCACCCTCATTACTATTTTGTTTGTGCTTTATCTTTTGATTCTCTTCCTAAATCTGTTTCTAATGCCTTATCCCATTGTGGGTGGAAGACTGAAATGGTTGGAGAGAATCAAGAGATGTGTGCATTGCATGGAAAAGACACTTGGGAACTTGTAACTCTTCCTCCTGATAAGTTTGTGGATGATTTTTCTTGGGCTTATAGTCAAGGTTGTTAGAATCGGGATTCTGGGTGGGATCGTTGGAGGGGTCTGCAGGATCAAATCGTAGTATTGGATCAAGAATTGGAAGATTCTACTTTCAATGTAAAACAAATATTAAAAATTATATATGTGGAACTTTATGACAAGTCTTAAGACTAAAAACTTGGTCAGTAACTTAGTAAGTATAAGAAGTTAAAAATACAATAAAAAGTTTAAACAATAAAAAAGAAAAGAAAAAGAAGAAGAGCAAGAAAAGGAGAAGAAGAAGGAGAAAAACAGTGCTCGCTATTGAGTCTTTTCAAGAAGCAAAAAATTTGTTTCGAAGCATACCTCTGCAGCTCTGCTGGGCCAGTTGGGTTGGCTCTTTTCTTTGCTGCTGCTGATCAAACAAGAACTCTGTGTTGAAGAGGACTGATGTGCTCTTGTTAAACACCAAAGAAGGAAGAGGACTGAGTTTTTGTTGAACCCCGGGAACTCTGGTTGTTGAATGCCAAAGTACTGTTGATCAAATGGCAAGACTGCTAGCTGCTGCTGTTCAAACACCAGTCACCAGATGGGGGCCTCTCTGGTTGTTGAACTGGAGAGAAATTCAGGTGCAGAGTTGAAGAGTAGAGGATTGAGGTGTCGAACTCCAGGGAAGTGAGGTGCAGATTCTGCTGAATCTGTTCACTGATGGGGAGGCTGGGAGCCATTTTCCCCCAGATTTAGAATACTTGGGACCAAACATAAACCTTTTGGGGCCTTTGGGCAAATAAAAACGAAAAAGGGAAAAAAAGTCCCAACCCAGGTAACAGAGCAGGATCTGTACGATTCTACGATTCCAATTCTACAATTCTACCGATTCTTTTATGATTCTACCACGATTCTACTTGATTCTGATTTGTGTTGCAACTTGGATCGCTAGGGTGAATCTGGATCTTAGTCTCATACGATCCTACAATCCAGATCGCGATTTTAATAACCATGCTTATAGTGTGAAAATCAATCATGATGGCCATGTGCCTTGTTATGAGGCCCTACTTGTTGCTAAAGGATATACTTTGATGTATGGTTTGGATTATTCTAACACATTCTCCACTATTGCCAAACTTGGCTCGGCTTGCTTATTCATCTCCTTAGCCATTATTGGCTTCTGCATTTGTTAGATGTGGAGAATGCCTTCCTACATGATGATCTTCAAAATGAGGTCTATACGGAGTAACCTAATGGGTTTTTTGCTCAAGAAAATTAGAATTAGCGTGTTGGCTCAAGAAATCCTTGTATGTTCTGAAGCAATCTCTCAAAGCATGATTTGGTTGATTCAAAGCTATGATACTTGAGTTCGGTCTTCGGCAATGTGCAGTAGATCACTCTATATTCTGTTTGTTGTGTATGTGGATGATATTTTGATTATTGGTGGTGATGACCAAGGTGTCTGAAGCATTTTCTATAGACTACATTTTAGATCAAAGACATTGCCTATGAGATACTTCTTGGTATAGAAATACCCAGATTTTGTATTAGAACCATTGTCGCAGAGGAAGCATTTTATAGACCTTTTACATGAGATTTGGCTGTTGGGATGGAAACCAATACATCCATGGGGTTGATGTGTGAGAGTCAAGCTGCTATCCATATTGCCTCCAAATACATTGAAGTTGATTGTCAGTTGTCTAGGAGAAACTTGTGCTGAAGCTCATGGCAACCACTCATGTGAAGTTTGATTTCTAACTTGCTGATTCACTCACTAAAGCCCTAGGGGTGCTTGTGTTAAGTCCATTTGTTACAAGCTTGGAGCATATGATATCTATGGTCCAGGTTGAGGGGGGAGTGTTGCTTGGTTATTTAGCATTGTTGCTGTGTCTTTTTGCTCTATTAGTTGGCTTAGTTAGGGTATTTTGGTCATTGTTATGTATGTGGTTTATATTATCAATATAGGTAGAGATATATCACTGTGATTTGATCTTGCTACTTACACAATACTTTAGCACTTACATGAATGGTTTTAGGTGTCCCAGTATCCCAGCTCTTACATGAATGTTTTTCATTGTTAATACTATCTTTTTGTCCTTTTATTTTCTTTGGGTGAAGAGAGGGGTGTGGTGATCTGGTTGTCCTGGTAGGGGGTGGGGTACATGCATTTTATTCTGATATATATATATATATTTGCATTTTTGTTTTCAAGTTGTTCTAGGCAGTTCTAAAAAAAAATCACTCTGAAATTCATTGTAATATTTGTACACAAGTTTCATTTCTTTAGCTCTGCATCATTGCCTAAAAAGCTTTCACTTTTAGGAGACCGATGCTCCAGAGTACTTTGAAGTTCATTTCTCCATGATTCTTTTCCATTTAATTTTTCCATCCAAATTGTGTTGAAGCTGTGGTTTGATTGCAAAACACTGTTTTTCTGGCACCTGCAAAATTGATTTCAGATTGAAAGATTTGCTTTTTTACCCATAACCATTTATAGGAATCTTGTAAAAAAAAAATCTTCCGAATTGCAGGTGCTTATAAACCAACTGAAGGTGGTTGCTCCATCAATAGAAAAGTCGATAGCAGAGCTTACAGAGGAAGTGAATAGTGTTTCCTCTAGTCTCCCTCTGATGACCAAACATCATGGGAGATCTACCTCACCTATCCAAGCTCAGAGCAGTGGAAGGACATTGGTAATCCTTCTGTGAATTTTATATGGGACAAAAATGTGGATATTTTGTAGTTTGGCCTTCAATTACTGCTTTTGTAATTTGGTTTTTTCTTTTGATACCATTCAGGAAAGTAGCACTGATGAAGCTGCTGAGGTGACATCAAAATTTTCAACTGTGCAGCTTGATAAGGCTGCAGCCAGTCCTCCTACTTTGAAACTACCGCATTTATTTAGTTTGACGCCAAATTCTTCTGGGAAAGGAGGAAACATGCAAAAGCGGCAAACTGTAGCTTGTCAAACCAGCCAAGTAGAAATTTTGTCAGAACGAAAGTCTATGGATCAGTGTCTGTCAAACAATCATGTGGATAATCCTACACAAGGTATGCAGATTCTACTTAGTAACCACTTTTATATTCTTTGCCTCTACTTATTTTAGATTTGCCAAGGCATTTCATCTTTTTCAGTTGAGGCGAACCTGTTCTTTAAACAGCTTTATGTGGAGATTTTAATTCTTAGTTTGTGTTTCCACAGATACTGACAATTCTTATGTTCAAAACTTAAAGAGATCTGTTAGAGAAGCCGCTCTTTCAATGCAATCCTGCAATTTGGAATCATCACGAGAGAGTCACTCTGATGTTAGTTCTGAGCATTTCTTTGTGCCCCTTTCAGCTTCTGGGTTTTCTCATTTGAGCCCAGAGAAGAAAGCAGTTGCAATAAAGAGTAAACTGTCATTTATGTCCCAAGCTGACACTTCCTTCCTTGAGAATCGTGCTCCTGATGTTATTGATGAACTACCAGATGTGTTGAATGATTTGAATTCACTTCATGAGTATGACGGAGTAAATGGGTTTCTCTCCGAAGCTGGTGCAAATTACAATGCTTCTGATACTCGGAGGTTGTTTTATGACATGGAGGAAGGTCAGGCCTTCTCACCTCCTTTGCTAATAGATTCATCACTTCTGGCAGATCCATACGAGGACTTACTTGGTAAGTTGCTCTGGTCACAAGCTATTCCTATTTTTTATTCTTTGGTGGTTTTTTGCTTTGTACCTTTGATAAGTTCCTCTTCAAACTCCTTTAATTCCTGTAAGAAACATAAAATGTTCGGGATCTTCTTTGAAAAGCATAAGATGTTTGGGTTTTCCTCGACATATTTTTAGAAAAGAATGATTGCCTTTACCTGTATCTGTAGCACATTTACTGCTGTAGCGCTTGCCCCTAGATTCCTTAAGAAATACAATTTCTGCAATGTAGAAAATTATGGTATGGTAAGATGGTAAAATATCATCCATCTTGTAGATCCTGCTGGGGCCCTGGGCCACATACCATAGTTGCTGTTAAGCTGAAGGTTGTGCATAAGAAGATCTAAGCACTGCAGGAGGAAAAGAAAAATAAGGGGGTAAAAAACAAACAGTCACGGATCTAAGCAGTATTGCCAAGTCCCTTTATTTTAAGCAGCCTACCCTCTTTACTTGAGGATCGTTTGGAACCATCTATCGAAAAATACTTTTCTACGAGTGCTTATTGAGTAGTCTGGGATTACCAACTATGAGTGCTTTTTAACTGCTGAGTTTGTTCATTCTCTTACATTGCTGAGCTTGTTCACTATACTTTACCTTGCTCTCTTGCAGCTCCACTCACGGAAACCGAAACTGCAATGTTGGAGCATTAATAATCAACTTCTGCACAGCCTCGCTGCTATGTTCTCCAGGATGTACTATGCCTGTAATGGTTTTTGTTTTCATTCTTCAGATGGGGTATTACCCCCACCATTATTTTTTGTATGACAAATTGCTTGTATGATTTCTATTGTTGTGTCATCCTGTTCCTTATTTTTCCCTCCTATGGTCATAATATTACTATTTTCAGAGGGAAACTATGAACTAATTGGCAACATCACTGTATTTGCTCAACTGTTGCCTTAAGCCCGAAATGATCATATAGCATAGCCAAGTCCGCAGCTGATCCTAAACAATGAAAATTATATCCAACCAGGAAACATTACGGTCCGGTACCCGACCTTCAGGTCTGTGTGTTGATAAATGCTATATCCAAAATGAAAAAGTGTTATGCTCCAATTGCTAAAAGCGAAAAATGTGCTGAACCTTGCAATGGTTCGCGTTTTGCCCATGCGTCAGGCGGTGAAACTGCATTGGTTTTGGTCAACAGCCGAGATTTATTGGTTTTGAGCTAATTTATATGCACATGACCCATGTATTTCATGGGTTGTGATTGTTGTTTGTTGCAGATAGATCAGGATTGGAAATTCTTATTCCAATTTTTTGAGTATACTTTTCTTGTGATGTATTTTATTGCTATTTTTTTTTTCAAGGTACTCTATATGCAGCCAAGGGTTTGATTTGATTTCCACTGTTCATGGATCGTATGAGCCATTTCCTTAAATTTTAAATTGAAGATAGACTTTATCTTCTCATGGATTTGAGTTGTTGGATTCTATCTTTGTGTACCCATTGCATCGATAGTTTTAAGTCATCATGCCAATAATTTAGGGTACATTTCCTCATCTCTTGGCAATATTAGAGAAATTAATCAGAAGGGGTATTTGGTTTCATGTGTTATTTACATGGCTAGTGAGTTTTGGTTTTTAATTCGCAACAACTTTTTTGACTACCCAAGTTTCTTAGCGGGTGGATCCTTTCTGTAATTTCTTTCCGAAACGTCTTTAAATAGATATTTATAGATGTTTGGCTTTATGGCTTCAAGGTCTGGAGGGAAAATGGTTGGCCAAATTAAACTCGAAGCAATGCAATTTCAAAAGCATTCTATTGAAAAAATCAATGGAAGGATCTCTAATAAAGTAGAAATCAATATGTTTTGGTTTTTCAGTGGTTGGTTAACAGCGACGCTTGCTGCGGATCTGTTCTCAATTGGTTCCCTTGTTTAGATTTTCTTTGAGGTGTTTTAGGGTGGAAGAAAAAAATGACTTCAAAAATGAAGTACAAGTTTAGTTAAGGTCGTGAAAGCGAGTTTTTGTATTATTGTTTTTACTTAAGAACGACCTGTCTTGTCCTTTTTCATTACTCGTTTTGCTTTTTAAACTCTTGCAAGGGAGTCTTATTCCATCTTTACAGTTATTACGTTCTCTTTAAATGTAAAGGGTATGCCCAAGTCATATAAACATTTTCTTAAAATGTGAAAGTAAGGTTGTGTGTATCTTGTTTTTTTCGTAAATTCTTTAGCGGGAATTTTGGGCATTGAATGTTGTTTATTAATTTAATTCTCTCGACTCGTGAGGTGTTTTGGTACAATGGTAGGGTTGTCACCGAATGACCTATAGATAATTGATTCGAGGCATAAAAACAACCTTCTGTAAAATTGTAAAATAAGGTTAGATACTATAGATCCATTATGGTTTGCTACCTTATGTAAAAATAGAAAATAAGGTTGGGTACTATATATCCACTGTGGTTCGCTCATTCTCCTAACTCGCAAATGTGAGATCTTCACGCACAAGTTGCCCTTTTTCTTGACTGAATAGGTGCTGATCTAAGCTTAAAACTTACTGCATTTTTTGCCAAGATCGATTAATTTTGGTAAATCTAAAGAATCGGTTGGGTTTGATGCTATCAGACCAATTTATACTTTGCACTATTCCTTTTACCGTTTGCTATTTTTTAAAAATAATTTTTATGATTTTATTAAATTCCAAACATAAATGATAGAACTTAAACATTACTGATGGTAAAATTCTATTGAGTATAAATTTTGAACATTGAATTTAACTTTGTACAAACATAAATGAAACTCAATACAATTATAAACTACATCTAATCCAATTATCCAAATCATACAACTTCAAATTTAAGATTTGAGATTCGATAAATTCAATTAATGCCTTATAAGTAGCACTAGCTATATCAAATAATAAAAATACTAATTGAAGGGATAAAATAATTTTGAAAAAGACATTGACCATTAGGGCTATCTGCTTGTACAAGGCAAGTCAGTGGTGATTGGGATGGATCAGTACAAAATTCCATGACCTATATTAATTATACCCTCTTCTGCACTCATCTTTTTAAAGAGAATCATTCTCCAACAACTGTTATTTGTAAATTTTTATTTCAGTGTGCCTTTGTGTAAATTTCCAGCATGCATTCTTCACCATTGATTTTAAATAGATGAAAAAATAAAAAGGCACTGTGAAAAGAAAGCAACTTAGGGACGATGTTATTATTATTATTATTATTATTATTATTTTTTTTTTTTTTTAAATAATGGTGTTTGATATCTTTTGAATGATGTTATTGTTATCGATAATAAATTTTATGTTGAGTAAACTTTGGAAGTCATATATACTGCTTCGATGTGCTAAAAAATAAGTATTGATTATAAATACTTATAAAATGAGTAAGATGTAGCTGTTTGGATTTATGATAAGCAGAGAATTTTTAAATATATTTACACAAATTTAACCGTTGAATAAATAACGATGGTCCCGTATATAAATAAATAAATAAATAAAATTATAAGAGTGTTGTAAATGAAATAAAGAGAGAATTATAGAAAAAATAAAGTAAAGAAATTTGAAACTATAGAAATTCAACTGTCTAATTCTTCGGGAACTAAATGTTGCTAATCATCTTTTTTATTTTTTTATCTTCATTTTGCTTGTAAAACATGTCCTTATATAGGCAAATATTATATTGGCATCCCAAAGGTCAATTTTATAATTAACCATTATGTGGGCATACCAAAAGTTATAACTTATTCTCAAGATAGTCATCCATATGTATAATATACACGTTTTATAACACTTTTTTTTGGATGACTATACACTATGAATACGCCTCGTTAAAACCTTCGTTAAGGAAAACCTAGTGGGACAAAGCCTTAACGAAAGAAAAAGAGTACAATATTCATACTTCTCCTAAAAAATACAATCAATTAAGAAATGTCCTTAAGTTGTCGTATTCTAATGTTATGTACATGTTTTTTGAAAATTGAAGTTGACAATACTTTTGTGAATAGATCTGCTGAGTGTCACTTGAACGAATTTTTCAAATGTCAACATCTGCTTTTTTCAGAAGTTCATGAGTGTAAAAAAAATTTGGTGAAATATGTTTAATTCTATCACCTTTTATGTACCCACCTTTGATTTGTTCAATAGAGACCCGAAAATTTAATAAATGAAAATGATAAAGGAAAAAAAGGAAAAATAAAAGGAAAGAAATTTAAAAGGGGCATCAGTAGGGACTTGTCATCGAACTCATTATCTTTGTTGATGAACGTTCTTCTTGGTTTCATTGACGAGTACACCTGTCCCGTCAATGAGGAGATACTGAGAGTATAGAATTTCAGGCCATTAAGGTTTCATCAACAAACCCATTATCTTCGTCGACGAATGCCCTTCTGTGGTTTGTCGACGAGTACACATGTCTTATCTACGAAGATACGTGGCCAGCTGTAACAACCTACTTAATTTACTATATAATCAATCACATTAAGTACCCTGATACCAATAACTAATGATATTGCGAAGTTGACTCGAACTCGTGGATGACGGGGACACACCTGTCATACACAATGGACACCTAAGCAGCAGTAAATATAAATTTCATCCACCAAACCATAAAATACAATACCAGAGTTACTTACATTCCACCGTAGTTCTGTAGATGTATATATACAATCCCCAAAAACATCAAAAGATAAAACTAGAATCTTGCATCAAAAACCTACTAACCCTCGTTCAAAACTCACCCTTCTAGCAGGGTAAAACAACTACCTTAACGTTGCAGAGCTTGGTCTGCCTGTCTTTCTGGGTTCCCTGAAATATTTTTAAGATTGGGTGAGACACCTCTCGGTAAGGGAATACAGTTGTGTGACAACATGAATATTTGCGTGCTAAGATAAATATACAGTACATATTACATGCCTGAAAACACTGATAACATCATAACTGAATAAACGTACATTTTCATAGTTATACTAAATCATACTATATCTCAATGTTCATAAAATCATCTACTATAACTATTAGTACTGAAATATACCCAGAATGAATAACTAACTGATGTCATGTGTTACCCCTCATGGGTTGTGCAACCCGAAGGCAGGACTCGACAATGGCTGGCCGACCACTGCCAAATAAAAAATATTTGTAAGTACAATGGGCCCGCCACACCCTGGTCTAGACTGCCAGGTGGACGTCTACAACTCTAAACTGAAAGCCACATCGACTATTCATCTCCCACCCCCTCTACTGGCAGGGGTGGTTAGCACAAGTCTGAACTGAACTAAATTGTATAGCTACGGTACCGGGCTCCTAAAAATTGATCTGAACTATCATTCGGGTTCTGATAACATATAGTACATAATCATATACTATTTTAACGTAAATATATTGATAGCATTTTCTGAATTCTGTCATAACATAAATAATCACGGCTTTGTGCCAGATAACATACGTAACTGCGGTCTTGCGCTAGATAACATACATAACTGCGGCCTTGTGTCGACTATCAATCACGGCCTTGTGCCGAACATATCATAAATATTGAATTGAGCATATGCACTGTTTATCATATATTCTGAAACCATAATTTCCTATATTATCCATGTTATTTTTGAAAATAACTGTAAACATGTCTTTTCTATAAATTTGACTGATCATAATATAATATACGTGAAATAATATTCATGCAACATAAACTGAATAAAACATGAAATCTGTTATAGAATTACATTTTCTGACATGATACACTAAAAACATATTCTTGAGTAACAACAGTATTTTCTCAAATATATATATTTTCCCAAATATACTCATACATAATACGTGCTTTCTGAAAATAATTAATAATAATTTTCATAAAAAATTGCTGCTTTAGTTTACTCCCTTACCTGACTACTGAAAATCCCCTAAAACGACTAGTCCTACACCCGCAGGGTTCCCCGCTCAATACCCTGAAAACAACATTGCCCTAAACAAAATTTCAGTATTTCTCCAAATGCTACATTTTCTATAACTTTAGGAATGTCAAATACTCAATAAAAAGCCTTACCCTGAACTTGGGATGAAGTCCAAGTTATCCCTACCAACGATTTACTCCAGCAGACTTGAAAAGAACTTTCCCACGAGTAGTGTGGTGGCTTTAGATTGTCGATCTGGCAAAGAACGGACCCAAAATCTTAGAGAGGAGAAATATAACCGAAGAGGGGAGAGAGAGAGAGAGGGAGAGAGAGAGAGAGAGAGAGAGAGAGAAGTTCTTCACGTGAATTCTACGACGAAAATTGAGTTCAGGCTATTTATACACCTGCACTCGTCAATGAGACACGTCACCTCGTCGACGAGGCCACGAAGGGAGTTTGTCGACGAATGTTCATTCCACGTCGACAAAATTCAGAACTGAAAATAGCCCCTCGGTAACTTCTCGTCGATGAGACATGTGTCCACGTTGACGATCCCTTAAAGCGTGTTCGTCGACCAACGCACGAGACCCCGTTGAATTCCAAATTTAAAATTTCCTTTTCTTTCCTCTTCTTATTATTTAATTAATATAATTCACCGGGTCTCTACATTCTCCCCTCCTTATAAAAATTTCATCATCGAAATTTACTATCCATATGATTCACCATCCCCTAAAGAAAAACAATCTACTTATTTTATAATGTACCCTCACTTATGGCGGAGGAATACCGTGGTTACATTTAAAGTTCTGGAAGATTACATATATAAAATAAAATTCTCCCAAAACCAAAATACTACCTACTAATGAACTACTACACGTATTGACTAACCTGCAAAAGAAATATTACATAACCACTCACACTTTCTTGATTATAAATAAACCCTATTGAACAAATGCGGATATTTCTATCTTGTCTGTTCCTCGAACTCCCAAGAAGCTTCTTCTATTGCATGGTTTCTCCACAGGACTTTTACTAAAGAAATCTTTTTATTGTGCAATTCTTGTTCTTTCTTATCCAAAATCTAAAATGGTATTTCCTCATAAGATAGTGAATTACTAAGCTTTAATTCACCATAACTAATTACGTGGGAGGGGTCGGGGACGTATTTCCTCAACATGGAGACATGGAATACGTCGTGTATCTTGGACAACACAGGTGGTAAAGCTAGTCTATAGGCAACCGGCTCCACTTTCTCTAAAATCTCGAATGGGCCAATGAACCTAGGGTTAAGTTTACCTTTCTTTCCAAATCTCATAACCCCTTTTAACGGAGCTATTTTCACAAACACATGATCATCGATATCAAACTCCAATTTCTTGTGGCGGGTATCGGCGTAACTCTTTTGTCGGCTCTGAGCTGCATTGATTCTATCTCTGATGAGCCGAACCTTATTATACGCTTGCTGTACTAACTTCGGTCCCACAAATCGTCGTTCTCCCATTTCATTCCAGTATAGAGGAGAACAACACATTCTACCGTAGAGCGCCTCAAATGGTGTCATGCCAGTGCTAGCCTGATAACCATTATTGTATGCAAATTCCACCAGCGGCATAAATTGGGTCCAACTACCCCCAAAATCCAGCACGCATGCTCGAAGCATATCTTCTAATATCTGAATCGTCCTCTCAGTATGCCCGTATGATTGAGGATGGAACGCTGTGCTGAAAGATAACTAAGACCCTAGAACCTCCTACAAGCTCCTCCAAAATCGTGACGTGAAACACGAGTCTCAATCTGACACTATAGACTCTGACACACCGTGAGAACGGACTATCTCCTGAATATAAATCTTTTCTAGTTTGTTAATGGAGTAGATGATCTTGATGGGAAGGAAATGGGCGGTCTTGATTAAACGATCTACAATCACCCAGATTGCATTTTGGCCATGCAATGCCGAGGCAGCCCTCAAATAAAATTCATAGATATGTGATCCCATTTCCACTCTAGAATAAAAAGTGGCTGCAATTGGCCTGCCGGTCTCTGGTGCTCAGCCTCTACCTGCTGGCACGTCAAACACTGTGCTACATACTCGGCAATCTCCTTCTTCATACCACTCCACCAATAATATTCTCGTAGATTCCTATACATTTTTGTGCTGTTGGGATGAACTGTGTATAAAGATCTATGAGCCTCTTCTAGGATGGTCCTTCTGATATCAGCTTCAGCAAGAACACATAATCTAGAACGAAACCGCAAAACCTCATAATCTATAATACAAAAATCCTCTCCCTGACCATCTTGTACTCTAACCATTACCTCTGCTAATTTTGGATCCTCTTTTTGAGAAGCTTTAATCCTTCCCTGCAAAATAGGCTGCACCACTAAGCTGGTAATACATGCTTGAGGATCACTCTTGACCAACTCTATGTCGAGTCTCTCCAGATCCATCATGATCAAATACTGAATCTCCATAGCTACTAGCGCTGGTCTCATAGACTTCCTTCTTAGCGCATCAGCTACCACGTTTGCTTTTCTTGGGTGGTAACTCATAGTACAGTCAAAATCTTTAATAAGCTCCAACCACCTTCTCTACGTCATGTTCAGTTCCTTCTGAGTGAAAAAGTACTTTAAACTCTTATGGTTAAAGAAGATTTTTCATCGCTCGCCATACATGTAATGCCTCCAAATCTTCAATACATGTACTACTGCAGCCAATTTAAGATCGTGGGTAGGATAGTTCTTTTCATACTCTTTCAACCGCTTGGAAGCATACACTACCACCCTACCATGTTGCATCAATGCACAGCCAAGTCCTTTAAAGGAGGCATCATTGTAGATAACATAACCCATATCCCCTGATGGAATGATCAACATTGGTGTCATGACATGCCTTTGCTTCAATTCTTGGAAGCTTTGCTCACAGCTGTCATCCCATTCAAATATGACGTTCTTCCTAGTCAGTTGCATTAGAGGCCCTGATAACGTTAAGAATCCCTCAACAAAATGATGGTAATAACCAGCCAGCTCCAAGAAACTCTTGATTTCATGGATGTTCCTCGATCTAGCCATATTCACCACTACATCAATCTTGCTGAGATCCAGAGAAATTCCATCCCTTGAGATGACATACCTGTTGACCTAATAGGTCACACGCAGTTTTGATCATGACAAATACTCTTGGTACTGATGGTTGTACTAAAGTTTGCATGCAGGTTCACCTTGTGCGCATACTCAAATTGAAAGACATATCATGATGGTGTGCGGTGTTCGTGCCGATGAATGAAGAAGTTTATGTTGTATTTGTATCTCTTTTTCACTTTCTTCATTCTAGGATGTAATATTATTATGGACTGTACACTTTTATGACTTGTAATAATTTGCATCATGCATGATAGGTAGGTATGCTCAAATCGACCCTAGTTGGACTTTAGGTACCTACATAGACTTTAGAAAGACCTTAGGGATCAGTCGACCGACGCCAGATTTTTTTGGTAGGATAGAAAGCCCTTAGGTCCCTAAACAAATGTACAAAAAGTTCCCAACATCGCTTTTTATATCAGGGGAATCAATTCAAGAAAAATGGACTTAAATTAAAAAGGTTGAGTGAGTTCGGGCGACCAAACCCAAGCCGTGTAAAACGGCTCGGGCGACCGAAAAAGTCAATATGTTGACTTTGTGTTCGGGCACCCGAACTTGATTTGAGCGTATCTCCCTCAGGCACCCGAACTTGTGTCAGGTTCCTTTTCAACTACTCGAGCGCCCGAATAATCACGTTCAAAATAGGCTCGAGCGACTGAATTGGTCAGTTTGGTTAACCGAACTTGGAACTGAGCACTCGAACTAACGAACAAAATGCTACTGACTTTTGTTTAACCGACCGACCCTTTCTTTAGGCACCCGAACCATTAAAAATTGATTTTCTAAGTGAGTCTGTTCGGGCACCCGAACCTCGCGAGTTAAAATATTTTTTACTGATTTTTAAATGGGGTACACTAGGTTAATTTTCTTAATGACTTTTTAAACAAATTTAATTATCCCCATTGAGTCCCCAAAGGTCAAAAATTTTTCTTTGCCTAAAAATACCTGTTCATTTGTCATAATTAATAAGGATTAGCAAACTTGATTAGGGCAAAATTCTCTCAACACCCAAAACCATATATTAGCCAATACTACTTCCAAACACTCACATACTCCACTCTCTTTGATCTTTTTAAGTGTTGTGAGTATCTCTAAGGTTATTGTGCTTAATCTTATTAGTTAGAACTCTCACTTCTATTATTGCTTGATTGATTTTATTTGAGAGTTTAACATTAAAGTTCTTCAACCGATTTCATTTGATAAATCGTGTGTGGGAAGACTTTGAGGGTTATGGTATTGCATTGTCATTGTAAGATACCAAAGCCTATATTTTTGTGTGCAAAATCCTTTTCAAAAGCTAGTTTTCAAACACTCCATTGTGCTTTGTATATTAAAATATCTTGTTGAGTTTGTTTGAATCATCTTGCTTAGCATATTTGAAACCTTGATCTGATCTTGTGTTATTCACATATTGTGTTTCAAATCTTACTTTGATATACACTCTAGATCTAAACTAATAATCTATACTTATTTGAGTCTTTAGCATACATTAGAACACTGAACATATTTACATATCATACGTGCTTGCAATATTGCTTGAGCTATACTGATGTACATATTTGCTTGTGAAGAAGCGCATTTCCGTGTACATAAAATTTCATATCTGTTGTATTCTAGGCGCGGGCCTGAAGAGGGAGACTAGCCCTGTTGAATAGTCCCGGTCTGCCTTACATCTGGTTAGGAAAGTTAGGTGCGCCATCCTAGTAAAGCGTGTTAGTTGAAATCAACCCCTTGAATTGACCTAGTTGTAATCGGTGTCGCTCCACCCATTAAGTGAGCAGTAGTGGAATCCTTATGCTGGTGTGGCCAAGGTGGGGACGTAAGCAATTTAGTCGAACCTTGATAACATATTGCATGTATTGTTTACTTTTCCGCACTTTACTTTTATTGCACGTGTATGTTTATTTATTGATCGCATAGACTGACCCTAGGTTGTGTAATACTGCTGTTAAACCGATTGACCTAGGTGATAATTTTTAAATTCCCAATTCACTCCCCCTCTTGGGGTTGCATGAAAGCTAACAATTGGTATCAGAGCTTCGTAGCTGTAATAACCCAAAAAATAACTATACAAGATTAGTGGGGTGATTCCAAAAAATAAAATAAAATAATAATAATAATAATAATAATAATAAAATTAATTAAATTTATAAAAAGTAAAAAAAATAATTAAAAGTTATTTTTATTTTTATTAATAAAATATATTATTATTAATATTAATTAAATATTATTATTATTATTATTATTATTATTATTATATATCATTCCTGAAGCTACAAGAGCTTCAGGATTAATTTGAGAAGCAGAGAGCCACGCAGGAGCAGCCCCCCACCCTCCAGTTTCACTCCTCGTTCTCTCTCCCTCTCTACTCAGTTTCGTGACGGATTCTCGCCTAATTGGAAATTGGAAAATATTGCTGGACTCCATTCTCCGCCGCCGTCATTTCTACCGGAGCAGATTGGTGGTAGGAGCGGCGTAGGCGTATCTCCCGGGATAAGCCAAATCTCCCATTTTACCACAATTTCTTGCAAATTATAAGCCCAATCGACGATCGGATACCACCATGAGAATCTAGGGATAATTCTCTACAAGTCTAGCGGAGTGAAATTCTCGTGGGGTCTTCGTAGACATAACACCAAATTTGGGATAAGGGGGTTATTAAGGGGCTAATTGTTATTTAAATAATGTTGATTTAGAAATGCTAGAATATAAAGCATTTGCGGTTAAAGTAGGATTTTCGAAATTTAGGATCCAAGTGAGCGCCGCGGGTGTAATTTTGGGACCCGCATGCATAGTTTAGAAAATTAAGTGAGGGTGTTAAATGTTAGTTTAAATGTTAATTTGAAGTATATGGAGTCTAGGGAAGGTTAGATGAGTATTATTTAGGGGAAATGAGTTAATTAATTTGGGAAAAATGCAAATTGCTGGATTTGAGTTTCGGGCGCCAAGGGCGTAGGATTTGGGTTCTAACGAGACTCTCAGTAAACCAGGTAAGGGGAATAAATTATAACAGTATTTTTTTTAGAACTAATATTTGAATTAATATGTGAAAATGAGCATATGACATTTTGTCTGGAAATTATTATGATATAAATATCAGATAAATTGTGTGGTATTTGAGTAATATTTAATTGTAATATTTTGGAATGTAAAATTAATATATTATGAATATTAAATGAAAATTATGTGGCATATGACGTATATTGAAAAATGTGAAATATAACGATGAGTAATTTCTGAGAAAATATTAAAATGAGAATTGTTGATGTGATGAATGAAAAATAATGAAATATGATATTTATATGTGAGTAAAAATGATTTGCATGAAAAATGAGATTTTGCGAATTACTAGAATGGGTATTTTGAGAAATATTGAAATACGTGAAACACAATATATACTATTATGAGATGATGAAATGTGCACATAAAACAATGAAAACATTTATATTAAGATGAATTGAGATATACTGATATGAGAATAATGATGTATATTTGTATAGAAATACTGAAATGTAAAAATGGGAAATATGAATACTGCAATATGGAATTGAAATATGATTGATGAAATGCCAATACCGCATAATAATTGTGGGTATGTGGTAGTAAACCCTAATGGATGGTTGTGATATTGAGCACGGTACCGTTGCTAGTGGTGTAATGCAACCACACAGACTCTTGGAGTGTGGGGCGTGACAGTTGACTGTGCTATTTGTAGAGTTGTTGTGCCCCCTGAGTCTGGATCAGGGTTATAGGTTGGTCAGTCATACTACAGATGTGATATGTGATATGATATTTTGATCTAACCGGATCAACCAACTGTGGTTAGATCCAGTCTTCGGACCGCACAACCTTGACCATGGGGGAAAGCATGGCGTGAAAAGAAAGATCCTTAGGGTAGCCATGAGTTACAGACGCGATGTTAGTACTAGGTACCAATGATACTCATGAGCTGGATAGTGAAATGAAAATGGAAAGTGAAAAAATGATAAAATTGGCAAAAATGAGAAATGAAAAGAAATAATGGTAATTGAGAAATAGAGAATGTTGACTTTTTGAGTCCAATCCCTGTTTTGATGCTGACAAAGCAAATGTTTCTTATGTGTGTATTTAGTATGTGAACAGGTCCATTAATTTAACACACACATAAGGCAATGACGATGGAAGCTTGCAGGACTTAAAGACTATACGATCAAGCGCATTCCATGAAGTCGGAAGAGCAAAAAGACGAAGACATTTTTTTTTAATTTGTATAACATTTATTTTTTATCTTTGGTCTGTAATATTGCATGCATCTGCATGATGTGTTTGAATGCTCAGAACGATCGTAGATAGATCCTAGGGACCAGCACATCTCACTAAAAGCTTTTTTCTAAATAAACCAAAATCATACAAAGTTTTTGGAATAGCTTTAGGGTCAAAATCAGGGCTAAAACGAAGTTTACAAAGGTCGACCGACACTGGATTTTTTCAATGTCTTAAAAAAGGACCTAGAAATGACCTTAGGAGACTCACTCAGGCATACCTATACTTGGTCATTTGAAATAGGGTGACTGTGACTTAAACATGACCGAAATGCACAAAATGTGCACATTCAGTTGACCAAAATTTTAGGTATAAAATGCCCCGGTTGACAAACCCGGTTCACGTCAACAAGTTCACCACAGCCCGATCGACCGAACTAAACAGTTCATTTACACTCGGTCGACCGAACCCGGTCCAAGTCAATAGTTTGACCATGGCTTGGTCGACTGAACTTGACAGTTCATTTACACCCGGTCGACCAAACCCCCTTGGAGTCAACATATTGACCACCTGGTCGACCGAGCCCAAAATGTACTCTAACGCTCTAGTCGACCGAGGGTCCTCAGGAGATGCTCCAACAACCTGGTCAACCGAACTTTTTATTTCAAAATGTCCCAATCGACCGAACCTCACTGTTTTGAAAAATCGCCTCTTCCGATCGACCGACCCGTTAGTTCATTTTCACCCTGGTCGACCGAATCGCGTTAATTTGGAAAAATCACCCTTTCTGGTCGATCGACCTTGAAATTCAAAATTGGCCCGATTGACAAAGCCATATGAACTTCGGTCGACCGAAAGTCTTCTAATTGATCGGTGCTCTCGGGTTGGTCCAAATTTTTACCGCGGTTAACTTTTTAAAATGAGGTTAATTTAATTAAACATCATTAAAATTTTTATAAAATGACCTCCGTGTCCCTAACGATCATATTTCTCACAAACTCTATAAATACCCCCTCATTACTCCAGATTAGTAACTATGATTAATTCTAAATTTCTCTCTAATCCTTGGTTAATCAAAGTTCCCCCAAAATGTTTTTTATTGTTTAAATCACTCTTTTGGGGTCAAATATTTTTTATTCAAATCTCTCCAACTCTCTTTCATGTATTTATTTCAAAATCTTCTTTGAGGAGAGTATTTTATTTAGGGCATTTCATTTGCACATATTCTCACTAGGCATCAAATATTTGAAAAACAGTTCTGAGAATATTGCTTAGGTGTTCTCCCGGATTGTTTCCTTGATAAATATATTTTGGGGGAAGTTATTTATTGCACAAACATTTTATTGAGCTTAACTCCTACATTCACCAAATATTTCTAACTTGCATAAATCTTTGTAGGAGAACATAATACACATTTTTCATACACATTGCATTTGTGCAAAATCATTAAAAGAGCAAAACCCTAGGTTCTCCTATACTATTATTGAAATACCTTTTTGGAGAAAAAATTTTTATTAGGGTTTAAATATAGTCAAGCACCCTTACTCCCCTGAGCATTATTTCACATCATTGGAGTTTGTATTTGTATGAGCTTAGTGTGTACAACTCTGCTTGTATTTCAAAAACATTTTCATGTACAAAAATGGTTTTCATGTAACGGTTGGGTTCAGCCCATTAATTGAACTAGGGAGTCTCAGCCCCGCAAGTGAGACCGGTTCGGTTCAGCCCGGAATTGAACTGTGGAGTTTCAACCCCGCAAGTGAGACTAGTTTGGCTCAGCCTAGTAATTGAGTTGAGGTTTTCCTCGCCCCATAAGGAGAGGATGTAAAAGGCTTTTGCTCCACCCGACTAAGTGAGCAGGTATAGTGGAATCCTTAGGGGTAAGCCCAAGGCGGGGATATAGGCTGGTTTGGCCGAACCTCGATAACAAATCTGGTGTTGCTCTTTCTATCTTATTTAAACTCGTGCACTTTAATTTCAACATGTCAATGAATGTTTATTTAATGTCGAAATTATTCTCATGCACACATTTGATTTAAATAAGATACTACACAAGTGTATGCTTGTTTTCATTGTTAAACTCGCTTTATATACACGTATACATGTTGAATAGGATATGACACTGCGGTGAATCGGCGAATTGTTTAAATTAGTCAAAAAAATTTTAAAACCTAATTCACCCCCTCTTAGGATCACACCAATTCCAACAAAGAATGATAAAATTGGGAAATGGATCCGTGTGAGTTAATAACATAAATAATTGAGGCGAAGTGAAACTCTCCGCCTAAGGGCTTACCGAGTAAGGTGAGTGCCCTGATAGGTATCAAATGTGGTCATACCTGACTGCATAACATGTTAGGCAGAGGGAAGCTACCTGTATGGACGGATAATCTTCCCTATTCTCAAGAACTTCGCTAGTAGATACGTGTTAGAAATAATTGAATTTGAGAAATGATTTTAAAGCTTATAAAAACTTGTGTTGTATATCTATATGATTATGAGAATATATTTATCAGTGTATTTTTCTTAGATGAAATGTTGATTTGAAAATTTAAGTGTGTTAAAACTGAACTCATATTGCCACACACTATAAATAATTTATTCCTTCTTATTGAGATGTGTCTCACCCAAATTATCTGAATTTTTCAGAGAACAGGGATAGGCCAGGTGATAGAGCTTTGAGACCATAGGGAGCTAGGACCCTGACACACAGGGTGAGTTCTGGGACTAGGGAGGTGTGATTCCCCTAGAGTTGAGTTATTTTTGGATATGTGATGGTGATGTATATATGTGTGTATGTTGATACTTTAGGTATTGTATTCTAACTGTTATGTATATACCATTTTCCACTATTAGGTTGTATAAATGAAATAACTTTTTACTCGGTACCCAATGCGAGTCGGGTCATATGAATGGTAATAGAGTTATTGATGTGGCCGATTTATGAATGTTGTTGGTGACGAGTGAATACTTATTTATTATTGAAAAAAAAAATTGTACTCACATTGGTGTATCCCCATTCGGTGAGGGACAGTCACCTTCTAGTCCTCCATTGTTTTGTGGTGTAAACTACACCCATTAGAAAATTAGAATAAGCATATTTGTAAAATCTATGAATTTGAGGGCCTGGCAGGTGATTATAAGGGAATTTGTTTGCCAGTAGAAAATGATATTAATTTTATGCATGCAAATTCATATGCCATGGATCTACTGTACTGTGCTTTAGATACTAATATTCTTCATAAGATTATGGCATGTAGTAGTGAATAGGAGATTTGGGTTGGGCAAAAAAAGAGATATGAAGAGACCCAGGAAAAGGGGATTGCCACTTTAGAAGCTCCAAGATCAAATGATCTGGTAGTGGCGAATCACGAGCTAGTAATCAACGAGGAGGTATATGATTCACCTCCTGTTTCAGTTTGTTATGCAGTTGATGATTTTTATGTTGATTGTTGCAAAATATCATGTGGAAAATCATCTGTTAATGTTTGTGAAAATACTGTTGTTGTTGCATGCAATGATTCATGTGAAAATTATTGTGTTAATTCATTTGATGAATCATTTGATATTCCTTGTGATAATCCTGTTGACAAAGCATGCAATGATTCATGTAATAATTATGATATATCTTATGATAAATAATGTATTGAATTTACTATTGAAAGCATGCCTTCGTGTGAAAAAACTAGAAAATGCTTTATTGAAAATGAATAAGTTTCTAATTAGGGTGAACAAGAAGAAGGTATCTTTCAAAAATGAAAACAAAAGGATAGCCATACAATTGAGAGATTTAAAAGATTATCATGCTATTCTTGATAAGAGAAAAATTAAAAAGATATTGAAAATTATCTGCTTAAGGAAAGAAGTAAGTGATTATTCTAGAGCTTCACCCAAAGTAAAATATGGAAAGAATAATCATACTAAACCCTTAAGATTCAAAAGAAATAAATTTTTCAAAAAGGGTTCATATTATAAATCCCACAATCATGCTTCTTCGTGCAAACATAAAATCAAAAAGCATACTCTGTCACGCACATACATAACTTGCTTACACTGCAAAAGAAAGGGCACACTAAACATAATTGTTCATCTGGAGATGCCTGTGACTTGGATAAGAAAATGATATGACTTATCATGAAAGCAAACCCCGTAGGACCTAAAGTGAAATGGACCTAAATTAACATTACATAAATATTTTTAATCTTCCTTAGTTCCTAAGTTTAGGGGTTGTGATGACTGTAGGCTTAAGAAGTAGTTGGTGCTTAAAATGAAAATTCTTAGTATATGTATTCACTATACACTATTGTCATACTAAGAATCATAAGATAACCATGCCAATACAAAAATTGAATAAGATCCGCTTTCAAAATGGACAAAGCATTTTGCCTAGTAAACAATTCTTATTGCTTAACTCACGCAAATATGAAAATCTTAAGTTAAGCATACATTGTCCATCGCTCAAGTTTGTGGTTTAGGGGATCTATCTCATACTATATATCATTAAATCCTAAACTCATCCTTGAACTTAAATGCCTTGAACAAGTAGCAGTCATTACTCTAGGCTTAAAGCACTATTGATCATAAATGACTAATATATATTGAGTGCTTATCGTAAGACATCCCTTCTACTCACCAGTTGTATCCTTGCTTCATAATAATAATTATATCTAAATGATACATGCCACTATACAAAGAGCTGTATTTAAAAATTCATACTCTCCTAGACGCTCTTTGCACATACCTGGACATCATTATTAAGCACGAAAATATTTTAGAAAATTTCCACTTATTCTAAATACTCTTCTGAACTAAATGATAATTTGATTGTTAAGAGTATTTACTCTTTCTCACTTCAGAAGCTCTCAAACATTAAATCAAATCCATTAGGGCTTCATATGCTTAGAGATAAGATGAATGGCTAAGTTGGTTGCATTAGGTCTTAACATACTATTGATTGAAACTCAACACAGGTCACTTAGGTACAAAGTTATGATTGGGAATGGTCTATTTTCAAACGGCATGTTGCCAAATTTTTCAAAAATCCTCCCAATATATCTTTTGTAACGACCTACTTAATTACCATATTATTATTTTTTTCTTTTCATTGTAACAATTAACATACTCTGATACCACAACATTAACCTAAGCAGTAAGAAGCATAAATCATGAAAACATAACCATAAATCATTATATACAATACCACATAATACCGGAGTACTACATGTTTCCCAAAATATACACATATCCATGTTCCCAAAATAACCTCAACTGGTGAGGGCTATACAAAAACACTCCCCAAAAATGATACTCACTCTCTGGCAGGGCACTACAGAAGCCCCTCTATCTGCGAGCCTGGTTTGCTCACCTACTTGGATCACCTGAAAAATATTTCAACATTGGGATGAGTAACGCTCAGTAAGAAAAAAATATGCTATCTTTAGTGTGTGGCAAATGAGCTACTATATCATGCAAAATCTGATTTCATATAAACATGTATAACTGGATGTGTTAAGTACAGTATAAGTAAGAAAATTCATCCCCTTTCCATATTACTTAACATAACAGTATTGTAAGTTGCTATTTAAAATAGTTTTATCATACAAAAGTATGTACCCTGTTACTGTAAATTTGTACGTACGTAATAGTAACTGAAAATTGTTCCCTGTGGATAACTGTGTGTCATGACTTGCCTCCTCATGACAGGGTTGTGCGGCCCGTATGCTGGATTTACCCTGACTGGTCAACCAGGAATAAATCACTGTACTCCGTCAGTCAATCTGCCCACCTCAACCCATATTTGGATGGGGAGCCTGTCCACGTCAAGGGCCTAGGTGATCGGCCTATATCACCTATTATTTGAATAGGTGGTTGCACTCATAACATAATATGATATCTGTAGCAACGGTAACGTGCTCTGTAGCTGCAAGTCCAATAGGGTCTGATATCGTATAATATATTTCTATGTATATGTCTATCTAATTTACCATGATTCTGAAGTACTAAGATAACCATGATGCTGCATAAACTGTAACTACAATTCATACGAAATACTGAGAACTGTATAATCATAACACTATCATCTGCATAATCATAATACTGATATTCGTGTAATCATGGTACTGAGATTCATAAAATCATGGTACTGAAATATCATAAAATCATGGTACTGAAATCCATAAAATCATGGTACTAAAGTTCGCATAACCATAATACTGAATTTTGTAAAATCATGAAACTAAATTCATAAAACATATCCCTGTACCATATACATATTCACAAGCCACGCCCTACTAAAATACATAATTTTCGTGAATAAATAAAATTGTATAATATTTAGAAATTTTCTAGAATAGCATATTTCCCTTACCTGACTACTAGAAAGCCGCTACGGAATTCTAGCCTAACACCCGCAGGGCCTTCTACAAGACACCTTGAAACCAACATATGCCAGAACATATTATCAGTATTTCTTCGCCCACATTATTTCCTATAACTGCCATAAGGCCAAAAAGGGACTAAAAAGCCTTACCCTAAATTTGGGATGAAATCCAACTCTGTTTTCCTGACGATCTGCTCCGGCAGATTTGCAGAGAACTCCACCAGGAACGTCGTGGCAGCTTCAGATTGTCGATCCGGTGACTGGCGGGGCCGGAAACGAAGAGAGAAGGGAGAGAGTGACGTAGAGAGAGAGAGAGAGAGAGAGAGAGAGAGAGAGAGAGAGAGAGAGAGAGAGAGAGAGAGAGAGAGAGAGAGGAGAGAGCGGTGTTAGAAATGACAAAATATCCCGGGTTTCCACTATTTATAGGGCCAGGTTCGTCAACGAGACACGTCACTTCTTCGACGAATCCTTCAGTAAATTCGTTGACGAAGCCCTATATTCGTCGACGAAATTCAGAGAAGCCCAATCCGTCTCTCGGTATTTTCTCGTTGACGAAGCCCTGTGTTCGTCGATGAAATTCTTTAAACTTTCGTCGACGAAACCCTGTGTTCGTCTACGGCCTCCTTCTGTTTCAGTATCTATTTTCTCTCCCTCTTATTATTAAAATGTTATTATTCTTCGGGTCACAACATCTTTTGTATCTAAATGACTTATTGTACCTCTATGCTATATTTCTTAGCCCTTTTTGTAGTTGCCAAAAGGGGGAGAAGGGGAAAATTTGGGTACAACAATAAATTTAAATTGCGTACATCGAGTTTTAATTGTCTTTATGCATATAGTCAGGGGGAGCCTTTCTTGGGTGTACCGACTTTTGCATAAAGTATTTGTCATCATTAAAAAGGGGGAGATTGTTGACCTGATAGGTCACACCCAGTTTTGATCATGACAAATACTCTTGGTATTGATGGTTGTACTAAGGTTTGCATGCAGGTTCACCTTGCGTGTGTACTCGAACTGAAAGACATATCATGATGGTGTGCGGTGCTCGTGCAGATGAATGAAGAAGTTTGTGCTGTATTTGTATCTCTTTTTCACTTTCTTCATTCTGGGTTGTAATATTATTATGGATTTTACACTCCTATGACATGTAATAATTTGCATCATGCATGATAGGTAGGTGCTCAAATCGACCCTAGTTGGACTTTAGGTACCTACACAGACCTCAGAAAAACCTTAGGGATCAGTCGACCGACGCCGAATTTTTTCAGTAGGATAGAAAGTCCTTAGGTCCCTAAACAAATGCACAAAAATTCCCCAACATCACTTATTATATCAGGGGAATCAAGTTAGGAAAAAATGGACTTAAATTGAAAAGGTTGAGTGAGTTAGGGCGACCGAACCCAAGCCATGTAAAACAGCTCGGGCGATCGAACAAGTCAATATGTTGACTTTGTGTTCGGGCACCTGCACTTGATTTGAGCGTACCTCCCTCGGGCACCCGAGCCTATGTCAGGTTCCTTTTCAACTACTCGGGCGCCCAAACGATCACGTTCAAAATGGGCTCGAGCAACCAAATTGGTCAGTTCGGTTAACCGAACTTGAAACTGGGCACTTGAACTAACGAACAAAATGCTACTGACTTTTGTTTAGCCGACCGACCCTTTCTTCGAGCACCCAAACCATTAAAAATTGATTTTCTGAGTGAGTTTGTTCGGGCACCCGAACCTCAGGCCGGGCACCAGAACCTCGCGGGTTAAAATATTTTTTACTGATTTTTAAATGGGGTAAACTAGGTTAATTTTCTTAATGGCTTTTTAAACAAATTTAATTATCCCCATTGAGTCCCCAATGGTCAAAAAATTTTCCTTGCCTATAAGTACCTGTTAATTTGTCATAATTAGTAAGGATTAGCAAACTTGATTAGGCGCCTGATAGCCTCTTCGAGCAAGTCTAAAAGCCGGAGTAGCTCCAATATGAACCTGACAATCCCTCATCATATGCTATAGCTCCCCACATTGGTAGCAGATACCTCACCCAGCACGGCACTCCCTGAGTGTCTCTTCGCACAAGTCAGACAAGCTGGAAAAGACTACATACCCTAAAACCCACGATTCCTTGACTTTTGCCTTCGATCCCAGTAGTAACCACCTCTCTTCCACGAACCTCGACTGGACCCTTACTGGGAACCAGAAGGCATAGATCTCTTTCTCTATCTCTGCTCCTCAGTCTCCAACCGCTCTCCGGCTTCTGCCATAGCTGCCTTGTCTACCAGCTCGGTAAAATCTTGCAATTTCAGTATCGACACTTGCTTATATAATTATCTCCTCGGACCTCTTTCAAATTGTCTTACCTTCTTCGTCGCATTTGGAATAATGTATGGGGCGAAGCAAGATAATTCAATAAACCTCACTACGTACTGCTGCATTGTCTACTGTCCCTGCTTCAGATTCAGGAACTCCCCTATCTTGGCCTCTCTAGACGAGGCTGGAAAGTATTTGTTGAAAAATACTTAAACCGATTCCATGTCATCTCTTAGGCACTGTCCTTTGCTGCTCAAATATTTTCACTACCTTCCACCATCTTTCAGTCTCTTCTGTCAGTTTATACGTAGCAAATAACACCCTCTACTCCTCAGTACACTGTAGCAATGCAAATACTTTTTCAATCTCCTGCATCCAGTTTTCAGCGATTGCAGGATCAGTTCCTCCTAAGAAAACTAAAGGATTCATCTTAATAAACTTCTTAATCGAACTACTATGGCCTGCAGATGGACCACCCTGCTCTTTAGGGTTTCTAGCAATTTTAGCCATGACTTGCTGAGCCACGCTGCGCAGTACTACATCTGAATCACCACCAGTAGTGCCCGAGGGCCCAACACCCTCATTACCACTAGCATGGGCACTACTACCTCCAGGGTCCATCTTGAAAAGACAATAAACTTAGCTTAAGATCCTATTACCATAACATACCCCACACAAATCATCTAACTAGTATCTTATACCCTTAACTGATTTATCATCCCTGACCTCAATTCAAGATTCAATCCTGCAACCTAGATACCCAACCCGACAATAGTTTACTGTGGCTTTCCTGAAATCGTCACCATAGGAAAGACACACAAACCATCACGGAAGTCCTACATCTAGGCTACAAATCCAAACCTCAAATTCCCTTATCCTATACTTCGTTATCGTTACCGCTGCATTCTAGAGTCTACAGAACCTAGCAACCTAGGCTCTGATACCAAACTATAACGATCTGCTTAATTTACTATATAATCAACCACATTAAGTACCCTGATACCAATAACTAATGATATAACGAAGTTGACCCGAACCCGTGGGTGACGGGGACACATGTAGTGACCTAGAGAAATTATAGTACTTAAATAATAAAAGAAGGGGAAAAAAGGAAAAATTTAACAAAACCTCGTTGACGAATACAAGGAGTTCGTCTTGTATTCGTCAACGAGAATACAAGAGGGTCTCGTCGATGACAAGATACCGAGAGGGTTTTTTGGTGATTTTGAATTTCGTCGACGAGGGGTGAGAGTTCATCGACAAATTGCCTTCTTGCCCTTGTCAACGAGGTGATGAAGGCTAGTGTATAAATAGGCCTAACCTTCATTTTTTGGCCAAAAAACTTGCGAGAATCTCCCTCTATCTTCTCACTTTGTCCCTCCTAAAGGGGATAAACTAAGCTAGTTGTTTTATGAAAATATATGTATAATTTTATAGCATTTGATTTCAGGAAAATATATGTATATATATGCATTATGTTGGGAAATACTGTTGTAAATGACGATATGTTATGAATATATGTAATACCCATTTTTTGTGGCATGAGTAGAATTTATAATGCATTACTATTTTTTGGGAAAATTCTAAATGATACAAAGTTTTAATATGGAAAACCGACGTACGGGCCGAGAGTTTTAATATGATATACTAGCGTATGGGCTGAGAGTTTTATATGATATACCGATGTAAGGGCTGAGGATGTACTTATATGATATGCTGGTGTACGAGCCGAGCTTGTTACATGATAATTCAATGAACGGGCCAAGCAATTGATATAATATGCCGGCGTACGGGTTGAGCCTCTTAATGATATGTGATATGACGTACGGGCCGTGATTGATAAAATATGAAATACCGACGTACAGGCTGATGATTTTCACGTTATATATGAAATGTGATATGATGATATTGAACTGACAATTATTATTATGGAATAGCAATGTATCACAATTTGAAATATGCTATATGTTATCAGAATATGGTTGGCTTGGTTTAGGCTTGCACTTGCACGGTACCGTAGCTATGTGTTCATGATCATCATGATATTGTGTTATCGCTGTCATATGGGACAGCTTGCGGATGGATAGTCGATGTGGTTTATTGAAGTGTTGGCACCCCTGGTGTACGGACCAAGTCTGGCAAACCCATCGTACTTACAGACATTTACTTTGACTTGGCAATGGTCGGCCAGCCATTGTCAGGTCTCGCCTTTGGGCTACACAACCTAGTCATGTGGGGGTAAGACATGACACCAGCCAGCTAACCTTCCAAGGTGGGTTTTGTATTATTATTATATGAGATGAATTATGCTTATGGAAAGCCAGTATGTTCTGCTATGCTATGATTATATATGATTTCCTAGAAATGATATAGACAATTTTACTAAATATGCCTATGTATGTTTTTATGCATAACACGGAAATACTCATGTTGCTACACACTGGTATTAGTTTATTTCCTTTACCGAGAGTTGTCTCACCCCGAATTATATAAAAATTTTAGGAGCCCCAGATAGGAGAGCGGATAAGGCTCCGCAGAGGTAGTTACAGTTGATCTACCCTTAATGAAGGGTAAGTGTTTTGATAGGGTCAGATGGATTTTGGGCGACGACCCTAGGAATGGTTTTTAACTATTTTGGGATGTATATGATGATTATAGTAACTTTGGTATTGTGTTATGATATTATGGAATGTATATAATTTTATGTTTCCTACTGCTTAGGCTTCCCTCTTGTATCTCTGATGTATCTCTGATACCCAAGTGTTCAAGTTGATTATGATGTGCTAGGTTTATTATATCAATTTTTATTATTAAGAGGAAAAAAATGGTAAAATAAGCAGGTCATCACAGTTTGGTATCAGAGCTTAGGTTTCTAGGTTCTGTAGACTTTAGAGTGCAGCGGAAACGATACCAGAGTATAGGAAAAGAATTTGAGGATTTATTCTACAGTATAGAGGCAGGACTTCTGTGGTGGTTTCTGTGTTTTTCTTGGCGTGACAATTTCAGGAAAACCATAGTAAACTGTTGTTGGGTTGTGTTCCTAGAATGTAGGACTGAAGTTAGGAATGAGTTGAGGAAGTTAAAATGGGGAACTATGTTTGGTGTGTAAGTTATAAGTATAGGGTTTCTAAGTTACGTTACTATCTTTCAGGATGCATCCAGGAGGAGGTAGTGCCCATGCAAGTGGCAGTGATGAAGTAGGGCCTTCGAGTGCAGGCAGGACCGATTTTGCTGCAGTACTACATAACGTGGCTTAACAGGTTATGATTGAGATCGCTAGGAACTCCAGGGAGCAAGGATGTGACGACTTGCTATTTAACTGGGTTTTTTTTTATACTACAACATTTAAAATGCTCTGCTACCACAATGGATTAAACCCAATCATCAACCTAAGCAGTGAGAAGCAGAAATCAAATAAACATAACCATATGTAATTATATACAATACCAGAGTGCTAAAGTGTTTACATATATGTCTGTTTTCCAGAATACCCTTAACTGGCTAGGGCTATACAAAAAGACTCCCAAAAATACTCACACTATTGTCAGGGCAATACCGAGGCCCGTCTACCTGCAAGTCTGATATGCTCGCCTACCTGGATCACCTGAAAAATATTAAAGTAATTGAGATGAGCCAACGCTCAGTAAGACGAAATATGCCATTGCTAGTGTGTGGCAAATGAGTTACAATACTGTGAAAATCTATTACTATATAGTCATGTATCACTGAATCTGTAAAAAAAAATACCAGTAATATAAATCTTCATCTCTTACCTGTTGCTTAACATTTCCGTACTTTAGGTTTCTACTCAAAATACTACTAATATATATATATATATATATATATATATATATATTCTATTTCTGTAAACCTGTATAAATATAGTAAAAACTGTAAACTTCCATGTGGATAACTGTGTGTCTTGATTTAACCCCTCATGACAGGTTTGTACGGCCCGTAGGCGGGATTTACCCTGGCTGGCCAACCAGGAATAAATGACTATACTCCATAGTCTGATCATCCCTCCTCAACCCATATATGATGGGGAGCCTATCCACTCGTAGGCTCTATGCGATCGACCTTTATACCACGTATTGTCTGAATAGGTGGTTACACTCTATATACTATATGTAGCTACGATACTGTGCTCTGTAAACTGTATGGTCCAACAGGGTCTGATATTATATAATACATCTCTATATACAATTATTTGTTTTACCATGATTTTGTAATAACTGTATAAATCATGACACTGTAGAAAACTATATCTATATCAACTATGTTTCTATAATTAACTGTAAATCTGTATGTCATGGTACTGTAAAACTGTATAATCATGGTATTTCTATAATTGTTATAAAATATATTCATTGTCTGTATATTCTATAAAACATAACTCAGGAAAATACTATAAAACATATTTCTGTACTATATCTATATTCTCAAGCCACATAGTAATTCTAAAACATATTAATCATACTTGATAAACTATATAAATCTCTACTGTGAATAATACTTTAGTAGAACATTTATAATTTTATACTAAAATCATACTCAAATAACCTAGCATAGCATATTTCCCTTACCTGTTTCCTGCTAAAAATCCCCTACTATAACGGGTCCAACACCTGCAGGGTTCTCCACTCAACACCCTGAAAACCATAAATTTCAGAACAAAACATTACTATTTCTACGTCTATTACATTTCTTACAATTGCTGGAAGCTCAAATTCCGAATAAAAGATCTTACCCTGGATTTAGGATGAATTCCAACTTCATTCCACCAATGATTTGCTCTAGCAAACTTGAAGAGAACTCCACCAGGAACGTCGTGGTAGCCTCAGATCGTCGATCTGGCGACCGATGGGGCCAGAATCGAAGAGAGAAGAGGGAGAGGCCGTAGGAGAGAGAAAGAAAGAAAGAGAGAGAGAGAGAGAGAGAGAGAGAGAGAGAGAGAGAGAGAGAGAGAAGAGAGCGGGGTTGAATTTTTGCGTAAAACTGAGTTTAAGCACTATTTATACTGCGGGGATTCGTCGACGAGCCACGTCACCTCATTGACGAGTCCTTCAATAATTTCATCGACGAACTCCCTCCTTCGTCGACGAATTTCAGTTTGTCTCAAAAACCCCTCTCGGTATCTTCTCGTCAATGAAGATGGGAACTCGTCGACGAGGTCCTGAAGAACCCTCATCAACGAAACCCCTGTGTTCGTCGACGAGGCATGGAGAAATTTTATGGAATTATTACCTCCGAAATGCAATGTCGAGTCGGCTGCCTCCTTCTGTTACTGATTCCATTTCCCTCTCTCTTTATTATTTAAATACCATTATTTTTTGGGTCGTTACAAGGGAGGTTCGTCTGCAGGCCATGGAAGCACTATAGAGAAGTTTACTAAGATGAATCCTCCAGAATTCTCAGAGGGAGTTGATCTTGCAGCCGCTGAGAATAGGATGCAGGAGATTAAGAAAGTCATGGTTGTATTGCAGTGTACGGAGGAACAGAGGGTCCTCTTCACCATCTATAAACTAATAGGAGAGGCTGAGAGGTGGTGGACTGCTGTGAGACTTCTAGAGCAGCAGAGGACGACGCTAATAGCGATGACATGGGACCGATTTAAAGAGTTATTCTTTGACAGGTATTTTCTAGCTACTGTTAGGGAGGCTAAAGTGGAAGAGTTCCTGAGTTTGAAGCAAGCACAGTTGTCGGTCCAGCAGTATGGGGCATGGTTTATAGAGCTCTCTCGCTTCGCTTCGTATGTTGTTTCTGATGAGGTGAAAAAGGCAAGACAGCTTGAAAGAGGTTTGAGGTGAAGCATATTCAAGTAGTTGTTAGTGTTAAAGATCCAGGATTTTGTTGAGTTAGTCGACAGAGTAGCCTTGGCAGAGGTTGGTGAGTGTATGAATGCAGAGGATCAGGGACAGAAGAAGAGATCTGCATCTTCTGGCTACTAGCAGAGTCATAGGTAGGGTCAGTGGAGGAGAGGAAATTATAGCAAAGGATGGAGGCAGGAGAATGGGGATCGTGAGGTTCAAATAGTGCAGAGTCCTCCTGTCTGTCAGGCTTGTGGGAGGAGACACTGGGGAGAGTGTCGAGTAGGGAGAGGGTCTGCTATCGCTGCGGTAGACAAAGACATCTGGTGCGAGATTGCCCTACACCACCAGATGCTGCTCCAGCTCCCAGACCGTACCAGGGAGGTTATTAGGCACCACGTGGAGGCCAGCAAAGGAATATGGCTCAAGCCAGAGTTTTTACTTTGACGTAAAGTGATGCTGAGACAACCGAGGACGTGGTGACAGGTATGGTTAGTATGCTTTCTTTTAAAGTTATTGCATTATTTGATTTAGGAACCACACACTCATTGTGTCTCTAGAGTGCACTAGACTATGTGGGGCAGAAACACAGTTGCTAGACACTGAACTGTTGGTATCTATATCGACTGGGTCAGCAGTGAGGTGTAGTAGGGTGTTCTGGGGCTTTTCAGTTGATATTCAAGGGGAAATCTTGTCTGTTGATTTAATAGTGCTAGATATGCATGTGTTCGATGTAATATTTGGTATGGATTGGCTAGCAGCTAATTTTGCCAGCATAGATTACTATGCATGAGAAGTGATATTTAGACCTCTAGGAAAAGCAAAATTCAGATTTGTAGGATCGCGAGTACAATCTCCGCCTCAGTTAGTTTCAGTTATTCAGGTGAGGAGACTACTGCTGAGTGGTTGCTAGGGATTTGTGGAAATTGTAAAGGAAATATCAGGGAATGAATTGAAGCTCGCTAGTATGCCAATAGTAAAGGAGTTTATAGATGTGTTTCCAGATGAATTACCAAGCTTGCCACCTGATCGTGAGGTAGATTTTTCTATTGATCTGCTTCCAAGTACAACGCCGATTTCTTAAGTACCTTACCGAACGACGCCAGCAGAGTTGGCAGAATTGAAGAATAAGTTGCAAGATCTGCTCGATAAGGGCTTCATACGACCTTGTGTATCTCCATAGGGAGCTTCAGTATTATTTGTGAAGAAAAAGGATGGGTCTATGAGGATGTGCATAGATTATAGGGAGATTAATAAAGTGACAATCAAGAACAAGTATCCTCTACCTTGTATAGATGATTTGTTTGACCAACTCTAGGGTACACAAGTATATTCTAAAATTGACCTCAGATCAAGCTATTATTAGGTGAAAGTGAAAGCAGAGGATGTGTCAAAGATGGCCTTTAGGACCAGGTATGGGCATTACGAGTTTCTTGTTATGCCGTTTGGTTTGATAAATGCTCCTACGCTATTTAATGACTTGATGAACAAAGTCTTCCATCAATACTTAGGCTAGGGTTCCCCGCTCAACACCCTGAAAACAACATTGCCCAAAACAAAACTTCAGTATTTCTCCAAATGCTATCTTTTCTACAACTGTAGGTGTGACGACCCGAATAATAATTGTATTTAAATAATAAAGAGGAAGGGAAATGGAAACAGTAATAGAAGGAGGAAGTCGACTTCGTCGACGAACGCTTCACGTTCATCGACGACATTGCATTTTGGAAGGAAAAACTACGGAAAAGTTATCAGGGCCTCGTCGATGAACATAGGGGATTCATCGACGAGGGCATAAGAGGATTCGTTGATGAAGACAGAATTCAACGATGAGAAAATACCGAGAGAGGTTTTTGAGCAATTTGAATTTCATCGACGAGGAGTGGATTTCGTTGACGAAATTATTGAAGGACTCATCGACGAGATGACGTGGCTCATCGACGAATCCAGTCCTATAAATACTAAAAATCTGGATTTTAACTTCACACTTAAGCAACACTCGCTCTCTCTCTCTCTCTCTCTCCCCTTCGGTTCGCTCTCTTCCTCTCTCTCTTCGTTTTTGGGCCAAATTTACGTCGGTTCGATGATTTGAAGTCACCACGATGCTTTAGGGGAAGTTCTCTCCAAATCTGTCTGAGCGGATCGTTGGTGAAAGCAAGTTGGAAATCATCCCTAAGTTGAGGTAAGACTTTTTAAGCCAAATTTGATATTATGACAGTTAGAGGAAATGATGTACGCGTGAGAATACTGAAGTTTAATACTGGGAGTTTTCAGTTTCAGGGTATTGATCAAGAAATCCTACGGGGGTTAGACCAGGATATTTTAGGGGCTTTCTCAGTAGCCAGGTAAGGGAATAAACTAAAGCAGTTATTTTTCACGTAAATTATTGTTATTTATAAGTAACTTGATTTCTTGAAAATATTTACTATATTTTAATATTATGGAATAAATTTACGTTTGAGAAAAAATACTGCTAATGTGATGAAATGTATATATATGTATGAGATGCCAAAAATTATGATTTTTAAAATATAGTGTATGGTTTTATACAGCAAATGTGTGGCATGAATATTATTTTCCATGGAAGAATATCATGATACGACGATGATGCGAATGAAATATGTTTTGTGAAATTATGAAAGAGTATAGTATATTATGATGATTACAAAATGCATGGTAATTGATTAATTTCAGAATGATATGTACGATATGTTCAGCACGAGACCGTAATTATGATATGTTAGGCACAAGACCGTAATTATGATATGTTCGGCACGAGGCCATAAATTAATGAAATGTTTAGTGCAAGGCCGTATTATGAAACGTTCGGCACAAGGTCGTAATTATGAAAGATGTTATATTATCATATACTATATGTTACCAGAACCCGGATGTTAGTTTAGTTTAGTTAAGTTCAAGAGTTCAGTACCGTAGCTATATAGATCAGATATCTATGTTCAGACTTGTGCTAACCATCCCACGAGGGGGTGGGAGATGGATAGTTGGTGTAGCTTTCAGTATAGAGTTGTAGATGTCCACCTAGCATTTTGGACCGGGGTATGGCGGGCCCATCATACTTACAGACATATTTGATTCAGCAGTGGTCAGTCAACCATTGTCGGGTCCCACCTTCAGGCTGCATAACCCGTCATGGGGGGTAATACATGACATTAGCTAGCTATTCATCCTGGGTATGTTTTTAGTATTATCAGTTATAACATATGTTTTATGAACGATATGATTTATTAGCAAATATATGAAAGTATATGATGATTCAGTATATTATGATGAATGTTCACATATATATATGAAATGTACTGTATATCTATATTATCATTAAATATTCATGTTGCCACACAGCTGTATTTAGTTTATTTTCCCTTACTGAGATGTGTCTCACCCCAACATTAATTAATTTTTTAGGAGTTCCTGAGTGACTGACAGGTCGTGGCCACCGTTGAGTTAGTGATATTACCCCGTTAGGAGGGTAAGATTTTGTACTAGGGTCAGAATTATTTTGTGTTTGATCCTAGAGTTATTTTGATGTTTGTGAGGATGTATATAAATATAGTTATAAGATATTGTAGTAAATTCTGATATTATGTTTTATGGTTGGATGATTGAGATTTTATGCTTACTGCTGCCTAGGTTTCCGTTATGATTGATAAGTGTCCCCGTTACCCATGGGTTTGGGTTGACCATCTTATTTATTATGTTACATTTTATGTTAAGGAATTTGAGGTTGTAACGACCCGAAGAATAATGGTAATTCAATAATACAAAGGGAGAGAAATGGAACGCATTCGTTAACGACATTGCATTTTGGGGATAATAATAATTTTAGGAAAGTTGCCAAGTTTCATCAACGAACACAAGATTTCATCGACGAAGGTCTTTAGGATTTCGTCGACGAACACAAGGTTTCGTCGACGAGAAAATACCAAGATATGGTTTGGGGTACTCTTAATTTTGTCAATGAATACAGGTCTCGTCGACGAATTTAATGAAGGACTCGTCGATGAGGTGACGTATCTCATCGACGAATCTGGCCCTATAAATAGCTAAAAATCCGATTTTTATTCACTTTTAACACTCATCTCTCTCTCTCTCTCTCTCTCTCACTTCTCTCTTCTATTTTGGCCCCGCCAGTTACCGGATCAAAGATTTGAGGCTACCACGACGCTCCTAGCGAAGTTCTCTATGAGTTTGTCGGAGCGGATCGTTGGGAAAACGAAGTTGGAAATCATCCCTAAGTTGAGGTAAGACTTTTTAAGTCAAATTTGATCTTGTGGTAGTTATAAGAAATGATGTACGCATGAAAATACTGAAGTTTAATACTGAGAGTTTCAAGTTTCAGGGCATTGATCAGGAAATCCTACGGGGGTCAGGCTAAAATATTTTAGGAGCTTTCTCAGTAGTCAGGTAAGGGGATAAACTAAGCTAGTTCTTTTTGAAAGTGGTATGTATATATTTATATCAATGTTTTCAGGAAAATAAATATGATTACATATATGATTTATATTTAGGAAAATACTGTGGAAAATGATGGTATGTTGAATATATGAAAACTTATTTAGTGTGGCATGAGTATAAAATGTTGTGAAACACTGTATTCTGAAAATGTGATTATGATATGGAAAACCGGTGTATGGGCCGTGATTTTGATGTGTTGCCAGCGTACGGGCTGTGCTATGGTATGTTTGCCGATGTACGGGCCGAGTTATGGTTGTGATTGCCAGCGTACGGGCTGTGCTATGGTATGTATGCCAGTATACGGGCTGTGCTATGATATGTTTGCTGGTATATGTGCCGAGCTATGGTTGTGATTTGCTAGCGTACGGGCTGTGCTATGATGTGTTGCCGGCGTACAGGATGAGCTATGAAAATATGTAATACCAGCGTACGGGCTGATGATTTTATGATACACGTATATATGTAAAATGATATGATTGATTTGAAAATGAATGATATGAAATATCCCTGTATCACAGTTTCAGTATATGTATATGATATCAGAACTTGGTTGGCTTGGTTTAGGCTAGCACTTGCACGGTACCGTTGTTATGTGTCCATGACCTTCGTGATCGTGATATCTGTGTTAACGCCGCTGTATGGAGTGGTGTGAGATTGGATGGTCGATGTGGTTATTTTAAAAAGTGTGTTGTTATCGCCCCTAGTGTACGGACCAGGTCTTGTAGACCCATCGGACTTATAGACTATATGTTTGACTTGGTAGTGGTCGGCCAACCATTGTCAAGTCTCGCTTTCGGACCACACAACCCAGTCATGTGGGGGTAATACATGACAACAACCAGCTAACCTACCAGGGATGTTTTTGTTAGTATTACTGTATGAGATGAAATATGTTTATAAAAATGCAGTATGTTCTGCCATGTTGTGATGATATATATATATATATATATATATATATATATATGTTTTTCCAGATTTGATAAAACGGTCACTGACTATGGTATGTATGGTATATGTAGAACACGGAATACTCATATTGCCACACACTGGTATTAGTTTATTTCCCTTACTGAGAGGTGTCTCACCCCTAAATCTTATTAACTTTTTAAGAGCCCCAGATAGGAGAGCGGGAAAAGCCCAGCTAATATAGTACTGTTATCTGCCCATTCTGAAGGGTAAGTTTTTGTAAGGACATTTAGATTTTGTGGGGAATGTCCCTAGATCTGATTTTTGGGATGTATATATTGAAATACAGGGATTGTAGTGACTCTGGTATATTGTGATACATGGTATTGAGATGTATATGATTGTATCTTTCCTACTGCCTAGACTTCCGTTGGTTGTTCTTATGTATCCCTGGTACCTACGGGTCTAGGTGGTTTATGATCTGCTGAGCTGGAATATGAAATATGTGATATTGATATTTTATTATTAAAAAAAATGTGAAAATTAAGCAGGTTGCTACAGAGGTCGTTACAGTGGGAATGCCAAATACTCAATAAAAAGCCTTAACCTGAACCTAGGATGAAGTCCAAGTTAGCCCCACCAACGATTTACTGCAGTAGACTTCAAGAAAACTTCCCCAGGAGTAGTGTGGCGGCTTTAGATCATTGATCTGGCAAAGAACGGATCCAAAATCTTAGAGAGAAGGAAAGAGAACCAAAGAGGAGAGAGAAAGAGAAGTTCTTTGCGTGAATTTTGCGGTGAAAACCGAGTTCAGGCTATTTATACACTTGCACTCATCGACGAGACACGTCACCTTGTCGACAAGGTCATGAAGGGAGTTTGTCGACGAACGTTCATTTCTCTTCGATGAAATTCAGAACTGAAAATATCCCCTTAATAACTTCTCGTCGACTTCAAGCATGTTCATCGACGAACGCACGAGACCTTGTTGAATTCCAAATTTACAATTTCCTTTTCTCTCCTCTTCTTATTAGTTAATTAATATAATTCACCGGGTCTCTAAACTAGAAGTCTATATATGGCCAAAAATCATATTTTTGCAAGAGAAAACAGGTTTCCTTCTCTCTCTCTCTCTCTCTCTCTCTCCCTCTAAATTTCCAATCCTCCACCTTCTCACTTCATTTCTGGCTCCATATTAGGATGTTTTGATGATCAAAAGTTACCACGAGGATCTAGGGATGATTCTTTGCAAGTTGTCCGAAGTCGATTGTTGATTTGAAGTCCTTAGACACCACTCCAAGATGAAGGTAAGTGAGTAATTTTAGGGTTTAAATGATTATTTGGGATATGTGGACCCAGGGAATGTGTTAGATGATAAATATTTTGGGGTTGAGTTGATTGAACCAAGGATAATGCGATTTCAGGATTTGGAAATCCGAATGCTGCGGGCATGGTTTAGGGTTTTTCAACAGGCTTCTCAAGAAATAGGTAAGGGGATAGATTAAGTTAGGTATTTTCAGAAAATTAATTGTTGAATATACAATATTTGATTCAGAAATTTATATATGGTTTAGTATAGTTTTTGGGAATACTGATATTGAACTGAGGAAACCTTGAAAACATATTTTATATTATTTTGTTAGTAAAATATGTTTTCTCGGCCAGTTAATATATCATAGTGTAGTACCTACTTATGTGTGACAGTAGTATAAATTTTACTGCACATAATGATATGTCAGAATATGTATGATTTCACATAACAAACATGATTCGACGACAATTTTAAGAAAAACTATAAACAAAACAGAAACCATATTTTTAGTATATTGTGATATTTAGCCAGCGCAGATGCCGTGATATTCAGTCGGCACAGATGCTGTGATATTCAGTCAACGTAGATGTCGTGATATTTCAACTAGCCTAGATGCCGTGACTAGACATGTTATAACAGTTACTCAGGAAATATTATCATTACAGATGTTATACAAAAATATGAAACAGTTATATAACAGTATTATGAAATATATTATATGATAGCAGAATTCGTACGCCTTTGTTTAGATTCACAGCACGATACCGTTGCTATCAGATCAGGTAGTACTATCATATGTCTCAAATAGAGTATAGGAGATGTATAGTCGATTGAGCCCAGAGTAGAGTAGTGTGCCCCCTGGCAATCCGGACCAGGCTGGGCAGGCCAATCGTAGTTATAAACTTAACAGTTTTGGCTTAGCGTGGTAGGCCAACCATTGCTAGGTCCCGCCTACGGGCCGCACAACCCAGTCATATGGGGTTAATACATGACATTAGCTAACTATTCATCTATGTTATGATTTCAGTATTATAAAAATATAGCAGATGATTTATATGTATATAGAAATCTAGTATGACACAATATGTTATATGGAAATATGATTTATTCAGATTTATATAGAATAGTTTTACCTGATTTATTAAATGCAGTTAAATTATGTACAAATTTTCCTTACTTATCAATTATAGTTTAACAAGTACGATATATGTTATAATACAATAATACTCATGTTGCCACACACTGATATTAGTCTATCTCCCTTACCGAGAGGTGTCTTACCCCAGCAGATGGACGAGCGGAGTGAGCTCCGAGATAAAGGAGGCGGTTAGTGCTACCCTAACTGAAGGGTAAGTAGTGTAACGCCCCGAACCTTTAAACCCGGGTCCGGTGCGTTGTACTTGATAAAATCCCTGATAATCCATAATCCATAATATATGCAGTGGAAATATAACCATAATCTCCATATAACATAATACCAGAGTTTACTAATTCTAACTACCAACCATAATAAATTAATCATCCACCAGTATTCAAATATATACATGTCTCCAAAACATTATCCACTAATACCAGTATGTTTCACAACCATCCATATCTTATAAAACTTAAAACATAAATTATAAAACATAAAATATACATATCAAAATTAACATAAAAATATACCCTTTTTTCTTATATCTTCCAAAAAAATGTTATAAAATCTCGAGCTCTCAAAGCTCGATCCTGAGAAATCCAGAAAAAGATGAATTCATATTCGGGTGAGACACATCTCAGTAAGGGAAGAAACAATATATTAAAACAGTGTGTGGCCAATATGAGTTAAATAGATATCATTTTATTTCATTTGCAAATCATCATATAACATTGAAATTGTTTTCTGAACCTAAACAATCACATGCAAATATTTAACCCACGAGATTACCTGAGGATAGGGGTGATTACCCGCCCATACAAGTAGCACCCCTCTGCTCTGATACATTTAGCAACATGAAGGTCACAATTTAAGCATACTAGAGCACTCACCTTACTCAGTAAGCCCTCAAGTGTTAAACTAATCTCGTACTCACGCGTTCAACAATAGTTTACCGGCAAAGGCCATAAGGATTGGGAATTCTACCCGCCCATACAAGTAGGTTCCCTCTACCCTAATGCGTTATGTAGCTACTGCCACATCTGAAACTACTAGTGCAATCATACACATCTGTTCATATTCATGGCTTAACATTGCATTACATTTCACTTTAAGTGACTCTTTCCCATTTTACATTGTTCACATTTCACATTTCATTTCCATTCCATTCATTTCCCTTTTCATTTCATTTTCATTTCATAATCATTTTTATTTTAATTCATAAATACTCGGCATCTTTCCAGCTGTGGTTGGTTAGTTTCGGCATCCTTTTAGCCGTGGTCAACATCTTTTCAGTCGTGATTCGTTAGCTTCGGCATCCTTTCAGCTGTGGTCGGCATCTTTTCAGCCGTGATTGGTTCCATAATTGCATTAACACTCACATGCAGGATAATTCATATATAATTTTCATACTCAGTTCATTTTCTGTATATCTTGCATCTCGTATATATAACATAATTTCACACAAAATTTTATTTTTCTCATGCCACACAATTTAATAGTAAAATTCATACATTACCTGTAAAATAAGCCAACCAATATTTAATGTTTATATATTAAAAATACCTTTCATGTCTTACATAAATATTCTGAAAATATTTTTCCACTTTCATCAGTTCATTTTCACACATACATATCTAATAAACAGCCCTAAACTGAAAAAAAATATAATTTAAACAGTTGACATTTTACCCATATTGAAACATATACATGTACATATAACACAGTTTATTTTTTCATTAAATTCATAAAAATTCTGATTTAATATATATATTTTCTCTTACATGGTTTCTTGAATTACGCCAACAGGGACTCCGAAAAATACCTACGGCGCTCACCCGAACCCTGAATAAAAAATTCCTAACTCTAATAAATTATTCATGAATAAAATATTATTTAAATATTTCCTAGGGCTATAATTCCTAAATAAATAAATATACCCTTAAATTTAGCCAAATTGCCAAATTTCTCAAATCCCATTCTCGCTTTGGAGTAGGGCCTAAAAAATCCCAATTGAAAAATTACCTACGTCAAAATGACGACAACGACTATTAGGACCCCATGGTGATGTTTGATCGTCGATTCAACAGCAGATTTAACCAGAAATTGAGAAATTGGGGAAAAATTACCTTTCCCTAGGAGCAGTACCTAAGCATTTCCCATGACAAATCCGCTCCAGTAGAAATGTCGGTGGTGGACTTAGGAATCCAACAGCACCTTCCGTTTCTCGATCGATTGAGTATTCGTCGAGAAATGAGGGGAGAGAGAGAGGCGGAGACGGAGAGACGACGGAGAACAACTGAGTTGCAAAGAGAGATTGAGAGAGAAAGAGACGTCTGAAATCCTGAGGCGTGAACAGGTTTGTAATTGAATTGGATTTCAAATTGAAATCCAATTCATTTAATTCTATCTTTACATTATTTTATATTTTATATATATATATAATACTTTAACTTATAACCTTTATATATATATGTGTGTGTGTGTGTGTGTACATATATAATTTAATATACATATCTTTATTTTAATTTTTTTTCCACACTATTCATTTTATTTGTTTATTTAATTAATTATTTCAATAATAATTAATTAATTAATAATTAGTCTTAATTTTTTTTTCATTGTTTTTTTTAATACTATTTCTTTTTACTTGTTTATTTAATACATTAATTTAAAATGTTTAACTAATTAATTGATTAATAATTTTAATTATTAATTTTTTTTTCGGGTTATTACAAGTAGTTAGTTTGAGATCGGGATGGATTTTTTGGGTCTGACCCTAGGATACTTATGTTCCTTTTTGGGATGTATATGTGTAATTTTTTGTTACAGTAAAACTATGGTATTGTATATAAGGTTAAGTATATTATGGTTTTCGCTGCATAGTTGACATGTATTTATAAACAGGTGTATCCCTGAGGTCCGGATTAAGTTTGTATATGTTTTATGGTATCAGAGCTATTATTATTATTATTATTATTATTATTATTATTATTATTATTATTATTATTATTATTCTGTGAATATATATATATATATAGCAGAATTTTGGGGACGTTACAGTTTGGTATCAGAGCCTAGGTGATAGTGTCCTCAAATTATGTTTATTTTCTTTTTAGGATGGACCATGGGGGTAGCAGTGCTCATGCCAGTGGTAATGATGGTGCAAGGCCCTCTAGTATGGGCGGCAGTGATTCTGACGCAGTTCTGCATAGTGTAACTCAGGAGGTTATGGCTGAGATTGCACGGAGCTCTAGGGAGCAGGAAGACCCATCAGCAGGCTAGGGCTACACTATAGAGTAGTTCACCAAAATGAATCCTCCGGATTTTTCAGGGAGTAAAGACCCAATTGTGGTAGAGAACTAGGTGCAAGAAATAGAAAAGATACAGAATGTACTGCGCTGCACCGATGAACAGAGAGTATTATATGCCACCTTCAGACTAATAGGGGAGGCTAAGCATTGGTGGTCGACTGTGAGACTTCTAGAGGAGCAGAGATCGATACCCATGACTCTGACCTGGAGCCGGTTTAAAGAGGTATTCTTTGATCGATATTTCCCTGCCACCACTAAAGAAGCTAAAGTGGAGGAATTCCTGAATTTGACTCAGGGGCATCTGACAGTTCAACAATATGCAGCAAAATTTATTGTATTATCCCGTTTTGCCCCGTATATAGTCCCAGATGAGGCAAAAAAGGCAAGGAAATTTAAGAGAGGTCTGAGGCAAGAAATCTATGAACAGGTAGCAGTTTTGAAGGTGCAGGATTTCGCCGAGCTGGTAGATGGAGCCGCCGTGGCAGAGGTGAGTAGATAGAGGGGTGTTGAGGTGTAGGGCTAGAGGAAGAGACCCACACCTCCTAGATCTCAGGCGAGTTCTAGCCGAGACCCATGGAGGAGAGGTGGATATCGCGGGGTATAGAGGCAGGATACGGGGAGCCGTGAGATGTAGGGCGAGCAGACTTATTCCGTTTGTCCTAGTTGCAGTAAGAGACACATGGGAGAGTGTCGAGCAGGGAGAAATGTCTGTTACTAGTGTGGTAGACCGGGTCACTTGGCACGAGACTATCATGCACCGTGAAGTAATGCTCGCACTCCCAAACCATTCCGGGGAAACATCTAGGCGCCCCGAGGAGGCTAGCAAAGAAATACCGAGCATGCGCGGGTCTATGCGCTGACACTAGGAGATGTTGAGGCAGTTGGCAATGTGGTGACAGGTACTATTAATATGCTTTCAATTAAAGGTATTGCTTTATTTGATTCAAAGATTACACATTATTTTGTGTCTATGGGATATATTAAGTTATATAGGGTAGAAACACGGATATTAGACACCGAATTAGTAGTAGCTACACCGACAAGGTCAATAGTGAGGTGTCGAAAGGTAATCAGAGGCTATCCAGTAGATATTCAGAGGAGAGTATTACCAGTTGACTTAGTAGTGCTGGATATGCATGGATTTGATATGATCTTAGGAATGGACTAGTTAGTTGCTAATTATGCCAGGAGTAGGGTGGCGGTTTCCTAGGAGTAGCATGGTGACTTCAGATCGTCAAATCGGCGAAAACATGAGCCAGAAACTTAGAGAGAAGGTAGAGGGGATGAAAATCTAAAGAGAGAAAGGGCTGCATGTGAAATTTCTACGCTGAAATACGAATTTGACATACTTATACATTGACCTTCGTCGACGAGACACGTCACCTCATCGACGAGGTCAAGAAGGGAGTTCGTCGACAAACTTATAACCTTCATCAACAAATTTCAGGCCTTGAAATAGCCCTTTCGGTAACTCCTCATCGACGAGACACGTGTCCCCGTCGACGATCCCAATAATTCACTTCGTCGACAAGGACTTGCTATGACCCCCTTTATAATTTTCTTTTTTTCCCTATTTTATTTTAAATACCAAAATTCTTCGGGTCTCTACATTCTCCCGTCCTTATAAAAATTTCGTCCTTGAAATTTACCATCTGAGTGATTTACCATCTCTTGAAGAAAAATGGGTTACTTATTTTATTACTTGCCCTCACTTATGGCGAAGGAATACCGTGGTTACATTCAGGATTCTGGGAGATTACAATGCACATAAAATAAAAATTCTCCCACAACCAAAATACTATCTACTACCAGAAATTATTACATCTAACTAACCAGCACAAAAGAAATTTTATATATTCATCTGTAACTTTCCCTGATTACTATTGATCTCCGCTGAAGAGATGCGGGTACTTCTGTCGTATTTGCTCCTCAAGTTCCCATGAAGCTTCATCCATCGCATGATTTCTTCACAAGAATTTTACTAAAGGAATCTTCTTATTGCGCAATTTCTGTTCTTTCCTGTCCAGAATCTGCACTGGTACCTCCTCATATGCTAGAGTATCCCCGAGTTCTATTTCACCATAACTGATCACATGAAAGGAATCTGGGACGTATTTCCTCAACGTGGAGACATGAAATATGTTGTGTATTCTGGAAAAAACGAGTGGTAAGGCTAGCCGGTAGTCAGCTGACCCCACTCTCTCAAGAATCTCAAATAGACCAATAAACCTAAGGCTAAGCTTACCCTTCCTTCCAAATCTTATAATTCCCTTTAATGGAGCTATTTTCAAAAACATGTGATCTCCAACATCAAACTCCAGTTTTTTGCGGCAAGTATCGGCGTAACTCTTCTACCGGCTTTGAGCTGCATTGATTCTTTCTCTGATGAGTCAAACTTTATCATATGCCTGTTGCACTAACTCTGGCACCACAACTCGCCGCTCCCCTAAATCATCCTAGTATAGAGGAGAACAACATCTCCTACCATAAAGCGCTTCATAAGGTGTCATGCCGATACTGGCCTAATAGCTGTTATTGTGTGCAAACTCCACCAGTGATATAAACTAAGTCCAACTACCCCCAAAATCCAACACGCACGCCCGCAACATATCTTCCAATATCTGAATCACTCTCTCAGTCTGGCCGTTCGTCTGAGGATGAAACACTGTGCTAAAAGATAACTGAGACCCTAGAGCCTCCTACAAGCTCCTCCAAAATCGTGACATGAAACGTGAGTCTCGGTCTGATACTATAGACACGGCACACTATGAGAACAGACTATCTCTTGAACATAAATCTCTATCAGTCTGTCCATAGAGTAATTGACTTTAATAGGGATGAAGTGAGCGGTCTTCATTAATCTGTCAACAAACACCCAAATAGTGTTCTGACCATGCGGTGCCGGTGGCAAACTCATCACAAATTCCATAGATACATGATTCCATTTCCACTCTAGGATGTAAAGTGGCTGTAACTGGCTCGTCGGCCTCTAGTAGTCAGCTTTTACCTACTAGCACGTCAAACACTGCTGTATGAACTCAACAATTTCCCTCTTCATGTCGCTCCATTAGTAAGACTCTCACAGATCCCTATACATTTTTGTACTATCAGGATGAACTGTGTATAAGGACCTGTGAGCCTCTTCTAAAATCGTTTTTCTAATATCAGCATCTGCAGGCATGCCCAACCTGGAACGGAACCTCAAGGTCCCGTTGTTGGCCAAACGAGGTTTTTTCAAATCTTATTTTGATGATAACAAATGAAACTGGTATAACTTGCTTGTTGAGTGTTTTTTGTTTTAGGAATATATATCTCAATACAAGAAAAAGAAGCTATGAATTAAAGTATTGTCAAGAGATCAAGCTGCGCATTTTTAAAGAACAAGTTATGAATATCAAGAGAAAGCTTCAACAAATCTTTTTAAGTAGTAAAGAAGAAGACTTGAAGCCTCAGTACTTAAAAGCTCAAAGATAAAAAGAGACTTGAAGTCAAGAGGCTTATCAAAAGACTTGAAGTATCATGTTTAAGAAATACTTGATGTAAGTACTTTATATCAAGTGACAATTTAGAAAATATGAAGCTCTTTAAAGGACCATTATGAACTTAGGAAACTCATTTTTAAATCTTTAAAAATATTTTATGAAAAATCAAATTATAAGTGTAAAGCTAAAATGAAAAATAAAAAAGAAAACCAGTTTTTTTTCTGCTTAGTCGACTGACTTAACCAAGGCAAAAATTACCCAACCAACTGACTCAAAATGAACTATGTTTTGCCAGTCGACTGACAATTTCTTGAACTAAATTCTGGGAGACAGAATTGTGCCAGTCGACTGCCCAGCCGACTGACCCTGTAATTTTTGAACTACGCAGTCGCCTATCCAGCTGACTGACTCCATAGGTTTTGTATTTTAAACTCCAACAGGAAGATTTCAAAAATTGGTTTTTCAAAATATGAACATTGTAAAAACTTGGAGACCACTTAAAGATACTTGGGGAACAAGGAAACTAAGCCAAGAATGCCTATAAATACTCTTTTAAACTCAAGAATTCTATTATCCAAGATATTACTCAGCTCTCTTAATAATTAAAGCATTCAATCTCTTAAAGTTTTCTATTGTTTAAACTCCATCTGGGAGAAAAGTTCTGAAACTTTGCTGAAATACAAAAGCCAAGATTTTTATTCTGAGTTTGATTATTCAAAACAAACTCTTGGTGATCTCTAAACACTTGAGCTTCATAGTTTCTTTATTGATTATTTGATTGAAGTATTGATTGTGCTCTAACTTGTACAACCCTGCTCTATTTTGAGAGTTTCTTTTGTACACAGATCATTATAGCAATTTCTTTGTAATATTGACGATTCAAGGATTGTTTGGATCGTTGTACCAAGTGAGGATTGTTCACTTGGAGAGGCATCTCTACCTAAAAGGAGGGAATTTTGTAAAGGCTTGCTTTGCCCAGTAAAAGAGCATACTTAGTGGAATCCTTTGGTGGAATTGACCTAAGGCGAGGACATAGGCTGGGAATAAGCTGAACCTCGTAAATCTCGGTGTTCATTTCTCCCTTACTCTCTTTACTTTCCATATTATATATTGTGTATATCAATTGTAGGTTGCAGGGCTTATACATTATATTTAAGGAAGACTCTTGATTTAAGAAAGTACGTTTTAATTAACCGTTTGCGGAAACCCACAAGGAAGTACATTGATTAATTTTCAGAAATCTTGGTTAAGAGATAAAGTTATAAAAAGTTCATTCAAAACAGGCATTGCAAATCAGCTACAGAATTCCTATTAAAGGGAAATATTATTCTTGAATGATTGGTTGAATGATTGGTTAAGTTTTGTGGTGTAATTTGGTTGATTATTTTGTCCTTATAGGTTTGAATTAAAACAAGTAAGAATTTTATAAAATCTTAGTTGAAATATAAAAACTTCCAATTCACCCCCCTCTTGGTAGCTATTCTAAATTTCACCCGTCATCAGAAATACTGAATCCATCTCCCTATCCATCCTGCACCTTAACTATCACCTCCGCTAATTCCCCGTCATCTCTCTGAGTTGTCTTAATCCTTTCATGTAGAGTAGGCTGCAGTACCAGACTGGCAATAAATTTTTGAGGATCACTCTCTACCAACTCTACACCGAGTCTCTCCAGATCCATCTAAATTGGATGCTGAACCTCCATAGTTGCCAGTGCTGGTCCCACTGATTTCTTGCTCAAAGCATCAGCTACCACGTTTGCCTTCCCTGGATGGCAATTGATAGTGCAGTCATAATCTTTAATAAGTTCCAATCACCGTCTCTGTCTCATATTCAGCTCCTTTTGAGTGAAGAAGTACTTCAAACTTTTGTGATCGAAGAATATCTCGCATCTTTCACCATACAAATAATGCCTCCAAATCTTTAACATGTGCACCACTGCAGCCAATTCTAGATCATGAGTAGGGTAGTCCTTTTCATACTCTTTCAACTGTCAGGAGGCATAAGCAACAACCTTACTATGCTGCATCAAAACACAGTTGAGCCTTTTTAAAGACGCGTCACTGTAAATAACATAATCATCACCCCCTGACGAAATGATCAACACTAGTGTAGTGACAAGCCTCTATTTCAGTTCCTGGAAGCTCTGCTCGCAATCCTTATCCCATTCAAACCTGACATTCTTCCTAGTTAGCCGCATGAGAGGTCTTGATAAAGCTGAAAACCCCTCAACAAATTGACGATAATAACCCACCAGTCCCAAGAAACTCCTGATTTTCTGAACGTTCTTTGGCCTTTCCCAATTCAACACTGTCTCAATCTTATTAGGATCCACTGAAATTCCATCACCTGAAATGACATGCCCCGGAAATGACATTTTCTCTAGCCAAAATTCACATTTACTAAACTTGGCATCCAACTTCTTTTCCCTAAACATATGAAGTACCGGCCGTAAAGCATCTCATGCTCCTCAAAACTCCTCGAGTAGACCAGTATATCATCAATGAAAACCACAACAAACTGGTCTAGATATTGATAAAAGATTCTATTAATCAAAACCATGAATATTGTAGGAGCATTCATCAAACCAAAAGGCATAACAAGGAATTCATAATGCTCATATCTAGTCCTAAAGGCTGTCTTCGAGACGTCTTCTGCTTTCACCTGATGGTAGCCGGATCTGAGGTCAATCTTAGAATAGACCTGCATACCTTGAAGCTGGTCAAATAAATCATCTATATGGGGTAGAGGATATTTGTTCTTGATTGTCACTTTATTAATTTCCCTGTAGTTTATACACATCCGCATATACCCATCCTTCTTCTTTACAAACAACACTGGAGCTCCCACGGTGATACACTGAGGTGAATAAATCCTTTACTTAACAAGTCTTGCAACTGATCCTTTAGCTCTCCCAACTCTGCTGGAGCCATTCTGTAAGGAGCTTTAGAGATCAATGTCATCCTGGGAAGTATATCAATAGCGAAATCTACCTCGCGGTCGGGAGGTAACCCAGGTAGATTTTATGAAAAAACGTCTGAAAATTCCTTAACCACCGGGGTATTGTCCAGCTTCAATTCATTTTCTGACACCTCCTTTACAAAAGTCATAAACCCCTAACAACCATCTAGGGGTAATCTCCCCACCTGTATGGCTGATACTAACTGAGGCAGGGATTGCACATGCGACCCTATGAACCTGAATTCTGATCTTCCTGGAGGTCTGAATATCACTTCTTTCAAATGACAGTCTATACTGGCGTAATTGGCTACCAACCAGTCCATACCAAAAATTACATCGAACCCATGCATGTCCAATACTATCAAGTCAACTGGCAAGACTTTCTCTTGAATATCAACTAGACAGCCTCGGAGCACTCTACTACACCTTACTACTGACCTTGTCGGTGTAGTAACTAACAATTAGGTGTCTAACAATTGTGTTTCTGCCCCACATAATCTAATACACTTCATAGACACGAATGAGTGTGTGGCCCCTAAATCAAACAATACAATAACTTTAAATGAAAGCATGTTAATCATACCTGTCACCACATCGCCGACTATCTCAACATCTCTAGGCGTCAAAGTTTAGACCCTCGTTGGAGCTACATTCCTCTGCTGGCCTCCACAAGGTGCCTAATAGCCTCCTCAGTACGGTCTAGGAGCAGGTGTGGTATCAGGTGGTGGAGGGCAATCTCGCACCAGATGTCCCTGCCTACCGCAGCGATAGCAGACAACTCTCCTCGCTCAACACTCACCCAAATGTCTCTTTCCACAAGTTTGACAGACAATAAAATTCTGCACTGCCTGCAGCTCACAATCTCTAATCTCCTACCTCTGTCCTCTGCCACAGTTTCCTCTCCTCCACTTTCCTTGCCTAGATCCCTGCTGGAATTCTGAAGGCATAGATCTCTTCTTCTATCCTTGCTCCTCTGTATCCATGTGCTCACTAGCCTCGGCCAAAGCTGCTCTGTCAACTAACTCATCAAAACCCTATATCTTCAACACTACCACCTGCTTGGACCGATTACTGTCCCTGCTTCAAATTCAGGAACTCTTCCATTTTAACTTCCCTAACAGTGACTGGGAAATATCTGTCAAAGAATAATTCTTTAAATCGGTCTCATGTCATAGCTATCGACATCATCCTCTACTGCTCCAGAAATCTCACAGCAGTACACCACCTCTCAGCATCCCCTGTCAGTTTATAGGTGGCGAAGAGGACCCTTTGCTCCTCTGTACACTGCAATACTGCCAAAACTTTCTCGATATCCTGCATCCAATTCTCAGCGGCTGCAGGATCAACTCCTCTTAAAAATGCCTAAGGATTCATCTTGGTAAATTTCTCTATCGTGCACCCATGGCCTGCAGAAGGGCCTCCTTGTTTTCTGGAGCTCCTAGCGATCTTAGTTATAACCTGCTAAGCCACGCTGCTAAGTACCGCATCAGAATCAGCCCCACCAGCACTTGAGGGCCCTGCACCATCACTACCGCTCGCATGGGCACTACCTCCTCCAGGGTCCATCCTGAAAAGACAATAAACATGACTTAGAGACCCTATCCTTATAACTTACACATCTAACAAAAATCCCCTATCTTGACATCCTTATCTTATTTCAAGATTCAGTCCTACACTATAGAAACACAACCTGACAATAGTTTACTATGGTTTTCCTGAAATCGTCACCCCAAGAAAAATACAAAAACCACTATGGAAGTTGTAACGACCTGCTCCTTTTTCACATATATTTTTTTTTATATATAAATAAATTATCATCACATCATACATCCCAGCTCAGCAGGTCACAATCCACCTGGGCCAGTGGGCACCAGGGATATAACAAAACATACAGCAGAAGCCTACGCAGCAGAAAGTATAAAATCATATACATCTCATCATAAAGTGCATAACACATACCAGAGTCACTACAATTACTATCTCACAGTATATACATCTCAAAAATGAAATCTAGGGACAATCCCCACAAAACCTAACTGTCCCTACAAAAAACTTACCCTTCCAAAGAGGGCAAACAACTGATCTAGATCAGCGGGGCTTTTCCCGCTCTCCTATCAGGGGCTCCTGAAAAATGTATAAGATTTAGGGGTGAGACACCTCTCAGTAAGGGAAATAAACTAATACCAGTGTGTGGCAACATGAGTATTCTGTGTTCTACATATACCATACATAACATATTCAATACTGTTTATCAAATATGAGAAAACATATGCATATCAACACATAGCAGAATATACTGCATTTTCATAAACATATCTCATCTCATACACTAATAATAATATAAAACAATCCTGGTAGGTTAGTTGGCTGTTGTCATGTATTACCCCCACATGACTGGGTTGTGTGGCTCGAAGGCGGGACCTGACAATGGTTGGCCGACCATTGCCAAGTCAAACAGTAGTCTGTAGGTCCGATGGGTCTACCCAGACTGGTCCGTACACCAGGGGCGATAACAGCACACTTCTTGAAAATAACCACATCGACCATCCAATCTCACACCACTCCGTACAGCGGCGCTAACACAGATATCATGATCACGAAGACCATGGACACATAGCAACGGTACTGTGCAAGTGCTAGCCTAGACCAAGCCAACCAGGTTCTGATATCATATACATATACTAAAACCGTGATACATAAATATCTCATATCATTTATTTTCACATCAATCATATCATTTTACATATATACGTGTATCATGAAAATCATCGGCCCGTACGCCGGTATTACACATTTTAACATAGCACGGCCCATACGCCGACAAATCACATAGCACAGCCCGTACGCTGGCAAACCACATAGCACGGCCCGTACGCCGGCAAATCACATAGCACAACCCGTATGCTGGCAAATCACATAGCACAGCCCGTACGCTGGTAAATCACATAGCACGGCTCGTACGCCGGCAAATCTCATCCACATAGCACGGCCCATACGCCGGCAAATCACATATACATATAAAAATATCTCGGCCCGTACGCCGGTTTTCCATCATAGAAATCCATATCGTCCCCATTCCAAAAAAAACAGTATTTCACAACATTTTTATACTCATGCCACACTAAACAAATTTTCTACGTATTCAACATATCATCATTTAAACAGTATTTTCCAAATATAAATCATATATATAAATATATTTATTTTTCCTGAAACCAGATGCTATATATATATACATATATTTTCTCAAAACAAAACTAGCTTAGTTTATCCCCTTACCTGATAATTGAAAAGCCCCTAAGAAAATCTTCCCTGTACCCATAAGGTTCTCAACTCAACATTCTGAAAATGAAAATTCGTAGAATTAAAGTTTAGTATTTTCGTACGTACAACATTTTCTATAACTACCACTAAGTCAAATTCGATTTAAAAAGTCTTACCTCAACTTAGGGATAATTCCCAACGTTCCCAATCAATACCCTGGAACTGAAAATTTCCAGTATTAAAGTTCAATATTTTTATGCGTATATCACTTTCTTCAACTGTCAAAAATCCAAATATTGAATATAAAGCCTTACCTTGGATTTGGGATGAAATCCAACTTCGTTTCCCTGACGATCCGTTCCGACAGACTTGTAGAGAACTTTACCAGGAGCGTCGTGGTGGCTTCGGTTTGTCGATCTGGCGTAAAACTAGCCCGGAATCGAAGAGAGAGAGAGAGAGAGAGAGCACTTCCACAAATATCCAATTTAGCTTCTTGAAGAAGCTTCCCACTTTATATATATATATATATATATATATATATATATATATATATATACACCTTTAACCTTTATGTTAAATACATATCAAAATAACTTACTTATATATATATATATATATATATATATATATATACACACACACACACACACACACACATATATATATATATACATGCTTTAATATTTATATTTATATATATATATATATATTTGTTCCTTATCATACTGTTCATTTTACTTATTAATTTAATTAATTAATTTTATTTTATTATTTTATTATTATTATTATTATTATTATTATTATTATTTTCCGGTTACTACAGAAGTCCTGTCTCTAACCTGTAGAAAAAAAACCTCAAATCCTTTTCCTATATTCTGGTATCGTTTCTGCTTCCTTTAAAGTCTACAGAACCTAGCAACCTAGGCTCTGATATTAAACTGTAACGACCTGCCTCTTTTACCATTTTTTTACATAATAATAATCAATATAATAACCCTGACAAATCATAATCAACTTGGACCCATGAGTACCAGGGATATACCTGAAATACAACATTGTCACCTAAGCAACGGGAAACGTAAAAATATATACATATCCAATAATCCAACCAACACAATACCAAATTTTTACTACAACTTTCATATACATACACATATCTCAAAATATCCAAAAAGTACCCTACGGTCGCCACCCAAAAATTCGTTAGACCTTAGAAATAACTTACCCTTCATACAGGGTAGCATAGTCGAACGCTTACGCTGCGGAGCTCATCTGCTTTTCTAATGGGATTCTTGAAATGTTTATATAGCTGAGGTGAGACACTTCTCTATAAGGGAAATAAACTAATATCAGTGTGTGACAACATGAGTATTTTCGTGTTATACATATAACAGTACATAAATCATATTTAATAAAACTGTTTGTATCATATCTAGGAAAAACATAATTTATCATAAGTCTGTAAGTACGATAGGTCTACACCTCCTGGTCTAGACACCAGAGGGATGCCTGCACTACCATAAAACCACATTGACTACCATTCTCCCACTGCTCCTAATGACAAGTGGTAGCATTAACATATACATGATCGTGATCATATAGCTATGGTACCGTGCTTCGTGAAAGCCTAAACCACGCCAACCAGATTTTGATAAAATATAATATTTTTCCAAATAATGATACATGACTATATCGTAATAATAACTATCATGTTAATATTTTCATAAAACCTTGCATAACATATCATATAAACCTCACGACCTTTACGCCGGTATAACATATCATATAAAACCACGGCCTTTATGCCGACATATCATATAAAATCCTCGGCCCTTACGCCGGCATATCATATAAAACCCTTAGTTTGAAAATCCCTATATCATTTTAATATTTTCCTGAAAGCAATAATTACAGGCTTATTTTGTAAACATAATATTTCATCATCATAATTTTCATAGTAAACGTTACTCATGCCACACAAAAGGGGTATTATTCTAAACATAAAATCTGTTCTAAAATCATATTTCTGATATTATACATGAAAATCATATTTGTGATCAACAACATTATTCCCAACATAATTGTATAATATACATATTTACCTAAAATTAAATGCTGTAAAAATTGTAAATACATTTTCATAAGAAACCTTATTTAGTTTATCCCCTTACTTGGCTTACTGAGAAGCTCACAAAATACTCAATTCCTCACCTGTAGTGTTTCCGGCACAACACCCTAAAATTAAAATTTTCCCCAAAAAAACTCTAGTATTTCCTTTTCTAACATATTCTACTCAGTCCAGAAACACCAAATACCCAATAATACTAAAATGAACTAACTTACCCAAATTTTGGGATGGTTCCCAAGTTAGCCTAACCAACAATCTACTCCAGTAGATATGAAGAGAATCTTCCCTGGAGTAGTGTGGCGGCTTTGGATCGTCAAATCGGCGGAAACACGAGCCCGAAGCTTAGAGAGAAGGTAGAGGAGACGAAAATCTAGAGAGAAAGGGCTGCATGTGAAATTTTGGCTCTGAAATTCGAATTTGACAAACTTATACACTAGTTTTCGTCGATGAGACACGTCACCTCATCGACAAGGTCAAGAAGGGAGTTTGTCGACGAACTCATAACCTTCGTCGACAAATTTCAGGTCCTGAAATAGCCCTCTCGGTAACTCCTCGTCGAAAGGACACGTGTCCCTGTCGAAGATCCCAATAAGTCAATTCGTCGACGAGGACTTGCTATGATCCCCTTTACAATTTCCTTTTTCTCTCTTTTTTATTATTTAAATACCAAAATTCTTCGGGTCTCTACATTAGGGATTTTAGAAAATATTTTATTAAGTTTTAACTTTAATTACCCTTAATAACCCTTGGTAAAAATAGGCCAACCTAAGAGTTTCGATCGCCTGAACCATAGGGTCGATTGCCCGAACATTGACAGAAAGAAAAGTGCATTTTATGCATTCGGGTGCCTGGTGAAGAGTTCGGGTGGCTGAACCAAGGCGATTTTCAAAGTGTTCGAGGTTCAGTCAACCGGTTCTAAGTCCGATCTGCTGAACTCGTAATAACCCCAAAAAGGGACTATGTAAGTTTAGTGGGGTGATTCAAAAAAAAAAATTAAATTAAGTTAGTTAATTAATTAATCGGTTTAAAAAATTAAAAAAAATTAATTAAAATTTATTTTTATTTTTATTAATAAAATATATTATTATTAATATTTATTAAATATATTATTATTATTATTATTATTATTATTATTATTATTATAAATCTCCTGAAGCTAGAAGCTTCACGAGGTTTGATTTTTTATAATCATTTTTGTTTGTTTTTCTTCTTCTTCTTCTTCTTCTTCTTCTTCTTGTCTTCTACTATTGCAGACACACTCTCTCTCTCCTCATTTTCTCTCCCTCTCTCCTCGATTTCGTGACGAATTTTTGCCCGATCAAAAATCGGAAGATACCGTTGGACTCCATTCTCCACTGCTGTCATTTCTACCGGGGCAGATTGATGGTAGGAGTGGCGTAGACATATCTCCTAGGGTAAGTAAATTTCCTTTTTTTTTTTTAATTTCTTACAAATTATAAGCCTGATTGACAAATGGACACTACAACGAGAATTTATGGATGATTCTTAACAAGTCTAGTAGGACAGAATTCTCGTGGGGTCATCGTGGGTAAAACCCCAAATTTGGGGTACGGGGGTTATTAAGAGGCTTATTTTTAATTAATTATAATTAATTTAGAAATACTAAAATATTGAGCATCTGGAGTTCAAGTAGAATTTAAGGACCGGGTGAACGCCACGGGTGCAATTTTGGGACTCACAGGAAAAATTCAGAAAATTAAGTGGGGGGTGTCAAATATTGGTTTAAATGTTAATTTGAGGTATATTGAGCCTAGGGAAGGTTAGATGACTATTATTTTGGAGAAATAGGTTAATTAATCTGGGAAAAATGCAAATTGTAGGATTTGAATTTCGGGCACCAAGGGCATAGGATTTGGGTCCTAACGAGACTCCCAGTAAGCCAGGTAAGAGGAATAAATTATAGCAGAATTTTTAGAATTACCATTTGTATTAATATATGAAAATGAGCATATTATATTTTGCCTGAAAAATATTATGATATAAATATCAGATAAATTGTGTGGCATTTGAGTAATATTAATTTGTGATGCTTTGGAGTCTGAAATTAATATATTATGAATATTAGATGAAAATCGTGTGGCACATGACATGTGTTGAAAAATGTGAAATATAACGATGGGTATTTTCTGAGAAAATATTGAAATGAGAATAATTGATGTGATTAGTGGAAAATAATGAAATGTCGCATTTATTTGTGAGTGAAAATTATTTGCATGAGAAATGAGTTTGTACAAATTATTGATATGAGTATTTTGGGAAAATGTGAAAAATACGTGAAATATGATATATGTTATTACGAAATGATGAAATGTGCACGAAAATGATGAGAATATTTATATTGAACTGAATTGTGATATACTGGAATATGATCGATGAAATGTCAATACCGCATAATGATTGCAGATATGTGGTAGTGAACTTTGATGGATGGTTAATATATTGAGCATATTACCGTTGCTAGTGGTGTTAGTGCAACCGCACAGACTCTTGGAGCGTGTGGCGTGACAGTCGACTGAGCCATTTTATAGGGTTGTTGGGCTCTCTGAGTCTAGATCAGGGTTATAGGCTGGCCAATCGTACTACAGACACGATATGTGATATGAAACTTTGATCTAACCGGATCGACCAACCTTGGATAGATCTAGCGTTCGAGCCGCACAACCTTGACCATGGGGGGAAGCATGGCATGGATAGAAAGATCCTCAAGGTGGCCATGAGTTACAGACGCGATGTTGGTATTTGATACCAAGGATACTCATGAGTCGGAAAGTAAAATGAAAACGGAAAGTGAAAGAATGATAAAATTGGCTAAAATGAGAAATGAAAGAAAGATTGGAAATTGAGAAATAAAGAATGTTAAATTTAAGAAATGAATCGTGTGAGTTAATGACATATATAATTGAGGCGAAGTGAAACTCTCCACCCGAGGGCTTATTAAGTAAGGTGAGTGCCCTGATAGGTATTAGATGTGGTCATACCTGGCTGCATAACGCGCTAGGGCAGAAGGAAGCTACCTGTATGGGCAGGTAATCTTCCTTATTCTAAAAATGTGTTGGAAATTATTGAATTTAAGAAATGGTTTTAAAGCTTATAAAAGCTTGTGTTGTATATCTATATGATTATGAGAATGTGTATATCAGTGTATTTTCTCATATGAAACGATGGTTTGAAAAGTAAAGTGTATTATAATTGAACTCATATGGCCACACATTGTAAATAATTTATTCCTTCTTACTGAGATGTGTCTCACCCAATTTATCTAAATTTTTTAGGGAACAAATATACAGGCTGAGTTTGGACTAGGGAGGTGTGATTCCCTAGGGTTGTTTCGTTTTTGGGTATGAGACAGTATTGTGTAAATATGTATGTTAGCACTCTGGATATTGTATTCTAGATGATATAAATATACTGTCTTCCGCTGTTAGGTTTTATAAATAAAATGACTTTTTACCCGGTACCCAATACGGGTTGGGTTGTACGAATAATAGTAGGATTGTTGGCGTGGCCAATTTATGAATAAATATTTATTTATTATTGACTGAAAAAAAATTTGTACGAAAAAATCGGGCTTCACAGTTTGGTATCAGAGCCTAGGTTGATAGGTTCTCTAGACTTTAGTAGACAGCGGAATACAATACTAGAGTATAGGAGTGGATTTTGAGAGAAATAGGAGATGAGTAGAAAGAAATGTGAGCTAGTGATTGTTAGAGGTTGAGGTGAGAATTTAGGATTCTAACTTGTGGCCTAGAGACAGGAGTACCAGGGTTGTTTCTGTATTTTCCCTGGGGTGACGATTAATTGTATGCTGAGATTAGTTACTCTCTTTGCAGGATGGATCTGGGGAACAGTAACACAAATGCGGGAGGTGATGGAATAAGACCTTCTAGTATGGGTGGTGCAGACCCTGACGCAGTGTTGCGTAGTGTTACTTAGCAGGTGATGGCTGAGATGGCTAGGAGCTCGAGAGAGTGGAGTTGCACGATTGAGCAATTCACGCGTATGCGACCCTCGTCTTTTACTAGAGGAGCGGACCCACTAGTAGCAAAGAACTGGGTTTAGGACATAGAGGATATACTGACAGTCCTCTCATGTACATACAAACAAAGGGTGTTATTTGCTACATTTAAATTGACCGGGGAAGCAAAGCGGTATTGGAGGTTAGTGAGATTACTTAAGGAGCAGAGACCTGACCTTGTAACGATGACATGAAGTCGCTTCAGGGAGATTTTCTTCGAGTAGTACTTGCCCGCTACGGTCAGGAGCGCAAAGGCATCAGAGTTTAACTGACACAAGGGTCTCTAACGGTGCAACAGTATGCAGCAGGGTTTGTTGAGCTATCCCGGTTCACCTCGTATATCGTGCCAGATGAGGAAAGGAAGTCGAGGAAGTTTGAGGAGGGCCTGAGACAGAACTTGTATGAGCAGATGGTAGGTTTTCGAGCTCAGAACTTCTTAGAGATAGTGAACAGAGCTGCAGTGATTGAGAGCAGCATACAGAGAGGCGTAGCAGCCCAAAGCCAGAGGAGGAGGCCCGCGCCTTCTGATTTTCAGGCAGGGCCGTGGAGGAGATATGATAGCAGAGGAGGACGATGACAGGAGGAGGAGAGTGAGTAGTACAGGGCAGACTGATGCTCCCTCCTTGTCCCAGATGTTTGAGGAGGCACCTAGGAGAGTGCCGAGCGAGGGAGGTTGTCTGCTATTAGTGCCACCAGCTTGGGCATTTTGCAAGGAACTGTTAGGCACCATCAGTGGTAGCAGCTGCTCCTCGACCATGTAGAGGAGGCTATCGGGCACCTCAAGGTGGACAGCAGAGGAATACTGCTCCGGTATGAGTTTATGCACTGACGCCGGGAGATGCTGAGGCGACAGGAGATGTGGTGACAAATACTGTTTCAATACTGTCATTTAAAGCTATTATCTTATTTGATTCTGGGGCAACTCATTCTTTTATCGACAAGATTATGTTAAGTTGTGTGGGTTTAAGTCTCAACAATTAGATATTAGTTTGTATGTTGCTACGCCGACTAGGGCTGTAGGGATATGTATAAAGGTACTTAGAGACTATCCGGTGGGTCTTCATGGGAGGTTTTTATCAGCTAATCTGGTAGTTTTAGACATGCATGGGTTTAAGGTAATTTTGGGTATGGATTGGCTAGCTGCCCACTATGCTAGCATTGATTGCCAATAGAGAGTGGTAGTATTCAAACCTCCAGAGAGATAGGAGTACATATTCGTGGGATCACGTTTGTGCACCCTACCTCAGTTATTATCTACTATTCAGGCACGTAGATTGCTATCAAAAGGCTATTAGAGATATTTAGCCTGTGTGAAGGCAGTATCAGAAGGGGAGCTAAGGGTGGAGGATATCCTAGTGGTGAGGGATTTTCCTAATGTATTCCTCGAGGATTTTTTGGGACTACCTCCTGATCATGAGGTAAAGTTTGTTATTGATCTAGTTCCGGGGATAGCGCCGATTTCGAAGGCGTCGTATAGAATGGCACCGGTAGAGTTGAAAGAATTGAAAGAATAGTTGCAGGAATTGTTAGATAAGAGGTTTATTCGGCCCAGTGTGTTGCCTTGGGGAGCACCGATTTTTTTTGTGAGGAAAAAGGATGGCTCGATGAGGTTGTGTATCGATTATCGAGAAATAAACAAGGTAATTGTCAAAAATAAATACTTGCTCTCGCGTATCGATGATTTGTTTGACTAGTTACAGAGGAAACAGATCTTTTTGAAGATAGATTTACTCTCCAAGTACCATCAGGTGAAAGTCAGGGCGGAAGATGTTCTGAAGACGGCATTTAAAACATGGTATGACCATTACTAATTTCTAGTTATGCCATTTGGTTTAACGAATGCTCCTACAGTGTTTATGGATTTGATGAACAGGGTCTTTCACCAGTATTTGGATCAGTTCGTGGTAGTTTTTATTAATGATATACTGGTGTATTCAAAGAGCCCAGATGAGCATAAGAGCATCTAAGTATAGTGCTGCAGGTGTTGCGAGAGAAGAAACTATATGCAAAGTTCAAGAAGTGCGAGTTCTGGCTGGAACAAGTTACCTTCCTTGGACACGTTATATCTGGGGGTGGTATTTATGTTGGTCCGAGTAAGATTGAGGTGGTAGTAGACAGGGTACGGCCAAAGAACATGCATGAGATCAGGAGTTTCCTAGGATTGGCGGGGTATTACCGCAGGTTTGTTAAGGGCTTCTCTAAATTGTCAGGCCCACTAACCAGATTGACCAGGAAGGGAGTGAAGTTTGAGTGATCTGATAAACGTGAACAGAGCTTCCAGGAATTAAAGCAGCTACTTATCACTGCACATGTGTTGACAATTCCTTCAGGAGAAGAGGGGTTCGTAATTTATAGTGATGCGTCCCATAAAGGGCCCGGATGCTTGTTGATGCAACGAGGGAGAGTGATAACCTATGCCTCACGACTGTTGAAAGAATATGAGAAGAACTACCCTACCTATGATCTGGAATTGGCAGCAGTTGTTTACGCACTGAAGATTTGGAGGCACTATCTATATAGGGGTGTGAGATATTTACTGACCATAAGAACCTAAAATATTTCTTCACGCAGAAGGAATTGAACATGAGGCAGAGGAGTTGGCTGGAGCTAATAAAGGATTATGACTGCACTATCAGCTACCACCCAGGAAAGGCTAATGTGGTCGCTGATGCTTTGAGCCGAAAATTAGTGGATTCATCTGCTTCTGCAGTGGAGATTCAGCATTCGATCCATATGGATCTAGAGAGGCTCGGTGTGGAGCTAGTAGAGGGCGATCACTAGGCGTTCATTGTTGACTTGGTTTTGTAGCCGACTCTACAGGAGAGGATTAAAGCAGCCCAGAGAAATGATGCAGAACTGGTAGAGCTTATGGGAAAGGTACATGATGGTCAGGAAATAGAGTTCAGCATCTCAGATGATGGAGCTTTAAGGTTCCATACTAGGTTATGCGTTCTTGCTGATCCTGAGATCAAGAAAGTTATTATGGAAGAAGCACATTGGTCTCTGTATAATGTACATCCGGGTAGCACTAAAATGTACATGGATCGTTGAGAGTCCTTCTGGTGGAACAACATGAAGAGGGAGATAGCCCAGTATGTGGATCAGTGTTTGACGTGCCAGCAAGTGAAGGCTGAGCATCAAAGACCGGCGGGATCATTGCAACCACTCCACATTCCTGAGTGGAAGTGGGGGCATATAGCGATGGATTTCGTCTCAGGACTACCGCTGGCATTGCATGGACAGGACACTATTTGGGTAATGGTGGATCGACTGATGAAGACTGCCCACTTTTTGCCGATCAGAGTTAGCTACTACATGGACATATTGGTTGAGTTATACATCCAGGAGATAGTTAGGCTCCACGACGTCCCAATGTCCCTACTTTCAGATAGAGACCCACAGTTCAAATCTCGTTTTTGGAAGAGTCTACAAGGGGGTCTTGTGTAATGAACTCAATTTCTTAACATAAAATGTAACATAATAAATAAAATGGTCAACCCGAACCCGTGGGTAACGGGGACACCTGTCAATCACAGCGAAAACCTAAGCAGCAGTAAACATAAAATCTAAATCATCCATCCATGAAGCATAATACCAGAGTTTATCACATTATCATAAAATAGTGTTTATATACATCCTCATAAACATCAAAATAACCCTAGAATCAAACACAAAATAATTCTGACCCTAGTACAAAATCTCACCCTCCTAAAAGGGTAATACTACTAACTCCACGACGGCTACGACCCGCTGGTCACTCAGGGTCTCTTGAAAAATTAATTAATGTTGGGGGTGAGACACATCTTAGTAAGGGAAAATAAACTAAATACAGTTGTGTAACAATATGAACATTTAATGCAATTATACATATACAGTACATTTCATATATCGGTAAACATTCATCATAACATACTAAATTCTCATGTACTTTCATATTTATTAATAAATCATAACGTACATAAAACATATGTTATAACTAATAATACTGAAAACATACTCAAGATGAATAGCTAGCTAATGTCATTTATTACCCCCCCATGACGGGTTGTGTAGCCCGAAGGCGAAACCCAACAATGGTTGGCAGACCACTGCCGAGTCAAATATGTTTGTAAGTACGATGAACCTGCCACACCCTGGTCCAGACTGCCAGGTGGATGTCCACACTCTACTGAAAGCCACATAGACTACCCATCTCCCATCCCCTCGTGGGATGGTTAGCACAAGTCTGAACGTAGATATCTGATCTACATATAGCTATGGTACCGAGCTCCTGAAACTGAACTAAACTAACATCTGGGTTCTGATAACATATAATACATGATATAATAGCGGCCTCGTGCTGATCATTTTCATAAATACGGCCTCATGTCAAAATCATAAACAAATACGGCCTCACGCCAAAATCATAAATATGGCCTCGTGCCGAAAACATAGATACGACCCGCGCCGAAATCATAAATACGACCTCGTGCCGAAAACATAGATATGGCCTCGCGCCGGAATCATACATAAATACGGTCTCGTGCCGAAAACATAAATACGGCCTCGTGCCGAAAACGTTTCAGGTATATACATTCTGAAAATAAATCAATTATCATATATATTCGTCAAAATCATCGTAACATAACACATCTTTTCATAATACCTGAAAACATGTTTTGCTCGTAAAATCTTTCAATCATATTACATTTCACGTAAAATAATATTCATGTCACACATATGCTGTATAAAATCATTCTTCCAATTCTAAAATCATAATTTTCAGACATCTCATACATATATACACGTTTCAACATAATAGCAGTATTTTTCCCAAACGTGCACTTATTCCATAATATTCAAATATCGTAAATATTTCCAGGAAATCAATTTGCTCATAATAATACTAATTTTGCGTAAAAAGTAACTGTTTTAGTTTATTCCCTTACCTGATTACTGAGAAAGCCCCTAAAAACTCTGGTTTCACACCCGTAGGATTTCCTAATTAATACCCTGAAACTGAAAACTCACAGTACTAAACTTCAGTAATTCTATGTGTACATCATTTCCTATAACTACCGTAAAGTCAAATTTGGCTTAAAAAACCTTATCTCAACCGAGGAATGATTTTCAACTTGCTTTCACCAACAATCCGCTCCGGCAAATTTGGAGAGAACTTCCCTAGAAGCGTCGTGGTGACTTCGGATTGTCAATCCGGCATAAATCTGGCCTTAAATCGATGAGAGAGAGAGAGAGAGAAGAGTTAGCTTAATTGTGAAGTAAAATCTGGATTTTTGTATATATATATAGAACTAGATTCGTCGACGAGCCACGTCATTCGTCGACGAATCTTTCATTAATTTTGTCGACGAAATTCAGTCCTCGTCGTCGAAATTCAGTCGGTTCAAAATGCCTCTCGGTATTTCTTTGTCGATGAAATTCAGTCTTCGTCGACGAACCCCTGATGATCCCCTCTCAGTTATTCCTTCCAAAGTGTGATGTCGTCGACGAAGTTGACTTCCTCCTTCTATTATTGGTTTCATTTCCCTTCCTATTTATTATCTAAATTCCATTTTAGTCGGGTTGTCACACCATGGGTTCTCAGTTGTCGTTCAGCACAACTTTTCATCCTTAGATCACAGCTTTTCATCCTCAGATAGATGGGCATACGGAGAGGACAATATAGATTATGGAGGATATGTTGTGAGCATGTGTGCTGGACTTTGGAGGTCGTTGAATGCAGTATTTGCTACTGGTTGAGTTTGCGTATAACAACAGCTGCCAGGCCAGCATTGGGATGACACCGTATGAGGTGTTGTATGGCAGGAGGTGCTGATCCCCATTATATTGGGATGAGGTTGGAGAGAGACAGGTATTAGGGCCAGAGCTGATACAATAGACTCAGGATGAAGTCAGACTCATCAGAGACAGGATCAGGACAGCGCAGAGTCGGTGAAAATTGGAGTTTGACACTAAAGATCACGTATTCCTGAAGGTGACACCGATGAAGGGAGTTATGAGGTTTGGGAGGAAGGGTAAGTTGAGCCCTAGGTATATTGGACCATTCGAGATTCTTGAAAGAGTGGGTCCAGTTGCCTATAGATTGGCATTACCACCGGTCCTGTCTAGGATCTATGACGTATTCCACGTTACTATGTTGAGGAAATACGTCCCAGAACCCTCCCATGTGATCATTTATAAAACACTGGAGTTGAGGGACACTTTAGCTTATGAGGAAGTGCCAGTACAGATTCTTGACTGGAAGGAACATGAGCTATGTATGAAGAAGATTCCACTGGTGAAAGTTTTGTGGTGCAATCATGTAGTTGAGGAAGCTTCCTGGGAACTAGAGGATCAGATGTGCCAGAGATATCCACACTTATTCAGTGGAGCTTAAAGTTGATCCAGTCAAGTGAAATGAATAATATTGTATATTTTTATTTGTATAGTGTAACGTAGGATAGATAGGGTTTTTAATTTTGAAATATGAATGGTTTTGAGAGAATTTTGAAAAGTTGTAATCTCCTAGAACCCTCGTTGTAACCACGGTATTCCTCCGCCATAAGTGAGGGTAATTAATAAAATTGAGGTGTTTTCTCTTTAAGAATAGAAAGCCGATGAATAAGCAAATTTCGAGGACGAAATTTTTTATAAGGAGGGGAGAATGTAATAACCCCAAAAAGGGACTATGTAAGTTTAGTGGGGTGATTCCCAAAAAATAAATTATATTATATTATATTAATAATTAATTAATTAATCAGATTTAAAAAAAAATTTAAAAATTAATTAAAATTTATTTTTATTTTTATTAATAAAATATATTATTATTAATATTAATTAATTATATTATTATTATTATTATTATTATTATTACTATAAATCTCCTGAAGCTTCTAGCTTCAGGAGGTTTGATGTTTTATAATCATTTTCGTTTGTTTTTCTTCTTCTTCTTCTTCTTCTTCTTTTATTCTGTTGTCGCAGATACTCTCTCTCTTCTCTCATTCTCTCTCCCTCTCTCCTCGATTTCATGATGAATTTTCGCCCGATCGAAAATCGGAAGATATCGTTGGACTCCATTCTCCGCTGCCGTCATTTCCATTAAAGCGGATCGATGGTATGAGTGGCGTCGACATATCTCCTGGGGTAAGTCAATTTCCAATTTTTCTTTAATTTCTTGCAATTTATAAGACTGATTGACAAACAGAAACCAAAACGAGAATCTAGAGATGATTCTCTACAAGTCTAGTAGGACAGAATTCTTGTGGGTCGTCGTGGGCAAAACCCCAAATTTGGGGTACGAGGGTTATTAAGGGGTTTATTTTTAATTTATTAGAATTAATTTAGAAATGATAAAATGTTGAGCATCTGGAGTTGAAGTAGAATTTTCGGAATTTAGGGTTCGGGTGAGCGTTGCGAGTGTAATTTTAGGACCTGCAGACAAAATTCAGAAAATTAAGTGGGAGTGTCAAATATTGGTTTAAATGTTAATTTGAGATATATTGAGCTTACGGAAGGTTAGATGACTATTATTTTGGGGAAATAGGTTAATTAATCTGGGAAAAATGCAAATTGTAGGATTTGAATTTTGGGCGTTAAGGGTATAAGATTTGGGTTCTAATGAGACTCTCAGTAAGTCAGGTAAGGGGAATAAATTATAGTAGTATTTTTAGAATTACCTTTTGAATTAACATATAAAAATGAGCATATTATATTTTGCTTAAAAATTATTATGATATAAATATCAGATAAACTGTGTGGCATTTGAGTAATATTAATTTGTGATGCTTTGGAGTCTGAAATTAATATATTATGAATATTAGATGAAAATTGTGTAGCACATGACATGTGTTGAAAAATGTGAAATATAACGATGAGTATTTTCTGAGAAAATATTGAAATGAGAATGATTGACGTGATTAGTGGAAAATAATGAAATGTGGTATTTATTTGTGAGTAAAAATTATTTGCATGAGAAATGAGTTTGTACAAATTATTGATATGAGTATTTTGGGAAAATATAAAAAATACGTGAAATATGATATATGTTATTACGAGATGATGAAATGTGCACATAAAATGATGTAAATATTTATATTGAACTGAATTGTGATATACTGGAATATGATTGATGAAATGCCAATACCGCATAATGATTGCGGATATGTGGTAGTGAACCCTGATGGATGGTTATAATATTGAGCACGGTATCGTTGCTAGTGGTGTTAGTGCAACTATACGGACTCTTGGAGCATGTGGCGTGACACTTGATTGAGCCATTTTGTAGGGTTGTTAGGCCCCTTGAGTCCGGATCAGGGTTATAGGCCGGCCAGTCGTACTACAAACGCGATATGTGATATGATACTTTGATCTAACTGGGTCGGTCAACCGCGATTAGATCCAGCCTTCGGGCCGCACAACCTTGACCATGAGGGGAAGCATGGCATGGATAGAAAGATCCTCAGGGTTGCCATGAGTTATAGACGCGATGTTGGTCTTTGATACCAAGGATACTTATGAGCCGGAAAGTAAAATGAAAATGGAAAGTGAAAGAATGATAAAATTGGCTAAAATGAGAAATGAAAGAAAGATTGGAAATTGAGAAATAAAGAATGTTAAATTTGAAAAATGAATCATGTGAGTTAATGACATAAATAATTGAGGCGAAGTGAAACTCTTCGCCCGAGGACTTACTGAGTAAGGTGAGTGCCCTGATAGGTATTAGATGTGGCCATACCCGGCTGCATAACGTGTTAGGGTAGAAGGAAGTTACCTGTATGGACGGGTAATCTTCCCTATTCTCAGGAACTTCGCAGGTAAAAATGTGTTGGAAATTATTGAATTTAAGAAATGGTTTTAAAGTTTATAAAAGCTTGTGTTGTATATCTATATAATTATGAGAATGTGTATATCAGTGTATTTTCTCAGATGAAACGATGGTTTGAAAAGTAAAGTGTATTATAATTGAACTCATACGACCACACACTATAAATAATTTATTCCTTCTTACTGAGATGTGTCTCACCCAATTTATCTAAATTTTTTAGGGAAAAGAGACCGACTGGGTGATAGAGCTCTGTAATAGTAGGGAACTGGAACCCTGATATACAGGGTGAGTTTGGACTAGGGAGGTTTGATTCCCTAGGGTTGTTTCGTTTTTGGGTATGGGATAGTATCGTGTAAATATGTATGTTAGTACTCTGGATATTGTATTCTGGATGATATAAATATACTGTCTTCCGCTGTTAGGTTTTATAAATAAAATGACTTTTTATCCGGTACCCAATGCGGGTCGGGTCGTATGAATGATAATAGGATTGTTGATGTGACCGATTTATGAATGAATATTTATTTTTTATTAACTGAAAAAAAAATTTGTACGGAATAATTGGGGTGTCATAGAATTTGTCCTTTCAATCGCCCGAGGTAAAAATGAACGTGAAGTTCGGGCACCCGAGGAAGGTGAAAATGTCAGCTTTAAACGTTTGGTCAACCCAGAACGTTTAGTTCATTTTGGTTCGTTCGTCCGAACCTGGTCAACAATTTTGACTTTTCATACATTCGGTTGACCGAGACGTTTTTAATACGTCAGGTTCGGTCGACCGAAGCTCTTTCATACTTAAGATTAGGTTCTGTTTTTAGTTTAAAATTTACCCCTGTTGACATAGATGTGACTTATAAAGTACAGGATATTTTTTCAAGTGATGTGCAAGGACCCAGGGTCTATCTAAGGTCATTTGAGTTAACCCAAAAAATTCGGTGTCGGTCGACCGAAGGTGAACCCTAAGGTCAAACTATGGTTTTGAGAATTTCATTCATATCATGCATGCCATGCAATATTACAAACCAAAATATACAACTAAATGCTATTACAACATAAAACAAATGTCTTCTTGTTTTGCTCTCGAATCTGCATGGAGTACGCCAGGGGTATGTGCTTATGGTCTTTTCTGGCCTCCATCAAACCTCTCTCATGTGTGTGTTCTGAATTAATAACCTGTTCAAGTACTAGACAAACACATTAGTTCCAAGTATTTTGTTAGCATCAAAATAAGGATCAGACTCAAAAAGTCAACAACTACTAAGTAATTAAAACAATACTTTTATTTATTTATTTATTTATTTTTCCTTGTATCTCTTTTTCTTTACTCTTATATTTTTTTTTCTCCCTTCTAATTCCGTACCAAACAAAGTGATAATCGATATGTAGTCAATTTTTGAAACATTTAGATTCAACTAATTTGGTGTATAAGTATTTTAATTGATTGTAAGATTCTAATCATTTTAAAGTATTCAATGTTCCAACATTTGTTCTTTTTCTACGACAGAAAGTCATAGACACTCTCTCAATGACATTCATCTTCTAACCTTTGAAATTTTTTAGTAGCATGAAGAAATGAAACCCACAAAACATATGTAACTGTGAGTCGTAATTTAGAATAAAAAAAGGAGGAAAGGGGGAAAAGGGCAAGAGGTGAGAAGCATAATCCTAGTGATCAAGTCACTTTATTGTTTCTACTTTTCACGTACTTCTTTGTTGAATTTTTTAATAAATTTATTTAATTTAGTGGTATCACTTATTCTCTTCAATCCCTTTGTATCAATTAATCAAAATTAAAATAATGATCTTTCAAACTATTCATGATATTGACACATAATAAATTTAATGTAATTTTAAAAAGTATCTTGTCTCAATACTATAAGCAGCTTTACTATAAAAATAATTATAAAGTTCGATACAAAATTATTTTTCTTATTATATATTTAATAACTTTTTACAGTTATTTGTAACATTTAGATTGATTAGTGATGCACATTTTTTTCATTTAAAAATTGTAAAAATTAGAAAGACAATTGCTAGTTTGTGATGCTAATATCAAATAATTTTGTTGTCTAACTGGGTTGACACAAGTGGTAAGGATGACTTGTGGTTTTGGTAACTCTTAGGTCACATGTTCGATTCCCCCTTGAGAGTTTATCCCAGTAAATTATGAGAGGTGCGTCAATGGATAGTTGACTTTCATCCCCAGAGTTTGGTACGCCACCATAGTGTCCAAAGTGGCGTGATGGTGGTTGGAGTTTTCGGATTATAAAAATAAAATAAAAAAATCAAATAATTTGTTAATGGTAAATATAATTTAGGATTTAGTGAATTTCAGTACATATTTATGCCAAAAAAAAATATTTTTAGCAATTTAGAGAAATCTCTTATAGCTATATTTATAAATAACAGTTAGAAAAATCAGAATAATTATTCTCATTAGAGAAAATATTGAACATGCTTGCACAACATAAAGAAATAAAAATGCAATTACTTCCTAACTCTCATTAAATTTATTTGGTGGAATAAGCAATCATAATGAGATATAGTTGAAATTAATAAAAATTTTCACTGATGAAAAAATTGTGATTTTTATTTGAAAATGTTTTCTACAAAATTTCACATTAAAATCTATTACCATAATTGACAAATGTGCCTAAATAATAATGCAAATGTTTGTTTTCATTAAAATATAATCATGCTTTAATTATACTATTTGTAAAATGATATGAGAGGAAAAACGTTCTTATAGGTCTCATTTGAACTTAAAAAAATATTACAAAAAAGATATGAAGAAAATATAAAAAGTCAATAAGTTTTTTTTTTTTAAATAGAAATTATGAGACCTTTATTTTTTAATTTTTAGTTTTATTTTTTATTTTTTTAAAAAGGTCGCCCCGGTGTATAAAGCTCTTGTATATGCGGGGTCAAACGAAAAAACATGCCACAATGAGTCTATAATGCACACTTTTATCTTATATTTTTTGCAAGAAATTGTTTTCATACCGCGAACCCGTAACCTCTAAGTCACACATTGATAATTTTACTATTTCACCTAAAAAAATTTAATTTTATTTGAACAACATACCTCTTAATAATATTTAATATGAAGAAAAATATGATAAAAATTAATTCACCTTTATTTTATATATTTCTTCCCAAAATCCTTAATATAAATGAACCATAATACTACTTGAAATGGTCCATTTATGAATTCCATTCTTAAAAAATTTATTTATAGATGAAGCTTTTTTCTAATTAAATAATTTTTATTCAAACAAAATATGAATCATCTCCCATATACTATTTTAATTATTCTTATTTCCTCCATAGCAAAAATTTAAAATTAAAACACAAAAAACACAAAATCAAATTTCCATTTTTATATAAACTCAAAACACAAAAAGGGTTGTACTTTAACCAAAATTGTTCTCTTACTTTTTGATGCCCAAAAAAAGAGAAGCCAAAAAAATAAAAATAAAAATAAAAAACTGTTCCCTCACTTTCAAATTGAAAGAGGAAAAGAGAAGAGTACTCCACGCGCCCTAAAGAGCGTGGGCGTTTCATCCAACCACAGGCGAAGACTCCGTCCTGCCTCATTTGGGTCTTTCAGCGGTCAAAATTACCACGACATTTCTTTTCTGCTTCCCTGAAGAAAAGCCTTTGATTTTTGGGAATTATCTAGATTGATAGGGGCATTTTAGTCAAATGATTTTCCCCTGTTCGGACGGTGAGCGTGGTTACAGTGGTGTTTGGGGTTGGTGAGGTCGACAGAGAAAGCTAGAAAGAAACGAAAGCCACATAGAAAGTGAAAGAAAATGTAAATTAACAATTATTATTATTATTATTATTATTATTATTGTTATTGTTATTCGAGCAGAAACAGAGCACAGCAACAGCCAAAGATTGCTCTCTTCTAAATTTCTAACAGCAGCTCCTCCCCTTCAGCCTTCAGCTTTCCCTTTCTAATTCTACTGGATTCCAAGTGTCTGACCCAAACAAAGGTCTAGATGAACTTTCTCTGTAAGTATGGTAATACCCATCTCCTTTTTCCTTCTTTTCTTTTGATTTTGTTTGTTTCTTTTACTTTTGTGCTTGATTTTGAACCCCACTCCTTCTCTCTTTGTACCTCTCTCATCTACTGAGGGTGGGTTTTTGTTTGTTTGTCTGAGTTTGCTTTTTTGATATGATAATTCTGTTGGTCGTTCGTGATGAAGAATGTTAGCTGGGTTTTGTAGATCACACCCCAGATCTTGTAATAGTTTGATCCTGCTGAATAGCGTGCCAGTGTTTGGTGAAATTGAAGAGGAGAAGGAGGTGAGTCTTCCCCTTCAAGTAGAAAGAACAGACAGAAGTCAAAAGGGTCGTTGATAATCTGGGAAGTCGTTTGTCTTGTTTGATTGTAATTGATTCTGTACAACTGGATATCTCAGTTTGAGCTAAACGGTAATTTTTTTTTTCTGGGGTACCTAAAAAAGAGAAATGAACAACAAATCCCCCTTTTTATTTTTCCTTTTGAATTTATTTATTTTTTAGATGAGTGAAGCAAATTAGGGCTTCTATTTTGGTTGATGTACAGGAAATTCACTTTTCTGTGTAATATCTAGGTTGGGATGGCTTTATTCATTCCGGATTTCTCTTCACATGGAAGAGGCTTAGATTTCTTGTTTAGATGAGAAGGGGCTAGAATTGGAACAAGTTTAAGTAAAGCATGCTACTTTTTGAAGGTGGAGAAGAAAAGAGGGTTCTGGGAAGTATTAGATCATCAGTGGACTGCTAAATCTCGCTTGAAATCAGTTTAATGCATGGGGGAGTTTTCCTTTCTTTAACTGAAGCTATGGGCCTTCTCCATCATTGGTGCTGCATCTTCTACTCTTGAAAGACTTCTGATCATTGTTGGCTTCTTTAGTTCATGAAAAAGGGCTTTGTTTTTCCCATTTAAGTAATGATCAAACACATACTTAATAGGCTCCCAAAAAAGCCATCTAAATCGTCTGAAAATCGTGATGGGGGAACCTCCATCTCCTCGTCAAATTCCTCTGCCAGCTCAAGAAACAGCGATCTACCAAGTAATCGATCTGGAAACTCAAATGCCCTGCCACTTTCAGGATTTAGTTATGACTCAAATTCAGGACCAAGTCATGGAAATAAACTTTCCCAAGCTGTAAATTCAAAGCTGAATGGTAATTCAACAACCACATATGAGGCCTTGCCTGGTTTTAGAGATGTTCCAAATTCTGAAAAGCAGAACTTGTTTATCAAAAAGTTGAACATGTGTTGTGTAGTGTTTGATTTTGCTGACCCAACAAAGAACCTGAAAGAAAAAGACATTAAAAGGCAGACCTTGGTTGAGCTTGTGGATTATGTAACTTCTGCAAATGGAAAATTCACAGAGACTGTCATGCAAGAAATTGTAAAAATGGTATCCATAAATTTGTTTAGGACGCTGACTTCACCACCCCGTGAGAATAAAGCTTTGGAGGCCTTTGATGTGGAAGAGGAGGAGCCCTTGATGGACCCAGTGTGGCCTCATTTGCAAATTGTGTATGAATTCCTTTTGCGGTTTGTGGCGTCACCTGAGACAGATGCAAAGTTGGCTAAGAGGTACATTGATCATTCTTTTGTTCTCAGGTTGTTAGACCTCTTTGATTCAGAGGACCCCAGAGAAAGAGAGTACTTGAAGACAGTTCTGCACCGCATCTATGGAAAATTTATGGTGCATCGCCCTTTTATCAGGAAAGCAATCAACAACATCTTCTATCGCTTCATTTTTGAAACGGAGAAGCATAATGGAATTGCTGAGCTGTTGGAAATTTTGGGTAGCATAATCAATGGGTTTGCTCTGCCATTGAAAGAAGAACACAAACTCTTCCTTGTTCGAGCATTGATTCCGCTTCACAAACCGAGATGCATACCCTTGTACCATCAGCAGTTATCCTACTGTATTACACAGTTTGTGGAGAAAGATTGCAAGCTCGCTGACACTGTTCTAAGGGGATTGTTAAAATATTGGCCGATCACGAATAGTTCCAAGGAGGTCATGTTCCTTGGCGAGCTAGAGGAAGTTTTAGAAGCCACTCAGCCTCCAGAGTTTCAGCGCTGCATGGTTCCTTTGTTTCACAAGATTGGTCGTTGCTTGAGCAGTTCACACTTTCAGGTAGGCAGTTTTACTATATCATCTTGCTCCACTTGCTAGTTTCCTATATTTCACTTGAAAAAATTTTTGGCCAGGCAACATACTTGTATAAAATGAAACAATTAAACTCCTGAATATTTCATTTAAGGCAGGATTCTCAACATAATCATGTATACAATTATACAAGTTTTCAACAATTTGGAGGCCTATGATTTACATTACCTTCATAGTTGAAAATTTGAAATCATATTAACATTAACGTATGGGGAGATTTCTTAGTGTCAGAACCCTAGAGTTGTAAAAGTCCAAGAAGGCAAGAGATTTTTGGGAATAACTACCTATGTATTTTAATTTAGTTCGTAAGGGTTTAACATGAAGTCCTGGTTAACTTGGATTCCTTGGATTTTGATGTTCTTGTCAAACTAAGGTTGGTGACAAATATGGTTTGCCAAATGAAACTTGTTTCTAAAGATAATGCTGGAGTTTGAAGTTTGAACTCCTGTCATGCTGATGCTGTTGCCAAAGCCCCTAGTGCTTCCTTTTTGCACACAGGTTTTTCAGATCACAATAGGTAGTCCCTCCCCTGGTTCCCTTTTCTTTTCAGGAAAGCCACTCAAGAAAAAAACAGTGTTTTCAGTTGGCAAATTTGAGGTATCAATGTGTCATACATTAAGCATTACATGGTGAACAAATCTTTAAATGGAGTGAGAACATGTTTTTGCAAAATAATTGAATATAGATCCTCCAATTTCAAACCACAAGCACATATGCGCTAAAACTGAAATTTTAATTCAAAATGCGCATACTCTGCACAGAGGTATCCATTGGCGTCTTATCCTTAGGGCTTGAGAGAATGCATGCAAGGAGTGTAAATTACTCTCTTTCCTTCACATAAAGGTAGTAGCTTGATGGATCACTCTGGTCACATAATGTTAGGGGTTAGGGCCTCTCTTTGTATTAATATGAGCTAATACAAACCCCTACCCATCATGGATTAACTCTACACAAGGTCCACAGGCCCCACACAAACTGAAAGTCCATGTTCCCATAGGCACAAATGTAATTGGCCCAATATTAATAATTGTGATCTCTAACATTAATGAGCCTAAGCTAGTCCATTAAAAATGACTATGCTATTCATTTAATTGATTTTCTTAAAGCAAAATCGACTACGCTAGTCCATTAATAACGAAAAATAATTTAACATGATGATCCACTTGGATAACACATGGTAAGGTTTTAGAAAACAATTTTCCAGATTAAATTACACAACAGGCTGCCACTAAGTAGAATATCAAATGTGAGCATGCACCACTTGAATACAATAGTTTTAAAATAAAATCGTAAGTACCCAATGATGCAGATTAACATATCATTCATGCTAAAATACCCACAATCTTGTGACTATTGCAAACATGTCAGTATGGTTTGGATGCATGACAATTTGATTTAGTTTTGGGAGGATATTTGGGGGTTGGGATTTACCTTGGAGGCCTTAATCCCTTGTCTTTTTAGAGTATCTTCCATGCATAATATTTTGGCCTCTTCTTATTCTTTGAGGGTGCTGGGGCTTGCGTTGGGGACTCAGGATTTCCACTTTCTTGGGGATGTTGAGGAGAGAGAGGTTGATGAGCTCATCATTTTGCTGGTTGTTTTGAATTGTTTTGTTCTTCTTTCAGGGATTATTTTAGGATTTGGTTAGGAGATCCTTTAAGTTCTATTTTTTTCAAGTCTTTTCATTTACTGAAAACTTCTATTCTTTCTTCTTTTCCTTGGATTATTGTCATTTGGGAGGTTATTGGGAGGTTAAGGTTTGTTTTTTGAAATCAGGGGGTTCATTTAGGCTTGACATGAGATTAATATAAATCACCTGTTATAGGTAACGAGACCCCATAAGGCTATCAGCCCAGATGTTTGTATGATGTGCTTGGAGCATAATGAAACCAGTGCTCGTCCCTTTGGGCATTGTTAGATGGCTTCACATCATTGGTGTACTTTGTTTTCTATTTTTCATAAATCATGGGTGGCCTCACCGAGAGTGGATGAATTCTTTTTGGTGTGGTATTGGGGTTTGGAAAGAGCAAAAAGGGAGATGCCTTATGGAAGTATGTGGTTAATGCTGCTCTTTGGACTTTGTGGATTGAGATAAATGCTTGAATCTTCAATGCTAAAAGTACATGTTTGCACTTGTTATGCAATATAGTAGTTTTTTTCACTTTTTTTGGGGCACACTCTTTGGGAATTTTTTTTACAAATTTTTCTTTTTGACCTCCAAAGGAATTGGAGGGCAGCACTTTTGAGTTGTTATGGAAGCCATGAATGCGTACCTTTTCCTTTATTTTTAGGTGGCAACCCACCTTTGGAATGCTATTTTCTCTTGTTTTAGTGAAGCTTGGGTGGCACCTACGGGGAGATATTTTGCTCATGAGATGGGATTTGGCTCAAGTAAGAAGGGCTGCATTATATGGGATGGTGCTGCCTTCACTATCTAATGGATCCTTTGTGTTGAGAGGAATGAGAGACCCTTAAAGGGTTGCACAATTTCTCCTAGTTTGTTATGGGAAAGAGTTGTATTGTTGGCTTCCTTTTGGGCCTTTCAATCTGATTTTTTTTTTTTTGGGGTTAATCTCTCTTCTACCTTCAAAGGAATTGGAAGAAAGCTCTTTTTAATCTTTTTGGTTGTTGCTCTTTGTCTTTCGGAGGTCCCCTTGCCCTCCTACTGTGTCAGATTGTTTCAGTCTTCAATAAATTTTTCTTTTATCCAAAATGTGATCAACAACCCCAAAAAAGAGAAGGGCAGCCTGGTGATCAAAGCTCCCACATACGCGGGGTTTGGGGAAAAGGCAGGCTACAATGGGTCTATAGTACGCAACCTTACCTTGTATTTTTGCAAAAGGTTGTTTCCATGCCTTGAACCCGTGACCTCTAGGTCCCCCAGTGATAACTTTACCATTGCATCAGGCTCCCTTTCAAAATTAATGCACAAATTTCCTTCAAATATTTCAGGCATCAATCAAAGATGCTTATGCTTCAAAAAAGCTCATGATCAAAACAAAAATGCCTCAAATTATAACAAAATGAGATTAGTTGAAAATGTCTTTCTAAATTGTTGGCCACAACCTAACAGCTTAAGATTTTACATGAAGTGCCAAGATGTTTTGGGTTTTATCTTGTTTTGCACATTTATTGTTTGATTTTTTAAAATTATCTTATTCTCTATAACGGGTGTCCTTTAACTTTTGTTCATCTCTCCACATGCAATTGGGTTGCACGTGTGGGGGAGTTTTAAGGCTTGAATAAGTTATTGGCCTCCAACCTAACAACTAAATGATGCAGCATACAACAACAAGAACAACCTCCACGACCAAGCCTTAATTCTTACTTGGTGGGGTCAGCTACATTAACCCTTGTTTGCCAATTACAATATTGGGCAATATCCTCTCACACATTGAGGGCTATTAAATCTTTACAATCTCATTCCAAGTTATTTTAGGTCTATCCTTAACCCTTCTACTGCCACTAATATTAAGTAGCTCACTCCTAATTGATGCATCATTGACCTATGTTGCAAGTGCCCAAACCATCTTAGTCACCCCTCCCTTATCGTATGTATTCATTCCTTAATTTATCTTCTAGAATTATGCCACTCATCCACCTTAGCATTTTTATTTTAACAACTTTTACTCTTTGGATATATTGTTTCTTAGTTGCCCAACATTTTGATCCATATGACATAGTTGGTCTTATAGTTGTTTTATTATATTTTCTTATTTTATTTACGTTAATTTTAGTAGGGTTATATCTTAAAGGTTCTAGGATATTTTTAATTAGAAAGCAAGATTCTTTTGCATTTTTATTTAGGAAACTAGTCTTTTAGTTTATTTAAGTTTCTTTAATTAGTTTGTTATTCTCCAGGCTCTATAAGCCTCTAATGAGGCCTTTATGTATCAGTTTTAGGAGATTATAACTCAGAATTGAGTTATTGGACATTTGGTTCTGCATCACAGGTAATCTATAAGAATCTCAACCGTTTCATGTAATTGCCATAGATAAGAAACATAAGTGTGCACATAACATAATAAATATCAATAAAATGATCAATATATAATATTCTCGAGAATGATATTTTCATAAAACTCAAAGTTGCAACAATGATGAGGATAAAAACTTCAAAGTTGCAACAATGATAAGGAAAAAAACTTCCATTAACCCAAAACATCAAAAGACTAAACTCATACAAGCTACTTGTTCCTTAAAAATGCTCTGGGAGTCGAGCCTTAAGTTGGCGGATGTGCAATCGTACACTTTGTGACTAAGTGCTTAATGCAAATCTGGAACTCATGAATGTCTTCTGATGAACAAATGTTTTGCATCAATATGTCTAATCCGAGAAAGTCATGTTGTTATGGGAAAAATATTCAGTTGCAGAGCTGTCATAATATATTGTAAGTGGCCATTGGAATCAACAGTATGGATCTCTGACATGGAATTTCATAATGAAAAAGTAGGGCATGTAGCCTTATAACCTGGCACATTCCCCCCCCCCCCCCCTCCCAAAAACACACATGTGCACAGAGTCCACGTAGCTCTAAATGTCTGACACTTTTCTGAGAAACAATTCTTCCTGCCAGCATAAACATATGTTTTTAGATTCCGTACATTTTGGCATAATACATAATCAAACATTAGAATACTCAAGAACTTCAAGGTGATTAGATCGGCTTTAAGTGAGCAAAATATCTATAGTACCTTGCAAATATCCCATCACTTTTCTTGCATCTTTTCATAATCCCAAGATCACCCAAGTATGTCCCAGAAGTACACTAATGGCATAAGCAATATCTGAACATGTGCAATTTTTTGTGTGCATTAGGTTATGATTAGATGGCAGATGAGAACCTTTTTCATGTGGTTCCATTCTGAGGACATTGAGCTTTGGAGAGTTTCTTCCCTTTCAAGATAGGTGCAATGCTTGGGGGGAGTAAGGTTGTATGCTGAACACATTAAAGACTTCTTAATTTTGGGTCTACGGTCTACCACAATGGATCTAACAACCAGTTTGCCTAAGCTTAAGCTGTTAGGTTGTGGGCAAAGTTACCACGCGTTAGCACGCTACATGTGCAGCCTAATTGCACTTGGAGAGATAAACAACGGATAACACCCATTACAATGAATAAGATAATTTTTAATGACCAAACAATAAACTTGGGCAACAAAATTAGAACCCTAGACCTACTGGCAACTACAACTCTTTAAAATGTTAAAGAAATCCTTTGCAGCTTAAGTTATTAGGTTATGGACAACAATGTATATGAGGCCTTAACAGGATCTATATGCCCAAACAAAAAGAGGCATGACAGAGATCCTCCATATCAAGCTGATCGGATAACAGTTGCTTTCTCTTGTTGAGGAGAGTAGGATAACTGTTGGTATGCAGTATGACATCGATATAAAACACTAGGAAGCATGAATCTACTCCCACTCACCTTCAAGCATGCATGAGTCAATGACATTGCCCTTAAACACAAATTAAGATATAATCTCATCAATTTATGATACCACCATTTGGCCGGTTGTTTTAATTTGTCATTTTGTTGATGGAATCTTTTATTCACACAGAAGATGCTCCTTGCCATTAACCTCAAATTGACCTGGCAATGCCATATTTGCATCCTCTGCTAAGGCACTATTCAGAAATGTTATAATGACATCCATGTGATGAAGTTCTGCATCAAAATGAGCTACCAAAGCCATGATTATACAAAAGGAGTCCAGTGAGAAGATTGCTTTATGATTAATTTCCTTCATATGGCTGTAGCATTTTGCAATCATTGTCCTTGGATCTCTCAATTTCACTTCTAGAATCACACTTAGTTTCAGAGGCCTATTTGCAGCAATTATGTTTGCAATTAGTGGGTGGCTCTACCAAATATTATACTTTATTACGGTCGATGGATGCCGACTCATCACACATAACATCCCTCAACTAGGAAGCGTGAGGATTATCCATGGCCTCCAGTGAAGTATGTGGCTTAGAATCTGCCAATATCGTAGTCATGCGAAGTCATCTAAAATGGTAGCTGCTTGTGCACTTTTGAGATTGCTTTATTGGTGGATCATCAACAAGTGGTATCCAACCATTCACCTGTAATTTCATGAAGAACGACAGTGTTATGTTGGAGATGACTTAAAAAGTTGAATGATAAGCACCAGAACTAGGAGATGCTCCTGTCTAAATAAGATGTCTTCTCCTTGCTTAGGGCTTGACAGGTGGAGTTCTGTTTATGGATAATTCTAGGCGATCATTCTTCTTGAAGCTTAAGAAATTACAGATTTGTTTTTGTTTGTAAATCTGCATAATTTTTAATGAATTTTAGTTGATCTAGGTTTTCTTTGGAGAATGGTACATGAAATCACTGCAGTGTAGGATTATAGAATGGAATATAACTGGCTATAACATCACACTGCTGAAGTACAGAAAAGAAACAGGAAAGAAATAAGGGAGAAAAAGACAAGGGGAGATAAGTGAAGAAGAAAAAAGAAGGGAGGAGGAAGAAGGAAGAAAAACAGGGGAAGAAGGCTGAAAGGTTGTTTTGGAGAATGGTCATGGAAAATCACAGCAGTGAAAGATTATAGAAGGGAGAGAGATAGGAGAAGTGAAGGAGAAGAAAAAAGAAGGGAGGAGGAAGAAGGAAGGAGGGGAAGAGGACTGCACGAGAGGGAAAAAAAACAGTGCAAATTCAAGTGATAACTGGTGGGAGAGAGGCAAAAACCATTCAAATTCGAATGATAACTGGCCCATGCAATACACAAACAAAGTACTTATATACTCAACATTTAAAGTAAACAAAATAATAACCCCAAATTGTACTTCAAAGAACCCAAAATGTTCCTAAATTAAATAAGCTTCTAGACACCCAAAATTTTCCAAACTAAAATAAAAATCCTAATTTCTAAATCTATAACTACAATATAAGCATCTAAAATCTCTCCATAGGTGATCCTCCATTACAGAGTGTGTTTGCAAGGAGACTAAGCTATCCTCTTTCTCACAAAGGTTATAGCTTGATGTGTCACTACAGTCACTCTGAGGTGAGGATAGGGACCTGTTTTTGTTTTTGTAAGACTTGATGCCAACCCTAACCATCATGGGCTGCATATGCACAGGGCTTGTTCCCACACTAAACGAAAGCCCCATGTACCTAGGCGCAATTGTAATTGATCCTATACAATAGTGGGGATCCCTGAACATAATGGTATTTGACATTAATTTAACAAGGGTTTTTGGAAAAATTGACTATGCTTGTCCATTGATGATGGAAAAATAATTCTAACATGGAAGTATCTTATGAATAAATGGATAAGATCAGCATATCAAATCCGTTATTTCAATTGAATTAGGAGTTGATGAGAAACCTGCATTATCACTGCCACTTTGGTAACAAACAACATGTGAGCAAATTACTATTCATCAATTTGGCATGGCAAAGAAAAAAAAGGGAATTCCGATTGTGGCGCCAGAACTGATCAACTAGTATAAAACTTACCTACTAATGGTAGTAAGCCATAGGTTACTAGAATCAAATTAGTAATACAACTGGAGACATATTTGGGAGTTGAGAGTAATACAGAAATCTCAATCAAACAAGGGGATAAAGTTTGTTTTGAAAATTGTGACTGACTTATCGACTTTCAGGTATTTGATTCTTAAAAAAAGAACAGGCCAATGTAGGATGATATCATTAGGATCAAATCAGCTTTGTGAAAATAGGCTGGAAATGCTGGATCATGCTATGTTAATTTTTGAATAATAGCTTTGCAAGTGCCCTATGAGAGCCGTTGATGCAGAGGCTGGAGATGGTGGTAGCAAGTTGGCAACTTTGGGATGAAGCTTAATTATGGAGATTGTGGGAAAAAAAATACATGCTTTAAAGATAGTCCTTGTGAGCCACAAAATGACAGAAGTAGCTGGGATTTTTTAAGAGCTTTCAAGTTGGGGGAGGAATAGATCAGTGGTGGGTTTGAAAAATTATATGTTGTTTGTCAAAGCAATGGACCATGGAAAGGGCTTTTCCTTGGGAGCAAGAATCTCAGACTCTGGAGATTTGGTTCTCTAATGATGCTTGACTGAGGCTGTTTCAACAACAAAGAGGGGGAATAGCCTGATTTTAACAGTGAACAAGCTTTTGTCAGAGCTCCAGAACTACAGCCTGGCAAGATCCCAAGTCCTTGCATTGAATTTGTAACGACCCGACCCTTACACGGACTCAGGTGTCACTCACATACATCAAATACCTATACCTGTTCAAGATATGGAAACAACCCGCCCTAAACAGGGACATACGGGTGTAAATCATACATAATCATGATGTAAATGTCGCGGAAAAACATAAACATCCTTTGGGATTACTACTAGTCTTATACCAGAGTTCACTAATACATCCATAATTTACATACATTTGGACTTAGAGTAATCGTCATATTACAACTCTCCAAAAAGGACTTTCATCAAGTTTCGTACAAAATTTAGATGCTTATGTAAGCTAACCAAAATAACCTCCCCAGTCCCTTTGTCTACTAGGACCGACGCACGGACGGACCTAAAAACAAATGTTGTAAGATAGGGTGAAACACCTCTCAGTAAGGAAGGAGTTACAACAGTGTGTGACTGCATACATGCATATTTTCATTCAACATCTGGAATATAAATCAAATATTTTCAATACAGTAATGCATAAGGTATATCATTATTCATATTATAAAATTTCCACATCTGTCTTTCGACCATTTAATGATTTATCAGATGACCAACAGCAAAATATCCCTATAACCAGTTTTACCTCGTGGCTCGGGTTGTGCACTGGTATTTGTCCAATGCCCTCTTCGTGCAGACACTGCCGAGTGCCTACATACGATCCGACTGCCCCCATTGGCCCAATATCAGCCAATGGTTTCACCCTACTAGCCGACCATCTTGGTACCCACATCGTTTAATACGTGTGGTTGCACGTGTACATCTAGCTACGATATCGTGTCGTATCATATAACAGTGGTTTCATTTCACCCGGCAAAGAAAGTATTTTTCAACCATCCTAGGACTCTCAAGCTGTGGTTCCGTGTATCATAAATTCAATTTATACAAATATGATAACCTGCGCATTTCCAGTATTTTTCACAAATTCACATAATAGCATTGGGTTCAAACCGGTGTCTTTCCACTCAGTTTACCCTTCTTTGTTTATTGATGCGGCTCAGTGTATCACCAGCCTCTGTTTATTCACATTATCAGTATAACAAATTTGGAACTTTGTTCCCATATTCTATATCAATAGTATAGAAAATCCATTCATTCCCATATCAACATATATCACACAAGTTTAATACAAAAACCCGCTAAATGATAGAAATTCAATATACATAGTTTAACTGAATAAATAAAGGATTCGAGCCTCTCCTACTATAGTATAAATATAAATAAACGATGTTTGTAAAATTTTGGAGATTACACGTTGGAAACCTCGTTTTTACCAAAAATCGTAAAATCGTCAAACCGGCATCTCTGCTCGGTAGAATTTCACAAATAAGCAGTTAAATCATAGATAATAACATAAACTAGCTTTTTAGTGGTTTAGTTTTCCAAAATAACTATTGTAATCAAATTCACTTTACCTTATACTCGAAATGAAAGTTCGTATGAAAAGGGTCCAAATCGACAACTCGAGATCCCGAAAACCTAAAATCACATAACATAACCTTACTATGTTTTCTATTGCTATCCAAATATCCAATCAAAATTAGGATCAGATTCCTACCTCGATTCTTGGGAAAACCCGAAACTCTCCGAAACGACGATCCGATCCACTAAAAGTGTAGAGTTTCCTCTTCTGATCAACGCAGTACCCTCCGTTTTTGGAAATGGACGACGAACGGCGAAAGATCTTAGAGAGAGAGAGAGAGAGAGAGAATGAGAGAATTTATAGAATAAATATTAACTTAGCCCTTAAGTAATCTAAATAAATATCTCCTCCAAGATATTTATATATAAATATCTCAAAATATCTCTTTTCAAAATATCTTCTCCAAAATATGTCTTTAGTTATTTATTTATTTATTAATTTTATTATTATTATTTTTTTCTCGGGGTTAGGTTGCTACAATCTCCCCTCCTTATAAGAATTTCGTCCCCGAAATTCACCAACTGATACCAAGCATACTCTACCTTACGTTGGAGACTTACAGAAGAGTCGGCGGCCACCCTCAAAGCAACTTCGACCTGAAGTTATTATCTACCCTCGCTTTTGGCGGAGGAATACCGTGGCTACAATGTGATGCTTCAGAAGATTACACACACACACAAACTCTCCCGAAGACCGTACCACCTATACTACTATACATAACTAAGTACCATCCGAAAATAACTGCGGGTACTTCTGGCGTATTTCTAACTCTAACTCCCATGAAGCTTCCTCCACTGTATGGTTACGCCATAATACATTCACTAGCGATATTTCCCTAGTCCGTAACTGCTTAATTTTTCGATCTAATATTAGTACTGGTACCTCCTCATATGATAAAGTCTCACTGATCTTTAGAGGTTCGTAACTCAGTACATGCGATGGATCTGGTATGTACTTCCTCGGTACAGACACGTGAAATACATCATGAACTTGGGATAATGCTGGAGGTAAAGCCACTCGATAAGCAACCGAACCTATCCTTTCAAGGATTTCAAAAGGCCTGACATACCGAGGACTTAGCTTCCCCTTCTTCGCGAATCTCATCACCCCTTTCATCGGGAGCGATTCTTAAGAATACCATATCTCCTACTTCAAATTCCAACTCTCGCCGACGAGTATCAGCATAACTCTTCTGTCAACTCTGAGCTGCTTTAATTCTTTCCCTGATCAATGCGACCTTTGCAGAAGTCTGTTGAATCAGTTCTGGACCTAGTATCTACTGCTCACCTACCTGATCCCAGTACAACGGAGATCGACATCGATGACCATACAAAGCCTCATAAGGTGCCATTTTTATGCTCGCCTGGTAACTGTTCTTATATGCAAATTCAACAAGCGGTAGATATCATTTCCAACTATTACCAAAATCTAGTATACAAGCCCGCAACATATCTTCTAACGTCTGAATAGTTCTCTCCGACTGTCCATCCGTCTGTGGGTGAAAAGACGTACTGAACATCAATCGCGATCCTAAGGCATCCTGTAAACTTTTCCAGAAATGAGATGTAAAACGCGGATCTCGATCTGAAACAATAGATATAGGAATACCATGGAGTCGTACCACCTCCTGCACATAAAGTTCTGCCAGCCTATTCAGAGAGTAGCTGACTCTGATTGGAATGAAGTGTGCAGTCTTCGTCAATTGATCTACTATAACTCATATGGCATTCTGCCCATGCATCGCCGCAGGTAAACTCGTCACAAAATCCATCGAGACATGTTCTCATTTCCACTCAGGGATGTCGAGTGGTTGAAGTAGTCTTGCCGGCTTCTGATGTTCTGCTTTAATCTGCTGACATGTTAGACACTGTTCTACAAATCGGGTGATCTCTCTTTTCATATTAGACCACCAGAAAGATTCCCTCAAATCCCGGTACATTTTCGTACTACTCGGATGTACAGTGTAGAGCGAACGGTGTGCCTCCTCTAGAATAACCCGTTTAATCACGGCATCATTCGGAACGCAAACCCTGCTGCGGAATCTCAGTATCCCATCACCAGAAATACTGAAGTCTAGCTTTAAATCATTCAGAACTCCTTCTATAACCTCAACTAACTCTGGATCCTCTTTTTGCGCTACACGGATCCTCTCTTGTAAGGTCGGTTGCACCACCAAGCTGGCAAGGACAGCCTGATGATTTCCTTCTGCCACTTCTAAGCCCAACTTTTCCAGGTCCATACAAATTTGGTGTTGAACTCTAATCGCTGAAACAGACGCATCAATAGACTTCCGACTCAGAGCATCAGTTACCACATTAGCCTTTCCTGGGTGATAGCTAATAACACAGTCGTAGTCTTTAATCAATTCTAGCCACCTATGTTGTCTCATGTTCAGCTCCTTCTGGGTGAAAAAGTACTTAAGACTTTTATGGTCAGTAAAAATCTCGCACTTTTCATCATACAAGTAATGCCTCCAAATTTTTAATGCAAATACTACCGCTGCTAATTCCATATCATGTGTTGGGTAGTTCCTCTCGTACTCTTTAAGTTGCCGAGAAGCGTAAGCAATTACTCTGCTCTGCTACATTAGAACACAACCAAGACCCTTTTTAGAGGCGTCACTATAAATAACGAATCCACCATCCCTTGAAGGAATGGTCAGGATTGGAGCAGTAACCAGTCGCCGTTTCAGCTCTTGGAAACTCAACTCACACTCCTCAGTCCAAACGTACCTCACGTTCTTCCTCGTGAGTCGCGTCAAAGGACCTGCTAAACTGGACAACCCTTCCACAAAACGACGGTAGTAACTTGCAAGACCTAAAAAGCCTCTGACTTCCTGAACATTCTTCGGTCTCACCCAGTCCACTACTGCTTCAATCTTACTCGGGTCCACGGATACACCTTCCTTGGACACGACGTGACCAAGAAACGCAATCTGCTCTAGCCAGAACTCACACTTCTTCAATTTAGCATACAATTTCTTATTCCTAAGCATTTGTAAGACAAGCCTCAAATGCCCCTCATGCTCTGCAGCGCTCCTAGAATACACTAGGATGTCGTCGATAAATACCACGACGAACCGGTCTAAATATTCGTGAAAGATCCTGTTCATCAAATCCATAAACGCTGCAGGTACATTAGTCAAACCAAAAGGCATAACCATAAATTCATAATGGCCATACCGAGTTCGAAACGCCGTCTTAGGAATGTCTTTCGCTTTCACCTTCAGCTGGTGATACCCAGATCGTAGATCAATCTTAGAGTAGATCTGTGTACCCTGAAACTAGTCAAACAGATTATCGATCCGAGATAGCGGATATTTATTCTTTACCGTCACCTTGTTCAGTTCTCTATAGTCGATGCACATCCTCATCGATCCATCCTTCTTCTTAACAAACAAAACGGGCGCTCCTCAAGGAGAAACACTAGGACGAATGTACCCCTTGTCTAGGAGCTCCTGAAGTTGTTCCTTCAGTTCTTTCAATTCAACTGGAGCCATACGGTACGGAGCTTTCGATATCGGTGCCGTACCTAGAACTAGCTCTATCGCGAATTCTACTTCCCTGTCCGGAGATAACCCTGGCAAGTCCTCTGGAAACACGTCAGGGAACTCCCACACTACAACAATTGTTTCCAACTTATTTTCTTCAACCGGCATATCTTTCACAAACGCCAGATACCCTTGGCAGCCATCTAGGAGTAGCCTCCTAGCTTGCAAAGCTGAAAGGATTCGTGGTGTAGAACGCACACACGACCCCTGGAATCTGAATTCCTGCTCCCCTGGTGGTTTAAACAACACCACCTGCCAGCGGCAATCAATACTAGCATAACTGGCCAACAACCAGTCAATCCCAAGAATGATATCAAAACCATGCATGCCATAGACCACTAGGTTAGCTGGTAGTATTCTTCCCTGAATTTCCACAGGGAAGTTACGAACTAACCTACTACACCCAACTGCAGACCCAGACGGCGTAGTCACTACCAATTCATAATCCAACAGTTGTACCTCCAAACCACATAGTTTAACAAAATTACGGGAAATAAAAGAATGCGTAGCTCCAGAATAAAAAAGTACTACAACTTCATAAAAAAACACATAAATAGTACCTGTGACCACGTTACTAGCGTTCTCAGCGTCACCAGGAGTCAGAGAATATACCCTAGCCTGGGCAGTACCCCCCTGCTGACCGCCACGCTGTGTCAGAGCATTCCCTCTGTATTGCTGCTGTGTGACTCCATCATTCCTCTGCCTCGGACAGTCTCTCATCTGATGTCCTTGTCTACCACACCGCATACAGGCTCCCGTAGACAACCAACACTGCCCCTGGTGTTTCTTACCACATAAAGAGCAACGTGGAACACTTGCGGCATTCTGGGACGTGCCACCACTATTTTTCTTCCACTTACTCTGTCTTGCCCCAGATGAATAATTAGGAGGCGCTGGCCTATTCTTCGTAACCTGAACTTCTACATCATCTAGTAAACACTCCTCTACTACCGTGGCTTTATCAACCAACGTAGCAAAATCCTGCAAATGCAAAATCGCCATCTGCTTACGGATCTCGCTCCTTAGACCCCTCTGAAACTTCCAAGCCTTCTTTGCTTCATCAGGAATCACGAATGGAGCAAATCGAGACAGCTCCTGGAACTTGACAGCGTACTGCCGCACTGTCAGTGAACCCTGCGTCAAATTCATAAATTCCTCCATTTTCGTGTTTCTAATTGTGGCCGGAAAATAACTTTCAAAGAAGAGCCCTTTGAATCGAGCCCATGTCAACACTATCGGTATCGGTCGGTGCTCCTCCATCTGCTTTTCCGACCCCTACCATCTCTCAGCCTCCCTTGCCAACTTGAACATGGCGAAGGTGACTTTCTGCTTTTTAGTGCAGTTTAACACACCTAAGATCTTCTCGATCTCCTGGATCCAATTCTCAGCACGAACTGGATCTGTACCACCCACAAAAGCAGAGGGCTTCAATCTGGTGAACTGCTCAATGGAGCAACCCAACTCAGTCATAGGACGATCCTGCCCTCTATTTGTGCGCACTACCTCAGTCATAAGCTGCTGTGCGAATTCACGTAACACACTAGTAGAGTCGTTACCAGCCTCGGGGCCGGCACCCTCACTACTACTGCCACCTATATTGGCAGTGATATCCCTGGATTCCATCCTGAAAACATTTACGAGAATCCATTAGAAGGTAATAGCCTAAGCATCAACTAACACTATCATACTATAAACTCAGTTCCTTAAATCCACATCCTGAATATCGAAGTACTCCATTAATTTAACATCATCATTCTAACTCAAGTTCTGCCCTTCCACTTGGAAACAACACCATCAATAGATTGCCATGATTTTTTGAACCCTTCGAATGATCCAGAAAAACACAGAAGTCTGTCAATTGTTTTCGTCTCCAGGTATACAAAACAAAACTCGTGGTCATATCCATGTCCTATACTCTGGTATATTCTAGACTGTAACAACTAGCAACTTCTTAGTTTAGCTCATATCCCTAACCAAGCAGCATGAATCAAATCATACTTCCCACTGGCTACGGGCTCTGATACCAACCGTAATGACCCGGCCCTTTACACGGACTCAAGTGTCACTCACATACATCAAATACCTGTTCAAGATATGGAAACAACTCGTCTTAAACAGGGACATACGGGTGTGAATCATACATAATCAAGATGTAAATGTTGCGGAAAAACATAAACATCCATTGGGATTACTACTAGCTTTATACCAGAGTTCACTAATACATCCATAATTTACATACATTCGGACTTAGAGTAATCGTCATATTACAAGCCTCCAAAAAGGACTTTCATCAAGTTTAGTACAAAATTTAGATGCTTACGTAAGCTAACCAAAATAACCTCCCCAGTCCCTTTATCTACTAGGACCGACGCACGGACGGACCTGAAAACAAAGGTTGTAAGATAGAGTGAGACACCTCTCAGTAAGGAAGAAGGAGTTACAACAGTGTGACTTCATACATGCATATTTTCATTCAACATCTGGAATATAAATAAAATATTTTCAATACAGTAATGCAGAAGGTATATCATTATTCATATTATAAAATTTCCACATCTGTCTTTCGACCATTTAATGATTTATCAGATGACCAATAGCAAAATATCTCTATAACCAGTTTTACCCCGTGGCTCGGGTTGTGCACTGGTATTCGTCCAATGCCCTCTTCGTGCAGACACTGCCAAATACCTACATACGATCCGACTGCCCCCATTGGCCCAATATCAGCCAATGGTTTCACCCTGCTAGCCGACCATCTTGGTACCCACATCGTTTAATACGTGTGGTTGCACGTGTACATTTAGCTACAATATCGTGCCGTATCATATAACAGTGGTTTCATTTCACCCTGCAAAGAAAGTATTTTTCAACCATCCCGGGACTCTCAAGCTGTGGTTCCGTGTATCATAAATTCAATTTATACAAATATGATAACCTGCGCATTTCCAGTATTTTTCACAAATTCACATAATAGCATTGGGTTCAAACCGGTGTCTTTCCACTCAGTTTACCCTTCTTTGTTTACTGATGCGGTTCGGTGTATCACCAGCCTCTGTTTATTCACATTATCAGTATAACAAATTTGGAACTTCGTTCCCATATTCTATATCAATAGTATAGAAAATCCATTCATTCCCATATCAACATATATCACACAAGTTTAATACAAAAACCCGCTAAATGATAGAAATTCAATATACATAGTTTAACTGAATAAATAAAGGATTCAAGCCTCTCCTACTATAGTATAAATACAAATAAACGATGTTTGTAAAATTTTGGAGATTACACGTTGAAAACCTCGTTTGTACCAAAAACCGTAAAATCGTCAAATCGGCATCTTTGCTCGGTAGAATTTCACAAATAAGCAGTTAAATCATAGATAATAACATAAACTAGCTTTTTAGTGGTTTAGTTTTCCAAAATAACTGTTGTAATCAAATTCCCCTTACCTTATACTCGAAATGAAAGTTCGTATGAAAACGGTCCAAATCGACAACCCGAGATCCCGAAAACCTAAAATCACAGAACATAACCTTACTATGTTTTCTACTACTATCCAAATATCCAATCAAAATTAGGATCAAATTCCTACCTCGATTCTTGGGAAAACTCGAAACTCTCCGAAACGACGATCCGATCCACTAAAAGTGTAGAGTTTCCTTTTCTGATCCACGCAGTACCCTCCGTTTTTGGAAACAGACGACGAACGGCGAAGGATCTTAGAGAGAGAGAGAATAAGAGAATTTATAAAATAAATCCTAACTTAGCTCTTAAGTAATTTAAATAAATATCTCCTCCAAGATGTTTATATATAGATATCTCAAAATATCTCTTTTCAAAATATCTTTTCCAAAATATCTCTTTATTTATTTATTTATTTTATTATTATTTTTTTTTTCTCGGGGTCGGGTTAGTACAGAATTGCTCTTTATGTGTAGGATATTATATTGAATCTGGGGCATATAGCCTCTTTTTTGGCGAGGAAGATGAATTATTGCAGGTGAGGGTTTTTTTTTTTTCAAAAAAAAATTGAAGTACTAACCCTCTTCTTTGGCAACCAAAATCCATCCAAGCTTTTGACAATCATTCAAACTTCTCTATGCCTAAATAAATTTAAATTTTCCTTGCACAATCTATTACTTATACCAGATCTTCTTTCTAACCTTCCAGCACCAAGTCAAAGGACTCTGCTATAAACTGGATATTGCTTCAAACAAAGAAGGATGCACCTAAAATAGAGCACTTGCAATTGTCTTCCCCAAAAAAAAGTGATTGTGTAAATCCACAAACTGCTTTTCCAATCATCCTACCAATGATCTTTGAAGTGGGTTCTGTTTTTTGTGATTCATTCAAGTACAGGGTTGTGCACCATTGGCATTTTAGCGAAACAATCTTATTTTAAAAAAGCAACATTAAGCTTTGCAGTCTCGTCCATTAGCAAGGGATTTTTTTTTTTGGGTGTTTTCATTCCATTCCTAATGGACAGTATAGTTTGCTTTTACGCCTCCAATTCATGCCAAAACAAAATTCCTATTGGAATATTTCTTTAGGCTCCATTTAAATCTTAGAAAGTACTTGGGAAAGAAACAGCGTTAACTGAAAACTTGTTAAAAATTTGTTTCTTTTTATGCTCGAGCCTTCCCTGACGTTTCCCTCATTGAAGGACTTGGGATAGGAAAGGATGGTCTCGAAAGCTGCATTACACTGGTTTCTTTTTTAAGTGTCTTAGTCAAGATTCCAATGGGGGGTTGTGGGCCTGTGGCAAGATTTGTTAAGCCTTGAGCATAAGTAACATTTGTGTATTTTGGCCTCCATTGCACAGTGCTCAGGCTCAGGCTCAGGCTCAGGCTCTTTCTTTTCTTCCCTTCTGAACCTTTTTCCCCTATGAAAAATTTGATGCCATCTCCTGCTTGAAGATCTGATATTAGGTACAAGGTAGGAAGCAAGATGTTGAGAGCGGTTTGTGCTTTGTGCCTCCTTGCATTCTGGTGTTTCTTTTGGATTCTTTTGCAACCTAGGTCAGGAATTTTACTGGAGTTACGTGAGCTGCTAAATATCTACTATTTGTCCTTTGCACACGGTCTCTTTTAGGCATTCTTGTTTCTCCTCGTGGCTGTTCCTAACACCAATTGAATGAGGCATATTTCTCTGAGATTGAATAGGTGTAAAATCTTTACACCCTAACATTTGGAACATCACATAAATACGAGACTCAGCCGAGACTTACATCCATGCAGGCGCACGAATGCACATGAAGAATACAGAATCCACAACCGCGCACATGCAGGGTTCTCTCTCACATGTGCATGGGTCTTTATTGACACACATCCCATCTTTTTTCTTATATTTATATCCAGCGCACAAATGATACATTCATGTTAATTATATTTAATTTCTTTATTTGCAGGTGGCAGAGAGGGCTTTATTTCTGTGGAACAATGATCACATTGAAAACCTGATTAAACAAAATCGCAAAGTTATATTGCCAATTATCTTCGCTCCTCTGGAGAGAAATGCAAGAAACCACTGGAATCAGGCAGTTCAGAGCTTGACCCTGAATGTTCGGAAGATATTTTCTGACGTTGATCCTGAGCTGTTTGAGGAATGCTTGCTCAAGTTTCAGGAAGAGGAAGCCAAAGAAAAAGAGACCGTATCAAAGCGTGAAGCAACATGGAAACGCTTAGAAGAAATCGCTGCAATGAAAGCTGCAAGTAATGCTCCGGTGCTTGTCACCCACAAAGTAGTTGCGCGAGCTCCTTCTAGCTAGAGAGAGGAAGTTGTTGGTTACTCCAGATTTCTTTACTATGCTTGGTATGCAGCCATAAATGCATATTTGTGATTTAGGAGGCACAAGTTAATGTGTGTTCCCTAATTTCCTCGCATCCTTTTTGCTCCTGAAAATTTGTTTTTGTCAGGTCACAAGGTCAAGACCAGTATGTGGGTTGCAAACTACCACTTTCTGGTTTTAGGTGCATGGAATGTATGTATATATGGGATGGGTTGGACAAACCAAATGGAGTTGCACATTGATGCGATACACATTTACGATGGAGGAGATTCGCATGGTTAGCATCTGTCGCCGTTTTGCAGTTATGTACTAAAAGGTGACATAGGAAGGTCAATTCACATATATCTCTGTTACATATTTTTGAATTTTCTTTAATTGAAGTACTTTCTGTTGTCAATTATTTCTGTGTATCACAAAACTTTGTTGTTTCCATTAATGTAACTGTTGGTTGGCTGAAATTCTTTATATTGATTGCTTGATAAATCTATGTATCCGAAAACATATAAAAAAATTTGGTTATACTGGTGGGTAATGTTGTGTGAATTACCTTATCACTGATGCAGAAAATTCTGTCCTGCTTGAATACTATATTGCCGAAAAGGGGGCTGTGTATGTAAGATTTGTTTTTATTCTGAGAGAAATGTTTGTGTTGAATGGGCTTCATTGATATTCATGATGCAGTCCATTTTTATTTTCTCAATCCATGATTTTTTTTATTATTATTTTAAATTAAGGTCTTCTTCTGCTTCTTGTTCTTCTTGGAGTTACTGTAATAACATCATGGCTGTCTCACTGATACTATTATAATTCTGCATTTGCAGGGATTTTATTAGTTTATTTTTATGTGTTTAAGGAGTCAAAGTAGAATCATTGTAGGATATTGTATGGGTTTGGAATATTTTAGCACGATTTTATTTTACTTATTAGGTAAGTTTTATAGCATTTATGATGTGGAATTATTGTGAATTATGCTGTAAGATTATGCAGTGCACGAAATCAAAGAGAAATAAAAGAGAAAGGATGAAAGTCCATTCTAAGATCGTGGATTCGAATTCGAGACTTCGAATACAAGTTTTTGACTGCTAGGGTGTCTCGCAAGTGACATAATTGTGTATACCAAAATCAAAACATTTTGAGGGAATTTTTTTTTTTTTAAGATAAAAAGGAAAATATTGGGCATTGTTGCATCATCTGATTTTAATTTTTTTTTTTTAAATGTAAAATGCTATGTGGGCCCTAAATATGGGCCCAAAGGGTCAGCCTTAGCCCTTTGGCACCTGCCTTTGCTTGTCATTGTAATTTCACAGAAGAAATATAATATTCTTTTCTTGAATTGTCAATGCTTCATTATTTTATTTAAAGGGTCCCAACCCCAAAATCTTAACCCTAAGCTGCAAATCATAATGGCTACCGAGGCTTTGGAGAAAAGAGGAAATGTAATTAATTTGTGCTGTCCTGCTCAGTCTAGTTGAGGCAAATCATATTTCTCAGGTTAGTCTGCAAAATATCCTCATCAAACAAAAGTGAAATATGGAATTTCAAGCTTATATAGTTGAATTTATGTAAAGTTGAATAAAGCATGATACTAAATTATATGTTTGCTTTTGATCAAAAATTGATTTTTCCAAATACTGTGTCTTTGTTGATAGTCATAGATGCATGTTTTGTATTTACTTCTATAAATTATGTTTAGTTTGGGTAGCATTTATTCTAAAGAACAGAACAAAACGGGATGAGAGCGAAAGAAAATTTTTCGAGAGATAAAATAACTTTTTCCAAAAGAAGTAATGGTTAAAAAGATTGCCCGATAGGATCTATCCTTGTCTATTTGTTATCATAGATTCATAATAATACATCTTAGTCATTAATTTTATAATTGTCTAAATTTTTAAGTGGTCAAAATTCTATATAGTGATCCTTGTATTCTTAACAATAGGCATTCCATCAATCAACTCAAGTTTTTATCCGAAAAAATGTAAGCACCTAAGATGAATTTAAATATGAAGACAACTATGAGTCTTGCTCTAAGGGTTACTGAAAAATGAAGCTCGAAAGATCTAATGGGTGAGCGGTAAATTTCATTTAGATACATATTATTATTTTGTTGTGCTAAGGCAGTGTTTGGAAGAACAGATTTCGAGCGATGAATTTGAATTTGAGTAGATTTGTACAAAATATAACATAAAATTGATTTAAATTTGTGTGAATTTAGATAAAACATGAATTTCGAGTACTAAATAAATTGTCCAACTCTTCTAGTGAGCAATTTTATTTTTTACTTTGTTCACTGGGAGGCTCATTTGTATTAAACAGCACACAAACTTCAAAATAAAATCCTGCAAGTGCTTGATGCTTCCAAAGTCTAAACATAGGGTTTGGGATTTCTTTGTTAGAACCAATGTTTCATTAGCTTAGATGAGTTATATTATTTTTTAAAAGGAAAAATGCACTAATCTTTGGTAATTAAGGTTTTCTAAAAATACAAACTCGGTCTATGTTCAAAAAATGACATTAGTATCTTCTAGTATTTAAATATAAAGACATATCTATATTTCATCTTAATGACCCCCTTAAATGTGAAGTGAATAAAGCCACAATGTTGATATCACTACTATTAATTGTGTCGACGAAGAATGTTATAGATGTCACTTACGTTTAAATGTCAAAAGAGTTTGATATTGCTATTTAACTTTAGGATTGTGTTTGGAAGCATGAATTTTTAGAATTCGAATTTTAGACTTTAGATTTGGATTTACATAAATTTGAAAAAAATTCAATAAAATTTTACACACCATCTTATCTAAATCCAATACAACTCCAAACTTAAAACCTCTTCAAACATGGCTTGAGTCATTTGGAAAATCCTCAAAAAGAAATTAATGTAGTTTACCCTTTTGGCCTAGGAGGCTTTTGACAAGGCCATGATGCTGCTGATGAGTAACTAGCATTTTTTTTTTCCATCTGAGCTTATATATGTTGTCTTCCTTAATTATATCTAATTAGTCAATGGGCACTTTATATATGATTGGTATTTCTTTTGAATGACATGAATTGAATTTCCTCCCAAAGCCTACAACTTCCAAGCCTAGAACAATAGTTACATCAACTCATCTAATTGATTTCTTGAAATAGAAAAAAAAAATCTAATAATGTGCTCCTCTGCTCATTGTCCTAGTGTAGCTTCTACTAACTCCATGAAGTATGGTCCACTTCATGTTTTCCACATGTCTATTGCTCTGAGGAGGACACCTCATTGAGGAATACTTTAAAATCGATTACAATTTTTGAACAAAAATTTTAGAATCAATTGTTGTTAAAGTTGTTTCTCATGATCTATAACCACATGCTAAGAGATCTTTAATTACTTTCTAGGCTTGAAAGGATAGTTGCTCAATGTAAGATTTAGAATTTAGAATTACAAGATATAGTGGTTGATCAAGAAATTCTTTTCAATGAGGGCAAAAAAACGTATGAATAATAAAAAGTAAATATTTCTTAATATATCCCAAGCAAGTAATCAAAATACAAATGCATTCACATTTAACACTACCGATATTTATTTAAAAAATAACATCTATTTACCAAAAAAAGGTCAAAAGAAACTCTTACTATCACGTCATGACAATAAATTTGTCCCATTTTATTCATTTTACTTCAAAATTCCAAATATTTTATGTCTGTTAGTAGTAAGAATAGAGACAAATTAGTATTTTTAATGATGACAACCCCTTAACTTTTTAGAAACTCCTTTTCATTTTCAAAACTTCAGTGGAGACATCAGTCCCCACTAAGCTCTATGTAGATCCGGACAAGATGTCATGTTAACATTTGGACTCATATAAATGAGAGGGATGAATTACATGCGGATAAAATTCTCGTGGAGCAACCGTCTAGTATGCATACTTCTCTTAATCTGCTCTATCGAGAAAAATATAACCATTTTATGCCATTTTTTATTTCTCTTTTTTGCCTTGTTTAATATTAGTTGAATACATATTAATGTTTAGTTAGCTAACTTATTTTGTCATGACATCTAAATTACCACTTTTTCACCTAATCAAATAGAAAATTGGTCACTAATTGCTTACTTTGAAAAGGAAATAGAGCATTAGTTACAAAAATAATAGCGGCTAGCCACATAAATGGTGACACAAAATTAGTGACTCGTATTATTATTTGTTAGCACCGGAGGAGTCTATGGGTGGGCTTGATACACATTGTGTAATGTTTGTCCTAACTCAACAACTCTAATATTCTCTTTGTAGATGAATTAAATGAGATTCTATGTTGTTTTCCAAATAAACAACGATGACAAGGGTTTAATGGTGTACCTTTCGATACACATTTGCCAATGTGAACAACCCTTTCTCACGCATGTGTATCAAACCCACCCATGGACTCCTCCGGTATTAACAACTAGTATCAGGGCCATGGTTCAACATTCTTCCTAGTATGTCGGGTACGTGGTGCTACCAATTTGGAGCCCAATGTGTGAGGGGAAAATTGTTGGGGTTATCCCACATCGGTTGTGGAAGGGCCTGGTGGCCAGTTATTAATTGTGAGGGAAAGTCTCACTCTATGAGTTAACTTTTGGGGTTGATAAAGCCCTGAACCGCCTAACACTATTTACTACAAATATATGTGTACATGTGAAACTAGAAGTGTAGGGACTCGAATCCGGAAAATAAAATAAAGAAAAGAGAAGGGAAATTAAAAAGGATAAAACAATAGAGCTCGTTGATGAGGCTCCTTTTCTCGTCGACGAAATCTCTTCTGTGGCTCAGCAACAAGACGTAGAGGCCCGTCGATGAGAAAATACCGAGAGATTTTCAGAAATTTTGAAATCTCAGGCTCGTCGACGAGCCTGGCTGAGTCAGCCTAGTTGTAAATATAATAGAATATTCATTGCTTCCTTGCTAAGTTATCTCAATTCTCTCTCTCTCTCTCTCTCTCTCTCTCTCTCTAGAACACGAACCAGCCCTCTCTCTCTACAAGATTTCGTGCTGTCTGTTGTCGAAATCAATAATCTGACGTCACAACGTGGATTAGGAGGAGAATCTCTACAGTTATAGCGGATTAGATTTTTTATCTAAGGATTTTTAGGTTATTTTTCCCTAAAATAGAGGTAAGGATCTGATTTTATTTTTGGTCCGATAGCTATGTAGTAGTTGGGATTATAGTGAAATATTGTTATTCGACTTTTAGGTTTTGGGGATCCTATGTCGTTGTTTTGGATCGATTCGTTCGTGTTTCGATTTTCGGGATTAAGATAAGGGGATTTGTTTACATCAGTTGTTTTTGAAAAGTAAACTAGTAGAACTGTGGCCTATGCTATTATGTACATTATGACTGCTTATTTGCAAAGTTTTACCGGATATAAATGTCGATTCTTACAATTTTACGATTTTTGGCAAAAATGAAGTTTTTGTCATATGATCTCCAAATTTCATAAAATTACTTTATACGCTTTAAAACTAAAGTAGTAGAGGCTTGAAATTCTCAAATTGTAACAAAAATTATATTTTACGAACCCTTTTATATGAAATGTATATTTGATCAAATAAGTGTGACGTATGATATGAATTGAATCTATACCGATTTGAGATATATGTATATGAACTATGGGGACTAAGGTTCCAGGTGGTTATCAGAAAATGCAGAAAATAGGTGCCAATTAGATACCGTGCCAAGTATGAGAAAAGGGTAAAATCGAGAGATTACGAGCCGGTTTTTACCACAGTATGAATGAAAGTATGCACGAATGAGATTGTGAAAATACTGGAATTGCATAGGTTAATGTTTTAATGTAAATTATATATATGATATTAGGACCGCAGCTTGTTACACAGAGCATAAGAAGCTCAATAGTATATGAAGCCTTAAAAAAGCTTATATTATGTAGGCTCGATACTATTGCCAAAACAGAGGTACAGTGCAACCACACGCAGTTATTTTTCAGTGTGGGTATCTAGTAGTCGGCTTGGTAAGAAGGACCACTTGTCAAAAGGGATCAGGGTGGTGATGGCCAAGTCGGGCTGCAGTATGTAACGATGCCTGCACGAACAGGGATCGATCAGTGCTTTCTTATCGCACAACCTTTGCCATGGGGAATTACTGGCATAGTTATGATAGTTTCAAGTTGGATAGTGTTCTAAATATGCGTATATATGATTTAAAAGTTTTAATGGGCAAAGTCACAGGGTTTGAGTACCGGGCGGAGGGATTGTACAGTGTATGAGCCTGTACCCTACCCTAACCTCGGGAACTCTCACTTGTAGTGATGCTGAGTTATCTATTATCAGGAATTTATATATGTACTATATATACATACATACATATATACATATATATATATATATATATATTACAATATTAAGAATGTGCAATCTATGTAACTGTTTTCAAACAAGAATATAACTATACAATCACACACTGATGTAATATCTTCCTCCTTACTGAGAAGTGTCTCACCCCAATCTTACAACCTTTGTTTTAGGAGTTACAGGAAATTGGTCCTAGTCTTCTAGAAAGACTTTGGAGCGTAGAGTCTAGTTAGCTGACGTAAGTTTTGTATGAGTTCTGGATTTTTAGTTAGGATAAGTTTTTGGGAATGTAATACAGTTTATGTTTTATGTACGGATGAATGTATGTAAAGAACATTTAGATACTCTAGTACGTCTATTAGAATCCATATGAACGTTTATATTTTCCGCAATATATGAAAGTACAGATTAGTATGATATACCCGTATGTTCCTGTTTAGGATGGGTATTTGATGTATGTTATCTGATTGTACAGGTTATGTATGTATAGTTGCACTCTGAGGCCGTATAAAGGGTCGGGGCGTTACAAGAAGCTCTTGGCAAATTAAAACCTCCTCTTCTTTCAAAGCAGGTGCAATATGTCCTCAATTATTATTTATTTTTACAAAAAGCTAATTACCTTTTCTAACTTAATTAAATTCTATTTCTATGTTTAGCATTGAGTCACAAGCCCATTCCATCCTTAAGTTGCTATGCAAATATGATCCATAATAATGCATTTTTTCTTTTATTGAAATTTAAAATTATATGTAAAGATATTAAGAAGTTGACACTAGAAAATAGAGTTACAGATAGTTATGAGTTTATTTTTTGGGTCTATCGCTTATCGCTTATTTATTTCTTAGTTAATAATTTTTTTTACTTTAATTTTACTATTCAACTTGGGTCTGTTTAAATCAAGAATTTTACTTGTAAAAGAAAAAGGAAGGAAAATGAGAAAAAAAATTCATTTTTTACTATATTTTTTTTCTCTATCAATTAACATTAAAAAAAAATTATTTGATTAAAAATTAAGGATATGTAAAATTAAAATTTTGTTAATTAATTTGCTGTTTTTTTTTAAAAAAAAATTCTGTCTTACTTTTGTTGATAACTAAACACAAAAAAGTGAAATCTTTCTTATTTTCTTGTCATTTTCTTAATATTTTTAGGATATAAAAAATAGACACCAAAATAGAAAAGTCATTTTTTTTTCTTGATTCTTTTTTTGGCTTATTGGAGAGTTAATAAGTCCAAAAAAAGAAATAGACAAAAAAAGAAACTGCCAAAAAGGTTTAAATACAAAAGATCAATAGATTAATTGTCAATATTTCCAAAACCAATAGTTGTGGAAAGTGCACTATCTCTTTCTCAAGAAAACATTTAAAAGAAATTATTCCTTCACATAAGATTTAAAATCCACAAATTACAAAATATTATGTTAATATGGGATGACTAAAGTGATGTGGAACCTATACCAAATCATTCTTCTCACTTATAAGAGCATTCAACATGCTAATATGACATCTCGCACCTACATGGAGGACCTGTCTCTTCTAATATGCTTGATTAATATTCTAACTAGTAAGTTTTTAAAATTACTTTTGGATTGAAATGTGTTACTTTGGAGAAAATGTTAGATCATTGTAGAGGACAAACATGACCCTCCTATTTGACCTTTGCATCTAATAAAAATACTCTAAATAGGAAGCTCATCAAATTATATATGAACACTATCATGTGAAATTCACTATTAGAAATATTTTCACTGAATAGTAGAGCTCATGGGATGAGCATATTGAACCTAAGGCCTTAGCTATTTCCTTTTAGTGTTACTTATTATGCAGGCAATCAATTAACAAACAAGCGTACTTAGTTGAATATTACCTATGGACGGAAGCAATGGCGCCAATGCGACAAGTATTGACATTAAAGTGTTGGCAAAATCCCTAGAAGGCAAGGTAATGCAAAGCCCTACAACCGATTCTAAAAACAAGTACTGTTCTATCTTCAAAGTTCCAGACATTCTCCTTAAGCAAAACGAAAGGGCTTACGTCCCCAACTCATTCTCCATCGGACCTTTCCACCACGGTACCAAACCTGAACTAGAAGTCGGAGAAATGATCAAGCTGCAGTACTTGCACGATCTTGTTAAGCGAAAACCCAATCCAGAAACAAGTTTTCAAGAACTGATCACAGCCATGGCTAACATGAGCAAAGAAGCAGGCGACTGTTATGCCGCACCAGTACTCGGCAAAAATGTGACGAGCCAAGACGAATTTGTGAAGATATTAGTAGTTGACGGTTGCTTCATCGTTGAGCTGCTGCGCAAGGGCGCACGCGAGGTGGACGTCGACGAGCACGACCCCATATTCAACAACCCTCGCCTGCTGCAGTTTCTGGCGCATGACTTGCTATTGCTCGAAAACCAGGTACCTTGGTCGGTGCTCGAGCGCATCTTCACAGTCACCGAGCCCAACTTCTCCGGCGCCGGAGGTGGTGCTCGCAGAGGGTCCCCTCGGATGGCTGAACTTGCTTTGCAGTTTTCCCAATACACTCTCCGATTTGCGTTTCCCCGCGGAGGATACATCCCTCCTGACAGTGCAGTCGTAAGCTGCTTGCATTTACTCGACCTTTGCAGACTCGCATTCCTGCAGATAGGTGGGAGCAGCAGTACAAGTGCTGCTGCAACTACTGCAAAAGCGCCTCGCCGGGAAGGAGAACCACCCACTACTGAGATCTTTAAGGGGAAGAAAATTCCTTCAGTCACGGATCTGGTAGAGGCTGGAATAGAATTTGAGAGCGTGGATCCGTATCCCTATAGGAGTCTTTTGGATATAAAATTCAAAAAAGGGGTCTTGGAAATCCCACAGTTGACAATTCTCGAAATGTCAGAAACTATACTGCGAAATCTCGTCTGCTTCGAACAGTGTTATCCACACTTTCCCCCTCGCTTTACTTCTTACGTCCTGCTCTTGGATTACCTCGTAGGGAGCACCAAGGACGTGCGTGCATTGTGCAATAGCAAAATTTTTCTTAACTGGTACAAGGATGAGGAGGTTGTCCATATGTTCCACAAGATTTGCAGCGACGCATGGATCAAAGACTTCCATTATGAGGCCCTCTGCGACGAAGTGAACCAGTATTGTAAGCGCAAGTGGCCGAGATGGCGAGCGACGTACTTCAGATTTTTCGGCACTCCATGGGGAATTCTAACGCAAGTTGTCGCTGTTGCTGGTCTGCTTCTGACCTTCTTACAGACTCTATATACCATAAAGGGGACTAGCGTCAAGGAACATCGTTGATATTCCGGGCATGCATGCAGTTGAATATGATGATGACAAATATTTGGGATTTTATTTTAAATTACTTAATCACTCCTCTGCGTATAAATAAAAGTTAATTAAGATAGATTTATAGTTGATTTTTAGGGCTTGGATTTGAGAGAAATCCAAGTCCTAGAGCTGCTGCAAATCATATTGGCTCCAGAGGCTTTGGAGAAAACGGGAAATGTAATTAATTTGTGATGTGCTACTCAGTGTGGTGCTAAATCCTAGTGAGGCAAATCATATTTTTCAGGTTAGTCTACAATATATCCTCATCAAATAAAAGTTTTGAAATTTGGAATTTCAAACTTACATAGTTGAACTTGGGTAATTTTTTTTATTTATTTTTTATTTTATAAAAAAAGAAGGTAAATTTATATTAAAGGGGTAAAAAGCAAGAGGTTTCAATCCTCCCCCTCGAAAGAAAAATACAATAGAAAGGGGAAGGGATGAACTTGATCACCTTCCCAAATCTTGAGAAATGTAAGAAAACTCTTCTCAGTCCAAGTGAGACTTCAAAGAGTTGGTTCTAGTCCAAAGATAAAAATTTGATAAACACTTATCGTACACCTTCGTAGCAATGGAGTAGTTTTCCTCAAAAATTCTTTCATTCCTTTCCTTCTAAATTTCTCAACAAATGGTTGTCGGAATAGCTACTTTCATCTTTCTAAAAAACCCTTTGAGCTTTGAACAATTCAATGTTAAGAACATTGATTTCAATGTATTCGGCATGACCATGCAATTATATGTTCCTTGGCACATAATAGCACAAATCTGCTTATTGAAATGATAGTGCAGGAAATTGTGATCCACGTATTCACTTTGCTTCTTACACAGAACACGGCTAGGGGCCAACATCCAACCTTTTTTTGCAGATTATCCAAAGTATAATAATTTTATTATTTGTTGCCAGCCAGTAGAAAAGGCTCACCTTTGATGGAATAAAAGAATTCCTTGATGCTTCTAAAGTCTAAAAATAGGATTTGGGATTTCTTTGTTAGAGCCAATGTTTCATTAGCTTAGATGAGTTATGTTGTTTTTTTAAAGGAAAAATGCACTAATCTTTGTTAATTAAGATTTGCTAAAAATTCAAACTTTGTCTATGCTCAAAAAATGACATTAGTATCTTCTAACATTTAAATATAATGACATATCTTTCATCTTAATGGGATCTTTGACCCCCTTAAATGTGAAGTGAATTAAGCCACAATGTTGATATCACTATAATTAATTGTGTCGGGAAGAAGGTTGTAGATATCACTTACGTGAGTCACGTTTAAATATCAAAGAGTTTGATATTGTTATTTAACTTTAGTATTGTGTTTGGAAGCATGAATTTTTGTTTTTGAATTTGAGTGTAATTAGACAAAAATCAAGCACAATTTCATGTATTTTATTTAAAAATCCACATAAATTCAAATTCAATGTTGAATTCTAAACTCCCAACATGAGTTAAAATACACTTGGGTAGTGTTTGGGAGCACGAATTTCAGACTTTAGATTTAGATTTATATGAATTTGAAAATTTTTCAATAAAATTATATATGTCATCTTATCTAAATTTAATACAACTCCAAACTCGAGACCTCTTCAAACATGGGTTGAGTCATTTGGAAAATCCTTAAAAGAAATTAATGTAGTTTACCCTTTTGGACAAGGCCATATGCTAATGATGAGTAGCTGGCATTTGTTGTTCCATATGGCTCTGGCCTTATATATGTTGCCTTCCTTAACTATATCTAATTAGTCAATGGGCACTTTATGTATGATTGGTATTTCTTTTAAATGACATGAATTGAATTTCCTCCTAAAACCTACAATTTCCAAGCCTAGAACAATAGCTACATCAACTCATCTAATTGATTTCTTGAAATAGAAAAAAAAAAAATCTAATAATATGCTACTCTACTCATTGTCCTTGTGCAGCACCTACTAACTCCATGAAGTACATGTTTTCAACTTGTCTATTGTTTTGAGGATGCCTCGTTGAGGAATATTTTAAAATTGATCACAATTTTTGAACAAAAACTTTAGAATCGATTGTTGTTGTGTTGTCTCTCATCTATGACCACGTGCTAAGAGATTCCTTAATTACCCTCAAGGCTTGAAAGGACAATTGCTCTATATAAGATTTAGAACTTCTAATTACAAGATATAGTGGCGGATCTAGAATTTCTTTTCAATAAGGGCAAAAAAATGTATAAATAATAAAAAGTAAATTTTTTTTAATATTTACCAAGCAAGTAATCAAAATATAAATGCATTCACATTTAACACTACCAATACTTATTTTTAAAAAAACATCTATTTACCAAAAAAATATCAAAAGAAACTCTTCCTATCATATTCATTTTACTTCAAAATTCCAAATATTTCATGTCTGATATTATTAAGAGTAGATAAATTAGTATTTTAAATTTTAGTGATGACAACCCCTTAACTTTTTAGAAACTCTTTTTCATTTTCAAAATTAGAGGAGACACCAACCCCCACTAAGCTCTATGTAGATTGGACTCATATAAATGAGAGGGATGAATTAGTGGGTCGAACAATTAACATTACACGCGGATAAAATTCTCGTGGAGCAATCATCCTATAACGATATGAAGAATAATGGTATTTAAATAATAAAGAGGGAAGAAAATAGAAATAGAAACAGAAACGGAAACAGAAGGAGGCAGCAGACTTCGTTGACAAACACTTTACATTCATCGACGACGTTGCATTTTGAATGAAATAATTGGAAGATTTCTACTCAAGGCCTTGTCGACGAAGCCACGCCTCATCGACGAGAAGATACTGAGAGCGGTTTTTGGGTAGTTTGAATTTCGTCGACGAGGAGGTAGCTAGGGTTCATCGACGAAATTACTTTAGGACTCGTCGACGAGATGACGTGTCTCGTCGACGAATCCGGCCCTATAAATAGTTGAAACCCGAATTTTTATATGAAAATTCAGCGCAAACCCTCTCTCTCTTTAACGCACCTCTCACCTTCTCTCTTCAATCCTGACCCCATTTCTCGACGGATTGAAGATCTGAGGCCACCACAATGCTCCTGGCGGAGTTTTCTGTCAAACTACTAGAGCTTATCGTTGGTGGAAGCGGTTTGGAATTCATCCTAAATTCAGGGTAAGGTATTTTATTCAAAATATGTTTCCTTGCAGTTAAAGGAAATGTTGTGTGTAGAAAAACACTGATGTTTTGTTCAGGAGAATGTCGTTTTCAGGGTGCTAAGTGGAGAACCCTGCGGGTGTAGGGCCAGAGTTCAGTGAGGGCTTTTCAAGAACTAAGTAAGGGAAATATACTATGTTAGGAAATTTGAATATGTTAATAGAAATTTTACCAACATGTATGTATACCAGTTATTATGTAGTTTTTCAGAATATGTGTTTTTAAAATATATGTGGCCTAAGTAGATAATATTTGATGTAGAACTTTATACAGTTTTTCCAGTATATGAAGTTATACAGAACATACAGATATAGCCAGATATTCATAAAGATTATACAGATAGATATACATATATATATATATATATACAACTTTTATTCAAATAGTTTCACAAAACAAATATATATACATATATATGTATACAGATGTATACTCAGATCAGTATGTTATAGTTTTATACAGATTAGTATATTACAGATGTTTATCCAGAATAGTATATTACAGTTTTACTCAGATCAACATATATAGCATTTACAGTATGTCATGTTTCCTATTACCATAATATTCAGAGTATACAGACAGAGTATATAGATATAGATTTTATAGACATATATACAGAGATAACATCAAGATGCTATAGATACAGATTATAGAGATTACAGAATTTACAGTACAGAAAGATAGGGTTATGGTAATTTTGGAAACATGATGAAAACAGTAAATAAGTGTATATGTGTGTGTGTGTGTGTGTGTGTATATATATATATATATATATATATATATATAGTATCAGATCCCCGAGGAATGATTATAGACAGCTACAGATAAAGAATATAGAGCACAGTACCATTGCTATATACAGATAGAGTGCAACCACATATCTCAAATAGTGTGTGGGTACCATCAAACTGTGCTCAGAGAGTATGCAACTTCCCAGTTCGTTGGGTTGAGGGAGCCAGTTTGACGAGGTAGCAGCCAGTCCCGCACCTAGGAGAGTATGCAGTTTGGCCGGGTTGAGGTAGTGTAAAGTATATTGACTTATTTGGAGGGCCGACCAGATTAAGTCCCGCCTACGGGCCCACAACCCTGTCATGAAGGGTCAAATCATGACATACAGAGTTCCAAGGATAAAACACAGTTATGTATATGTATACAATAATACAGTATTTGATGAGTATAGTATGATATTAGTAATATGAAAAGTAGAAAATACAGATGATATAGTTATATTTTAAATTGTGAAAATGAAGGACATGCTTTATAGATTTACTATTTTATTATTGTTTAGTTGTTATTTTAATAGTATACAACTTAGTCGCCACACACTAGTAATAACATATTTCCACTTACTGAACGTCGACTCACCTCATGACTTTAACATTTTTCAGGTGAGCCAGTTGGCCGAGCAGATCAGGCTCGTGGATAGAAAGTTTATTTGTTTACTCTAGATTAGAGGGTAAGTTTGTGTAGGGTTTTGTGTTTTGGGACAGATAATTCTGAAGAGAGATGTATTATATAGTAATGGTTTAGAAATACAGATTCTTGGTATTGTATGATGTGTATGGATGTATGGATTATGTTTCCGCTGCATAGGTATGATTTTATATTCAGATTTACCCTGGTGCCTTCCAAAGCTCGAGTTTCATAGTAGGGGGTATCAAAGTAGTTTATATATATATATATTCCGCTACATAGGTATGATTTTATATTCAGATTTACCCTGGTGCCTTCCAAAGCTCGAGTTTCATAGTAGGGGGTATCAGAGTAGTTTATATATATAAGGGGGGGTCGTTTGACATCCAATATGCATACTTTTCTTAATTTGCTCTATCAAGGAGAATATAACTATTTTATGCCATTTTTTTATTTTATCTTTTTTGCCTTTTTTTAATATTAGTAGAATACGAATTAATGCTATGAAGATATGATCCATAATAATACATTTTTTCTTAATTGAAATTTAAAATTTGTATATAATGATATTAAGAAGTTGACACTAGAAAATAGAGTTAGAGATAGTTATTAGTTTATTTTTTGGGTCTCTCGTAGGTAGGACTGTACACGGTTTGGTGTGGTTCAGTTTTGGCTAGAACCGAAAATTGAACCGAAATTTTTGATTTTGGGATTTTTGAACGGAAACCGAAACCGAACCGAAATTATGCTTTAATTGAAAACCAAAAATGTGGCGGTTCGGTTGCGGTTTTTTGGTTTTTTTTTACAAAAAAATAACCTTCATTTTTTATAAAATTGTTGAAAATTTATTGAGCATTTTAATTTTTTATAGGAACTCATAATTTTAACAAAATAAAATCTATTAGGCACTTTTAACAAATATAACCTTTATTTTTCATAAAGTTCTTAAAAATTTATTGAGGATTTTTATTTTCTATAGTGGCTATATGACTATATTGCATGCTATATTTTTACTAGCCATATCATATATATATATATATATATATATATATATCTTATATAAATCAATTTTTTGGTTTTTTTCGCTTCGGTTTCAACATAAAATCAAAACTAAAATTGAAATTGAACATTTTTATTTTTGAAAACCGCAATCGAAACCGAAAACCGAAAAACTGAACCGTTTATGGTTTCGGTTCAGTTTTCTATTTTTCGATAATTTTTGTACACCCCTACTCGTAGGCTCATAGGCTCGACTACAAATGAACATTAGGTGGCCCATCTCTTATTGCTTATTTATTTCTTAATCAATAAATTTTTTTATTTTAATTTTACTATTCAATTAGGGTCTGTTTAGATAAAGAATTTTACTTGTAAAAGAAAAAGAAAGGAAAATGAGAAAAAAAATTAATTTTTTACTATATTTTTTTCCCTATCTTAAGTATATGTAAAATTAAAATTTTGTTAATTAATTTGCTTTTTTTTTAAAAAAAATATTTCTTACTTTTGTTGATAACTAAAGACAAAAAAGTGAAATCTTTCTTATTTTTCTTTCCTTTTCTTAATATTTTTAAAGTTTCAAATATTCTGTTAATGTTTACAGAAGGATATTTTAGGATCTAAAAAATAGACACCAAAATAGAAAACCCATTTTTTGTTTCTTGATTTTCTTTTGGCTTACTGGAGTTAATAAGTCCAAAAAAAGAAATAGACCAAAAAAGAAACTGCAAAAAAAATTTAAATATAAAAGACCAATAGAAAAATTGTCAATATTTCGAAAACCAATAGTCGTAGAAAGTGCACTATCACTTTCTCAAAAAACATTTAAAAGGAATTATTCCTTCACATAGGATTTAAAATCCGCAAATTATAAAATATTATGCTAATTAATATTTGGGCCACTAAAGTGACTTGCACTTGCACCAAATCATTCCTCTCACTTGTAAGAGTATTCGAGGTGCTAATATGAAATCTTGTACCTACACGGAGGAACTACCTCTTCTAATCTGCTTGATTAATATTCTAGCTAGTAATTTTTTAAAATTACTTTTGAATTAAAATGTATTACTTAGGAGAAAAAGTTAGGTCATTCAAGAGGACGAACATGACCCTCCTATATGACCTTTTGATCTAGTGAAAATATTTCAAATAGGGCATCAAGAATTGATGAGATGAGCTTGTTGACCCAAAGAACCTAATTGCCTTTTTGTGTTACTTATTATTTAGTCAATCAGTTAACAAGCAAGCATCCTTAGTTGAATATTACCTGTGGAGGAAAGCAATGGCGCCAATACGACAAGTATTGACATTGAAGGGTTGGCAAAACCCCTAGAAGGCCAAGCAATGCAAAGCCCAAAAATCGATTCTAAAGACAAGTACTGTTCTATCTTCAAAGTTCCAGATATTCTCCTTAAGCAAAACGAAAGGGCTTACGTCCCCAACGCATTCTCCATCGAACCTTTCCATCACGATACCAAAACTGACCTAGAAGCCGGAGAGAGAATCAAGCTGCAGTATTTGCACGATCTCGTTGAGCGAAAACCCACTCCAGAAACAAGTTTTGTGTTGGGAATGCTGGTGTGGAACCGTCGGCAACCGCATTAGCCTAGCCACCAACTTTGACGTTGAAAACCGGCAGCAACCTACTCTACAGATTTTGTTGAAATCTGCAGCCACCTTCTTTGATTTTTACTCCCCCCTTTTGTATATATATATGTGCAGTATGTGGTGTTGATTGTAAGCTGTGAGCTGCGTGTGTATGTTGTGGTGGAGTTGTGCGCAGAGTGTGCTGCATGTGAGAGTAAGCTGTGTGTGTGCAGCAGTGAGTTGTGAGAGGTGTGAAGCGTGTTGCAGAGAGTGCTGTGCAGAGTGTTGTGCAGTGCAGAGAGTTGAGAAGTGTGAGACAGAGAGAGTAGAGTCGAGCAGTGTGGCTCCTCCTCCTTGTATTTTTCTCCCAGTTTATAGTGCAGTGGTGTGTGCTCCCGTGGACGTAGGTCAATTCAACCGAACCACGTAAATCCGGTGTTCCAGTGTGGATATGCTTGAATTTTTCTTCGTGTGTGATTGTTGTTCCAGGTTTATTTCCCAACAATTAGTATCAGAGCTTGGTTGGAATAAAATCGCCACATCGAGAAAAATTCTAGATTTTGACCCTCTGTCCAGTAGCTCCAAATTTGATTTTGAGGCTACCATCAAACTCCTCTCGACAAAACGAAGCCTATAGCTGTAACCGGAGCTCGAACAGAGTTTAGACGCCCCCGCACGCGCCCACACGCGCCATGCCGGAGAAAGACTCCTCCGCACGCGCCATTAACACGCCAGCGTTTGCTCGTCACGCGCCACGCGCGTGCCCACGCTTCTTTCTCGCCCGAACAGAGTCAACTGACCCGAACTCCACCCGACCCGACCTGGATCAACTCTCATACCGGGTCAACCCGAATCGTTCTAGACCCGGGAGCCACGTCAGCGTTGCTACATCAGCGGCACGTCACTAGGCCACATCAGCAGCGAGAGACAGCCACCACGTCAGCGCCACGTCACCAAGTGGGTCCCACAGTGGGCCACACAGTTACTCATCAGTAGGTGGACCCCACAATGCCACGTCACGGTGGGCCCCGTGCCACATCAGTATACGGTTTCGTTAACGGCGTCACTAACGCCGTCAAAGAATATTCCGTACGTGAGAGGAATATTCCGTTAAAGTTGACTTGAGTTTGACCTAAAGTTTGACCAGGCTTTTTGAAGCCATTTCGGGTCCGTTTTTCGAGCAACTTAAGCCATTTCTAAGGTTTTCGGCTGTTTCGAATCCAACCATGCTATCTAATTAAGCCAATTCCATCTCTAGATTAACGAATCAAGATGTCAAAAGAAAAGAGCTCTCACATCGAGATGTTTGACGGCACAAACTTCGGTTTCTGGAAAATGCAGATCGAGGACTTCTTGTTTGTTAAGGAGTTGCACTTACCACTGATGGAGAAGCCAAAATCCATGAAGGAGAGCGAGTGGGAGTTGCTTGACCAAAAAGCTCTCGGAGCCGTGAGGATGACGTTGGCAAAGTCTGTTGCCTTCAACATCAAGCACTTGACAACCACCAAGTCCCTTATGGATGCGCTATCTAACATGTACAAGCAGCCATCAGCCGCAAATAAGGTACATCTAATGAAGAGATTATTTACCATGAGCATGTCTACAGGTGAAAGCTTCAGCAGACACTTAAATAATTTCAACGAGCTGTCAGATCAACTCGCCTCGATTAGGATTACCTTTGACAGTGAGATCCGTGCCCTACTAATTCTCAGTCAGCTGCCTGAGAGTTGGAAAGGTATTGTCACTGCGATCAGTAGCTCTACAGGAAAATCAAAGCTGAAATACGACGAGGTTATCAGCATGATTTTGACAAAGGAGATCAGAATGCAGTTGAACAATGACTCCACTTCAAGTTCAGCTTTGAATGTGGAAAGTCGAGGAAAGGGAAGCAGGCATGGACGATCTAACAATCGTGGCAGATCCAGGACCAGGTGGTCCAAATCCAGAGATTGCAGAGGTACTCAGGACATAGGTTCTCAGAGCATAAAATTTATTGAGTGCTGGAACTGTGGAAAGACTGGTCATTACAAGAACCAGTGTAGAAGTTAGAAGAAAGAGATGAGGGCAAAGACAGAAGCAAATATTGCTTCCGAAATTGATGATTTGTTGATCTGCTCTTTGGAGAGCAAAAAAGAGTCTTGGGTGTTAGACTCTGGAGCTTCATTCCATGCCACATGCTTTAGAGATTGCCTAGGGGAGTACACACCAGGTGATTTCGGTAAGGTGTACCTTGGCAACGATCAACCTTGCGATGTAACCGGCAAGGGAGTTATGAAGATCAAAATGAACAGGTTAGTATGGAAGCTGAAGGATGTTATATATATTCCAAACCTGAGAAAGAATTTGATCTCAGTTGGTCAGCTAGAAGATGAGGGATACACGACGAAATTCATTGGCGATGAATGGAAAGTCTCAAAGGGTGTATTAACGATTATGCGAGATAAAAAAAGCGGGACACTTTTTCTAACCTCCAACGCCTCCATGTCTATTTCAGTTGCTGCAGGAAATGACGACAACAACCAGCACCAACAACTTGGTCACATGAATGAGAAGGAACTCAGGGTGATGCACTCAAAGGGAAAATTGAGTGGTTTACAGTCAGTGCAGATCATCGCACCACCGTCTCCTACTCCAGCTCCGAAGCTTAGGAGATCTACTCGACCTCATATACCAGACGGAAGGTATATAGATGATTTACTTCTTACAGATGGAGGAGAGCCCAAATGTTGTGATGAAGCATGCCAGGTGGCAGATACGAGCAAGTGGGAGCTTGCAATGAAGGATGAGATGAAGTTTCTCACCTCCAACAAAACGTGGGAACCAGCTGAGTTGCCCAAAGGTAAGAAGGTCTTTCACAACAAATGGGTGTACAGAATTGAAGAGGAGCATGATGGCTCCAGAAGGTACAAGCCTCAGTTGGTAGTCAAAGGCTTCGAAAAGAAGGAAGGGATTGACTACACTGGCATTTTTACACCACTTGTGAAGATGACAACCATCAGATTAGTCCGCAGAAATTTAGCAGACAGGAAGGTGGTGACTAGAGAGAAACTGAAGTTGTGCTCAACTTCATTTGGTCTTCATGCTTGAAGATAGACACGAGCACATCATTCGTCTATACACTGGTTGAGATGCTGCCTCCGTCTCCAAGTGGGAGATTGTTGAGATTGCTGGTGTGGAACCGTCGGCAGCCGCACTAGCCCAGCCGCCAACTTTGACGTTGAAGACCGGCGGCAACCTACTCTGCAGATTTTGTTGAAATCTGTGTTGGGATTGCTGGCGTGGAACCGTTGACAGTCGCACTAGCCCAGCCGCCAACTTTGACGTTGAAGACCGACAGCAACTTACTCTGCAGATTTTGTTGAAATCTGCAGCCACCTTCTTTGATTTTTACTCCCCCATTCTGTATATATATATATATATGCAGTATGTGGTGTTGATTGTAAGCTGTGAGCTGCGTGTGTATGTTGTGGCAGAGTTGTGCGCAGAGTGTGCTGCATGTGAGAGTAAGTTGTGTGTGTGCAGCAGTGAGTTGTCAGAGGTGTGAAGCGTGTTGCAGAGAGTGTTGTGCAGAGTGTTGTGTAGTGCAGAGAGTTGAGAAGTGTGAGACAAAGAGAGTAGAGTTAAGCAGTGTGGCTCCTCCTCCTTGTATTTTTCTCCCAGTTTATAGTGCAGTGGTGTGTGCTCCCGTGGACGTAGGTCGATTTGACCGAACCACGTAAATCTGGTATTCCAGTGTGGATGTGCTTGAATTTTTCTTCGTGTGTGATTGTTGCTCTAGGTTTATTTCCCAACATTTTTCAAATCTGATCAAAGTCATGGCTTACTTGAGCAAAGAAGCGGGCGACTGTTATGTCGCACCAATCGACAAATATGTGAAGACCCAAGACGAATTTGTGAAGATATTAGTAGTTGACGGTTGCTTCATCGTTGAGCTGCTGCGCAAGGGTGCACGCAAGGTGGGCGTCGATGAGCACGACCCCATATTCAACGACCCTCTCCTGCTGCAGTTTCCGGCGCATGACTTGCTATTGCTAGAAAACCATGTACCTTGGTCGATGCTCGAGCGCATCTTAACATTCATCGAGCCCAACTTCTCCGGCGTCGGAGGCGGTGTTCACAGAGGGTCCCCTCGTATTCCTGAACTTGCTTTTCAGTTTTCCCAATACACTCTCCCATTTGTGTTTCCCCACGGAGGACACATCCCTCCTGAAAGTGCAGTCGTAAGCTGCTTGCATTTACTCGACCTTTGCAGACTCGCATTCTAGATAGATGGGAGCAAAAGTACTAGTGCTGCTGCAACTACTGCAAAAGCGCCTTGCCGGGAAGGAGATCCACCCACTACTGAGATCTTTAAAGGGAAGAAAATTCCTTCAGTCACGGATCTGGTAGAGGCTGGAATAGAATTTGAGAACATGGGTCGGTATTCCTATAGGAATCTTTTGGATAAAAAATTAAAAAAAGGGGTCTTGGAAATCCCACAGTTGACGATTCTCAAAATGTCAGAAACTATACTACGAAATCTCGTCTGCTTCAAGCAGTGTTATCCACACTTCGCCCCTCGCTTTACTTTCTTACATCCTGCTCTTGGATTACCTCGTAGGGAGCACCAAGGACGTGCGTGCATTGTGCAATAGCAAAGTTTTTCTTAACTGGTACAAGGATGAGGAAGTAGTACATATGTTCCACAAGATTTCCAACGACGCATGGATCAAAGACTTTCATTATGAGTCCCTCTACGACGAAGTGAACCGGTATTGTAAGCGCAAGTGGCCGAGATGGCTAGCGACGTACTTCAGATTTTTCGGCACTCCATGTGGAATTCTATAACGCAAGTTATCGCTGCTGCTTGTTTGCTTCTGGCCTTCTTACAGACTCTATATACCATAAAGGGGACTAGTGCCAAGAAACATCGTTGATATTCCGGGCAAGCATGCAGTTGAAGTTGATGATGACAAATATTTGGAATTTTATTTTCATTTACTTAACCACTCATCTATGTATAAAAGTCAATTAAGGACCAAGGTAGTGCTAAAGTTGATTTTTTGGGCTTGGATTTGAGAGATATTTAATATGATTTTATACTATGTTTTGTCTAAATTCACAAAAATTTAAATTTACGGTCTAAACTCTATGTTTCCGGAAACTAGTTAATGTTGGGGTATAGAGGTGCGAAGCTAATGACCAAATCACGTAAACTCAAGATATATAGTCTTTCTTCCAGTTTAGATGAACAAGAAGTAGAATAATCATATACCAAAAAATTAGTGATAGTCAACAATTAACGACATAAATTGGCCAAAGATAAAAATGGTGTCGAGATTTACATGGAAAAGATTCAGTGTACAAGGAAATACCATGCATAAGACAAAGTCTACTTCCAGTCTTTCCTGTATCTCAATAATAGGTCACGAGAGGTCTTCTATAATTGAAACTAGAGGCATAAATCAACCAAATGATCAAAGTTGTGCATATTAAAGCTATTATAACTACTCTTTGGTCCAAATCATGTATCCATAGTGCTTTAAGATTAAAGCGCTGAATGTACTATAATAAAGACTCCTCATGCCCCTAACCTCGATTTTGATGATAACCACAATTTAATGATATTCGAAATAGGAAATGGTTTGTCCTCCTAAGACATAAACTATACATGGAGATTCTCCATCTTCATCTTATTAGTTGATTCTTGATTTTGAAGGCTTTATGCTCAAGCTTTTTCCTAAAGATGCAGTGTCTTCCTCTTGTAGGGCCTTTGTATATTATATGGTTCAAAAATTGTCTATGTAACACGAAGTTTGACCACATGTGTGGGTTAAGTAAATCAATGGATAGTGTTGGTCCTATTGAAAATATACCAGTATGTTAGGATGCCTCAACCGCATACATCACTTTACTTCCACTTGATACCTATATATATGTCGTAATGATGAACGACTCACTCATTTTGTCAATGGTCTAATGCCTTTATGAATCTTGTTAGTATCATTATTTGATAAATATTTATATTGGACTTTTCAAATGTTAGTTATTTTATGCATTGTAAATGTTGTCTTTGTGAAACTAATATACGTGGCCGAGTGCAATCATCTGAGCCACAATGTAGTGACTCAAGCTCCCACAACCTCAAACACTTTTAGATCTATGTCAATATTTCTCCTTTAGGGGTCTTTAAATGGGGTAAAGAACTTAATCAAATCTCAAGGATATTGCCTTTCTTTTCCTTCTTTTCCTCGCTTTTTTAATTTTTTTGGTGCTTCCACATAGTGTAACGACCTCAATTTCCTTAACATAAAATGAAAGATAATAAATGGAAAAGTCAACCCGAACCCATGGGTAACGGGGACACCTGTCAATCATAGCGGAAACCTAAACAGCAGTAAGTATAAAATCTCAAATGGACAACCATAAAACATAATACCAGAGTTTACGACATCATCAAAATACTGTTCCTATATACAACCTCCAAAAAAATCAAAATAACACTAGGATCATACAACAAAAATCCACTGATCCTAGTTCAACGCTTACCCTTCTAGTAAGGAAGCTCCAATGACTCAACGGCGGCCCTAACCTGCCGGTCTCTCTGGATTTCCTAAAAATCATTTAATGTTCGGGGATGAAACACTTCTCAGTAAGGGAAAATAAACTAAATACAGCTGTGTGGCAATATGAATATTTAATATAATTATACATATACAGTACATTTCATATATCTGAAAACATTCATCATGTCATACTGAATAATCATACATTTTCATATTTGCTAATAACTCGTATCGTACATAAAACATCTTTTATAATTGTAATACTGAAAACATACCCAGGATGAATAGTTAGCTAATGTCATGTATTACCCCCCATGATGGGTTGTGCAGCCCGAAGGCGGGACTCGACAATGGCTGGCCGACCACTATCGAGTCAATTATGTCTGTAAGTACAATGAGTCCGCCACTATAACGACCCAGTACTGACTATTCCATCAGGGGAGGATGGTTATGTGATATACAGTGATGCCTCTTTGAAGGGTCTTGGGTGCGTGTTGATGCAACATGGCAGGGTTATTGCATATGCGTCTAGGTAGCTTAAAGAATATGAGAAGAATTATCATGTCCTTGACTTAGAGCTTGCTGCGGTGGTTTATGCTCTTAAAATTTGGAGGCATTATTTATACGGTGGGAAATGCGAGATTTTCACAGATCACAAGAGCTTGAGATATTTCTTCACTCAGAAAGGATTAAATATGAGACAAAGAAGGTGGCTAGAGCTTATTAAAGACTATGACTGCACGATTACCTACCACCCAAGAAAAGCGAATGTAGTGGCAGATGCTTTGAGCAGGAAGTCAGGGGGATCCGTGCTTACAGCTATGGAGATTCAGCACTCGATTCTGGTGGACTTGGAGAGGCTTAGTATCGAATTGGTGGAGAAGAGTCCTCAGGCAGTTATTGCCAGCCTAGTGATTCAGCCTACACTATACGAGAGGATTAAAGCAGCCTAGGGTGATGACGCAGAGTTGGCAGCAGTACTGACTAGAGTACGTGATGGTCAGGCTGAGGAGTTCAGCATATCAGATGATGGAGCTCTGCATTTCGTACTAGGCTATGTGTTCCTGCAGATACTGAGATCAAGAGGACTATACTGGAGGAGGCTCACAAATCCCTATACACGATCCATCCCGGCAGTACTAAAATGTATAGGGATCTGCGAGAGTATTTCTGGTGGAGTGGAATGAAGAGGGAGATAGCTGAATTTGTTAAGCAGTGCTTGGCGTGCCAGCATGTTAAAGCTAAGCACTAGAGACCAGCAGGACAGTTGCAGCCATTGTTTATTCCAGAATGGAAGTGGGACCATGTTTCGATGGATTTTTTTACGGGGTTACCACAAGTACGGCAGTGGTTGAATGTAATTTGGGTAGTTGTGGATCGTTTGACGAAGATTGCTCATTTCATCCCTATTAAAATTGGTTATTCCATGGACAGACTGGCAGAGATATATGTTCAGGAGATTGTTCGTGTTCATGGAGTATCGGTGTCCATAGTCTCAGATCGAGATCCTCGGTTTACTTCATGATTCTGAAAAAATTTTCAGGAGGCTATGGGTACGCAACTAGCTTTTAGCACTGCTTTCCATCCCCAGACTGATGGTCAGACGGAGAGGACCATTCAGATATTAGAAGATATGCTTCGTGCTTGTGTACTTGATTTTGGGGGCAACTGGATTCAGTTTATACTGTTGGTTGAATTCGCTTACAATAATAGCTATCAGGCTAGTATCGGCATGGCTTCATACAAAGCATTGTATGGCAGGAGATGTTGTTCTCCTCTTTTCTGGGATGAGGTAGGTGAAAGGCGAGTTTTGGGTGCAGATATAGTACAACAGGCGTCCAACAAAGTCCGGTTAATTAGAGAAAGAATTAAAATAGCACAGAGTCGGCAGAAAAGTTATACAGACACTCACCGCAGAGAATTGGAATTTGATGTGGGAGATCGAGTATTTTTGAAGATAGCTCCTTTGAAAGGAGTTATGAGGTTTGGAAAGAAGGACAAGTTGAGCCCTAGGTTTATTGGCCCTTTTGAGATACTTGAGAGAATAGGGTCAGTAGCCTACAGGCTAGCTTTGCCGCCAGCTTTGGCTCGTATTCATGACGTGTTTCATGTTGCCATGTTACGGAAATACGTCCCAGACCCATCCCACATCATTAGCTATGCAGAGATAGAGCTCAAGGATTTTTTGGCATATGAAGAGGTACCGATACAAATTTTGGACAGAAAGGCTCAGACTTTACGCACTAAAGAAATACAGTTAGTTAAAGTTTTGTGGAAGAATCATGCTATAAAGGAAGCTTCTTGGGAGCTTGAGGAGCAGATTAAACATAGATACCTGCAGTTATTTCCAGAGGTATAGAGGTACTCAGGTAAAGTGTAATAGTTAGATAGATTCCCTTTTTGCAGGTACACGTATAAGATTTTAGCTAGTAGATAGTTTTTAATTTTATATGTGTAATCTCTCAGAACATAATATGTAACCACGGTATTCCTCCGCCACAAGTGAGGGAAGGTAATAAAATAAGTAGACCATTTTCCTCTACGGAATAATAGAGCGTATTGGCGGGGATATAGATAGTAAATTTCGAGAACGAAATTTTATAAGGAGGGGAGAATGTAACGACCTAGAAAATATTGATATTCAAATATTAAGAGAGAGAGAAATGAAAGCAAAAATAGAAGGGAAGCTGCCAAGTTTCATCGACGAACACAGGGTTTCGTCGACGAAGGCTTTAAGCATTTCGTCGACGAACGCAGGACTTCGTCGACGAGAAAATACCGAGAGGGGTTCTGAGGCAGCCTGAATTTCATCGACGAATACAGGGTCTCGTCGACGAAATTTGTGAAGGACTCATCGACAAACACAGGGTCTCGTCGACGAAATCCCATGTTATATATATATACGTAATCCAGGATTCATTTCATTTTTAAGAAACCTCTCTCTCTCTTCTCTCTCTCTCTCTACGACTCTCTCTCCCTTCTCTCTTAATTTCTGGCCCCACCAGTCGCCAGATCAACGATCCGAAGCTACCACGACGCTCCTGGAGGAATTCCCTACAAGTTTGCTAGAGCGGATCATCGAGAAAATGAAATTGGATTTCATCCCAAATTCTGGGTAAGGTATTTTATTGAGTTTTTGGCTTTATGGTAGTTATAAGAAATGACGTAGGCGGAAAAATAATAATATTTGTTTTGGGATATTGTGTTTTCAGGAGGTTGATCTAGGAATCCTGCGGGTATAGAGCCATATTTTTATAGGGGCTTTTCAAAGTTGAGGTAAGGGAAATATGCTATGCTAGGAGTTTTGATAGAGTTAATAGAGATTTCATAAGCATATTTTTATGTCAGTTTATTATACTGTTTTTATAGAAAATGAGCATAAATGTTTGTGTGACCTAAGTAGACTTTTCATGTGAAAAATGAATTTATACAGTTGTTATGAAACATCATACTATACTAAATACAAAGATATAGATAGTATATACATTTGATATGGTTTTCCAGTATATAAGATTATACAGAGATAGATTTATATTCACAGAGAAATGTACATGCATATACAGTTTTATATGAATAGGTCATGAAACGGTTATATACATATATCCAAATACATGTATACAGATGCTCAGATCAGTATTTTATATTACAATTTATTTCAGAACGGTATATACATATATACTGTGTTATAACATGCCATGTTTTTCCTATTACCATAACATACTAAACACAGACAGAGTATATATATAAAATACACAGATAGATATACAGAGGTAGCATCAAGATGCTACAGATACAGTGTTTATAGTATAGAAAGACAGAGTTATGGTAATTTTGGAAACACGATGAAAACAGTAAAAGAGTATACATATATATATATGTATATATGTATATAGTATCAGATCCCTGAGGAAAGTTACACAGACAGATACAGATTACAGAGCACGGTACCGTTGCTAGATACAAATAGAGTGCAACCACATATCTCAGATAGTATGTGGGTACCGTCATGCCGTGCTCGGAGAATATGTAGCTCCCCAGTACACTGGGTTGAGGGGGCCGATTTGACGAGGTAGTAGCCAGTCCCGAGCTTAGGAGAGGATGCAGTTTGGCCGGGCTGAGGTAGTGTAGAGTATGATGACCTATCTGGAGGGCCGACCAGATAGAGTCCCGCCTACGGGCCGTACAACCCTGTCATGAGGGGTCAAATCATGACGTATAGAGTCCTGGGGATAAAAGCACAGTTATATATATATATATGATTACAGTTTTACAGTATAGTATGATATTACCAGTATGAAAAGTAGAAAAACAGATGATACAATATGTTTTAAATTGTGAAAGAAAGATATGTTTTACAGATGATTTATTACATTGCAGTTCAGTTATTATTTTAAAAGTATCCTTAACTTAGTTGCCACACACTAGTGATAGCATATTTTCACTTACTAAGTGTCGACTCACCCCTTTATTCTCACATTTTTCAGGTGAGCCAGATAGGCAAACAGATCAGGCTCGCGGATAGAGAGAGTGTTTGGTCACCTTGGTTATAGGGTGAGTTTTTGGCAAAGATGTGTATGTTTTTGGGATAGATAATACTGGAGTGACAGATGTGTATGTTTTTGGGATAGATAATACTGGAGTGACACTTTTGTGTATGGTCTGTATATTCTAGAATCTGGTATTGTACAGTTTATGTATAAATGGTTTCATGATATATGTTTCCGCTGCATAGGATTATTTATGGTGTATATATATATATAAAGTATGAATTTTAAGGTCGTTACAGCCACACCCTGGTCCGGACTATCAGGTGGACGTCCACACTCTATTGAAAGCCACATCGACTATTCCTCTCCCACCCCCTCGTGGGGTGATTATCACTAATTTGATCATAAACATCTGATCTATAAGTTACGGTGCCATGCTCCTGAACTAAACTAAACTAACATCTGGGTTCTGATAACATATAGTACATGAATATATAGGATCTTTCATAATTACGGCTTCGTGCCGAACATTTCATAATTACAGTCTCGTGCCGAACATATCATAATTGTGGTCTCGTACCGAACATATCATACATATCATTCTGAAAATAAATCATTTATCATGTAATTCAATATTGTAATATACTGTACTCTTTCATAATTTCTCAAAACATATTTCATTCATATCATTGTCGTATCATGATATTCTTTCATGGAAAATAACATTCATGCCATACATTTGTTGTATAAAACCATGCATTATATTCTAAAAATCTTAATTTCTGGCATCTCATACATGTATATACATTTCATCACATTAGCAGTATTCTTCTCAAACGTACATTTATTCCATAATATTCAAATACCGTAATTACTTTAAGGAAATCAAATTACTCATAAATAATAATGGTTTACGTGAAAAGTAACTGTTTTAGTTTATTCCCTTATCTGACTACTGAGAAAGCCCTTAAAATATCCTGGTCTAACTCCCATAGGATTTCCTTATCAATACCCTGAAACTGAAAACTCCCAGTATTAAACTTCAGTATTTTCATGTGTACATTATTTTTTATAACTACCATAAAACCAAATTTGGCTTAAAAAGTCTTACCTCAGCTCAGGGATGATTTCCAACTTACTTTCACTAACGATTCGTTCCGGCAGATTTGGAGAGAACTTCCCCAGGAGCGTCGTGGTGACTTCGGATTGTCGATCCGGCGTAAATCTGGCCCAAAATCGATGAGAGAGAGAGAGAGAGTTAGCTTAATTGAGAAGTTAAAAATTCAGATTTTGATATTTATAGAATAGAGGATTCGTCGACGAGTCATGTCATTCGTCGACGAATCCTTTAATAATTTTGACGACGAAATTCAATCGGCTCAAAACCTCTCTCGGTAATTCCTCGTCGACGAAATTCAGTATTCGTCGACGAATTCTCTTCTATCCTCGTCGACGAATCCTGACTTCGTCGATGAGTCCTCAGATAATTTCCTTTCTTCTTTATTATTTAAATCTCATTATTATTCAGGTTGTCACACAGTGTTGTCTTTGTCCTTAAATTCCCTTCCTCTTTTTATCCTTTTTAAGATTGCTTTCAACACTTGTAATATTTTCTTAATGCTACAACATGTCTTAACTTTCTGTATGATCGAGCTCAATACGATTTTGAACCTCTACAACGAAAAATTGAAAATCAAACCAGAGACACACATAATATTGATGATATTGTAACTATCGTTTGGTCCAATGGTCAAAGTCCGTTACAAGCAAAGATGTTTGTCTCTTGCGTGTGTGTCAATGTTTGTGTATTTTTTTTTTTACAAGATTTGGCTAACTCATTTCATATTAGGTCAGATTAATTATAGATTGTCCTAAATTTGATTTGTGGGAGATTAGCTTCATGACTGATTTTGACAAAATTGTATTGAATCAAAATTTTAAATTATGATTTCTTCTTTTTTAATAATATCAACTTACTTTACTTTATATTTGTCTTTCAAATTTTTATAAATTTGAATTTGAGTAAATTTTAATATAATTTTATATTGTATTATATTTTAACCTAATACATATCCGAATCTAATGTCCCTCCAATACAGAAATATTATATTTTTTAAAAAATTTTAAAAGCAAATGAAATGAAATAGTAAATATACAGCAAACAAATTCGCAGATACAACCCCGAGCATACTTGATGTCCAAGTGATTATCAAATACATTCCGAATCTGGGAGAAGAGGGGTACTCAATGCCCCACAATCCGCATCACCATTGGTCTGTCCTCGACCCACTTCCAAGACGACCTGTTACCCAAACATAAACACCCGCACGCATCCACACTACCGTGCTGTTGCTCCACCTGTACTCTCCTGCACTCCCCGCGTCAAGTGATTGCACGACAAAACCATTACCTTCGACAGCCATTATAAGCGAATACCTGGAGACGTCACAGAGTGAGCGTCGCACAGGATTGCAGCCCCGGCTCAAGAGCCTCGACACAGCCCCGAAAAACGCCAAAATATTACAGCGTAAAGTTGCATGGACGCCCAACATCGATCTCTCTCTCTCCTCTTTGTCTTTCTCTCCTCACAGGCGACGCCATTGGAAGAAGCAGAGGTTTGGATTCAAGCGATCTCCGTCGAACTTCTGTGAGCCCTAATTCAATGCGCTCGTTGTTCTGGTGATGACAGCGAAGGCGTAACGTTCTGGTCGGTATTATGTTAATAGTTATGAATGTTATAATGTTTTGAAAATTCGAAACCGTTCGGATTCGCCATTTCGGTCTGTGCCAGCGGAGAAAGGGAGAGGGGGATATTTCTGGTCGCTGGAGAAATGCCAAGTGTAGCTGTGAAGTTGTACAGCGTTTTCTTCAAATTTCTCCTAAAGCACCGTCTGCAGACCCGGATTCAAACCCCGTCGGACGATGCCAGCCCATTCGGGGTCACTTCCCGGCCCGAAGAGTCCGTAGCCGCAGCGAATCCGTCCTTCACTGACGGCGTCGCCACCAAGGACATCCACATCGACCCCTTCACGTCCCTGTCTATTCGGATCTTCCTCCCCGAGGCCGTCCTGGTCTCGCCTGATCCTGATTCCAGAAAAGCTAGGGCTAGGGCTAGCGCGAAACGGCCCGATCTCGATTCCGGATCCGATCGGAGCCACGAAAGTAATCAGATTCTGCGTCGTAACAGCTATGGCGCGGCGGGGACCGCCAATGCCGCGACGCCGAGGGAGCAGTCGCGGAGGAACAGCTACGGGTGTATTAACGATGCCGAGAGTTTGAATTTGAAACAGGATGGAGGAGGAGGATACAAGGGGTACTCGCCGGCGGTAGAGAATTGCCGGAAACTGCCGGTGATGCTGCAGTTTCACGGCGGGGGTTTTGTTAGCGGGAGCAACGATTCTGTTGCGAACGATTTCTTTTGTAGGCGTATCGCGAAGTTGTGCGATGTTATTGTTATTGCGGTTGGGTACAGATTAGCGCCAGAGAATCGGTACCCTGCGGCGTTTGAGGATGGGATGAATGTTTTGGGTTGGTTGGGGAAACAGGCAAATTTGGCGGAATGCAGTAAGTCGCTAGGGAGTTCTCGAGGAAGCGGGGCTGATCTTAGGAAATCGGATGTTCATAGGCACATTGCCGATACGTTTGGGGCGTCGGTGGTGGAGCCATGGCTGTCTGCTCACGGAGATCCCTCCAGGTTTCATTTCAGTCACTCCTCTGTTTTTTAAGTCTAATGGTGGAAAATCTCTCATATGCTATTTTTTTAATCTGTTGAGGAAAATACACCTACGGAATTTAGAATACTCTTTCAATCATTCAGCTTTATCATTCCTTTAGTTGACTGTAGATTATAGAACTATAATCAAGCGCTTTAGTAGCAGATCCTTTTCTTGCATGTTCATGACCTTTTGATAAGCTCTAAGATGAAGGTATATTTGATGCCTAATTTATTGTTTTTGCTTGAATGGCCTGAATAAGAAATCATGTGTTGCAGTGGTGCAGTCGTGTAAACTTATTTGGGGAAAGGAGATGGGACTCACAAGAATCAGCTGGCAGAGATTCTGTTGTTCTTGACAACTTGATTCACATGACTCTAGGCTGTCCTGAGCGCTGAGCTGTTGGATGGGTAGTAGAAAATGAATCAGTTAAGCTAAAACTAAAAGTTTACGCTGGTGTTTTGAAGTACCTGCATCTAATCAATGTTACCTAGAATGTGGAATGTGGAACAGGATCGCAGTATGGCACATGCTTTAAAATGTGGAACATTAGGGGTATACTTAAATAGATATATTGGTAAAAAGAAAAAGCGTGATGACACACACTTATGTATTTTGGAGAGGATGTTTGGGTGTTTCTAAATCTTGAAGAGATTTTGTATTGTGAAATGGATTAACAATGAGAGAAATAGAATTAAAATGTGATGAGTCCCCACTTTTAACTAATAAACAAAAGTTATGGTTTGTGAAAAATGTTGAATTAAAACTTTGGATTGTTAGATTTGGAATGAAATTATCATGTTTTGGAACGTTCGTACCAATATGTGGTTTGCTAGGGTGTTAGCCTTTCTGGTAACTATGCATCTAAGACATTATACATTATGTAAAGGTAATATGTGAGCATGGTTTAGCATCGTGCTAAATAAGGGGGATAAACAGCAACAGTTTATACCATGAGGTGTTGCTTTGACATTTGTTGAGCACTAAGAGATTTTAAAGTGAGAACTTTTGAGCTTGTAGAAACGATGTGTTCTAGTGCAAAATATTTGTAAATTTGGAAACATGAGAAATCGTGCTTTGAAAATAGGCATTTCATTTGCTGCAGATTTTTTTCCTTGTGGTACAGAGGCGAGAACGTAGCAGTGGCCTAATGTTATGATAGTGATAGTCTCTTTTATTGGTTAAGTAATAGAGTCATCGAGGAAACCTTGTTAATCTCCATACTATATTTTAAACATTGGGGTAGGAGCATCAACATTTTTTTTTTGTATTTTTATTTATAACTCTTTAAACAACTTAAGAAGATGAGAAAACCTAGCATGGAAGGATAACATGCCCCACCGTATTAGGATGAGTTTAAATGAAACAGTGAGAGGAGCAAAAGAACCTAGGATTATTGGCCTTAACAGTTAATGGCTGCTAAATGTGGGATAATGTGTAAATGTATCTGAATGTGTTATCAAAGGGTCATCCAGCAAACCTTGCTTAATGTCCATAATCTATTTGAAACATTAAGCTAGGAGCATCAACCATTCCTTTGTATGTTCATTTATAACTCTTTAAACAACTTAAAAAGATAAGGAAACCCAGCATGGAAGGATAACATGCCCCACCTTATTAGGAAGAGTTTAAATGAAGCAGTGAGAGGAGCAAAAGAACCTAGGCTTATTGTCCTTAGCAGTTAGTGGCTGCATGATGACTGCAATTACATGGGATAATGTGTAAATGTATGTGAATGTGTGAAGGGTACAGCTTTTTTAGTTGTGTTCCAACCTGTATGTTTTTAATGAATGCTTTCATAACATTAATTTTTAGGATGATGATTGGTTGAGTTTATATGTTTTACCTTAATTGGGAGCCTTAAATTCTGTTTGGAATAAAAGAAAATAAGCTTATTTTGGGTTATGTTCTGGTATATTTCCAATGAAAAATAGAATAAAATAATTTTTTTAGATAGAAAAAATGAGAGTAAAATAGGCTGGAAGATTTTTTAAATAAAAAACAAAAAAACTGAATGTTTGGAAGGAACTTGGAAACACATTATTGTCATTAATTATTTCTAAAGCAGAAAATAAACTTTTTAAAGCGTGTTGTATCTGTGGCTTTTAAAAATGGAGATGAAAATAAATTGTTTCCAGTTTTCTAAATTCTGTTGTGTATTTGTATTTGAGAGCGTTGAGGATAATCTTTTAGAGGTTGGACGGGGTATATTTTAGTCTGAGGATGGCTGGTAAGTTATCTTGCGGAGAACAGTATGCAGGTAAGAAGACTTCAAGGAATGCATTTTGTTCATACAGTCATCAACTGGGCTTTTTTTTTTTTTTTTTTTTTAAGGCACGAGCTTTGTGTTTGGTTTTTATCTTTTTTTTATAAGTACCTTTTCTGAAATATATTTAGCAACAACAATGTATTCCCAATATAGAAAAACATAAGAATGAAGTAGGCATTATTATAGACAAAAACTTAAAAGATAGCGTTGTGGATGTAACTAGAGTAAGGGATAGAATTATAAAAATCAAGATGGTATTAGGACAAGAGATAATAAATATCATTAGTGCTTATGCTCCTCAAGTTGGTTTAGTAGAAAATCTTAAGAGACAATTTTGGGAAGATATGGATAGTATCATACAAGGCATACCAGGGACTGAGAAAATAGTTATAGGAGGAGATTTGAATGAACACGTTGGAAGAGATAATAAAAATTATGAGAGGATACATAGAGGATATGGATATGGAGACAAAAATGAGTCTGGAGAGATGATCTTAGACTTTGCTATGTCATATGATTTTAGTATAATGAATACTTGCTTTAAGAAGAGAGAAGAACACTTGATAACCTTTAAAAGTGGACAAAATAGAAGTCAAATAGATTTTTTTTTTTTAACTAGGAGAGTAGATTGTTTATCATGCAAGGATTGTAAAGTTATTCCAAGTGAAAGCCTAACCACACAACATAGAGTCTTAGTGTTAGATATATGTATTAAAAAATGGAAGAAAAAAGATAAAATAAACCAGTGTAGGAGAACTAGATGGTGGAACCTAAAATGAGAAAATATAATCAAATTTAAAGATAAAATGATCAAAGATGGAGATTGGACCATAGAGGATGGGATAGATACCAATACTCTTTGGAATAGATTAGTTAACTCTATTAAAAAGATAGCAAAAGAGAATTTAGGTGAATCAAGGGGAAGATTTTCGAATAGCAAAGAGAGTTGGTGGTGGGATAAAGATGTACAAAAAATCATAAAGACAAAAAGAATTTGGTATAAAACATGACAAAAATGTAGAAACAGAGATAACTTTGAAAAATATAATGAAATAAGAAAAGATGCAAAAATGGCCATTAGTGAAGCTAAATATAGATCTTTTAATAGTTTGTATGATAGATTAGGCACAAAAGAAGGGGAAAGAGATATATTTAAACTTGCTAAAACTAGAGAAAGGAAGAGTAAGGACTTAGGAAATGTAAAATGTATAAAAAGTGAGGATGATATTGTCTTGGTTAAGGACGAAGATATTAAAGAAAGATGGCGAAATTATTTTAGTAAGTTGTTTAACGAAAACCAAATAGAAGGCTTAAACTTAGAATTGTCAAATGAGGAAAAAACTAAAAATATAAGATTTATTCACAAAATTAGAGTTAACGAAGTTAAGTTTGCACTAAAAAAGATGAAAAATGGGAAAACTATGGGACCAGATAACATCCCAATTGAAGTTTGGAAATGCTTAGGTGATAACGGAATTATATGGTTAACTAATTTATTTAATACAATTGTAAAAACTAAGAAAATGCTAGATGAATGGAGGAAAAGCACTTTAATACTTATATACAAAAATAAAGGAGATATCCAAAATTGTAATAACTATCGTGGAATTAAACTTATGAGTCATACGATGAAACTATGAGAAAGGGTAGTTGAACAAAGATTAAGATAGAAATGAAGATCTCAGAAAATCAATTTGGTTTTATGCCTGAGAGATCTACCAGAGAAGCTATTTATCTTTTTAAGAAGATTAATGGAAAGGTTTAGGGAAAAGAAGAAGGATTTGCATATGATATTTATTGACCTTGAGAAAGCATATAATAGGATACCTAGGGAAGTTCTATGATGGGTTTTAGCAAAAAAAGGGTATATGTTGTAGGTATACCGATATCATCAAGGATATGTATGATGGAGTAATGACTAGTGTAAGGACTATAAATGGAGAAACTAGAGAATTTCCAATTACCATAGGTGTACATCAAGGATCTACTTTGAGTCCTTATCTTTTTGCTTTAGTGATGAACCAATTGACTATGAGTATTCAAAAGGAGGTTGTTTGCAGATGATATTGTTTTAATTGACGAAACTAGAAACGGAGTAGAGGCTGAGTTAGAATTATGGAGAGAAGTTTTGAAATCTAGAGGCTTTAGGATAAGTAGAAATAAAACAGAATATATGAAATGTAATTTTAGTAATGATAGGAGGAATATTAGAGACAAAGTTAAACTTGATGATGAAGAAATAAATAGCACTTGTAGATTTCGATACCTTGGATCTATTATGCAAGTTGAAAGAGAAATTGAAGATGATATAATGCATAGAGTCAAAGCAGGTTGGGTAAAATGAAGAAATGTTTCAAGTGTGCTATGTGATCATAGAATACCCTTAAAATTGAAAGGGAAGTTTTATAGGACAGGTATAAGACCAGTTATGTTATATGGATCGGAATGTTGGGCGACGAAAAAACATAATATCCAAAAAGTAAAAATTGCCGAGATGGGAATGGTTAGATGGATGAGTGGTATAACATTGAAAGATAAATTAAGCAATGAACATATTCGTGGTAAGTTAGGTGTAGCTCCTATAGGAGATAAGATAAGGGAGGAATGACTCAGATGGTATGGACACTTGTAACGTAGGTCACATAGTGCACTCGTGAAGAAGAGTGACTTAGTTATTGTGGGGGGCAGCAGAAGGGGTAGGGTAAGACTTAAAATAACTTGGGAGGATATAGTGAGTAAGGATTTAATATCCTGAAATGGTCCATGATCGCCTAAATTGGCAGAAAAGGATTCATATAGCCGACCCCACTTAGTGGGACTAAGGCTTGGTTTTGTTGTTGTTGTTGTATAATGTATTCCCAATATCTCTCAACTCTTTTTTTTTTTTTCAAGTATAAATTTGGACATTATAGGAAGAGGAAGGGGTAGACCTAGAATGACTTGGACTGAGAAGGAAGAGAAATATTTGACTAGGCTCCAACTCATAGTTGGGAGGGCACACAACTCCCTTGGAGCTGTACCTCAGTTTCCAGGTTCTTTTGCGTTCCAGATTGCCATAGTATGCAGTCTGGATTGTTTATATTAGCAAGCTAATCTTGTCGGGTAGAGATTCATTGCTAATGTAGGAAATCTTAACCCTATTCATTCAAAAAAATGGAAAGAGTAAAAAGAAAATTTGAAGTCCATGTGATATGGAAGAGGAAGTAGGAGGAGAAGAAGAAACAGCCTATTATTGTTATAGATCTCTTCCTCTCAGTAGAAGAAGAAGAGGGACCAACAATCCAATTGATCTCTGCAGCTTCATGAATCTGACGTATATGTTAATGGTAAGATCATCAGCCCACAACTAGTTTTATGTTGGTCATGTTAGAGGTTCATTTCGTGTATTTGCTTTTTATTTGCAAAATATATATGCATGTGCACCCTGCAACCCAAGCTCTCCCTAGGGGAGTTGAACCCTAGCTACCACTGTGAGGGACCAGGGTTGAGCCATTGGCCCAAAGGAATAGTATAGTCCCTTCATTTGTTTTGCGAGTTTATCTTTTTTATTGGTTAAAAGAGACTGATCATAGAAACTTTATGATCTGTATTATGTTCTTGGAACTGATGGTTGCATTTCAAATGTATAAGCATTCTAGTAGATTTGGATTTAATATTTTTTTTCGATAAACAAAGAATTTTATTAAGGAAGAAAGGAGGCAGTAATGAAAAAGAAAAAAGTGAAAACCTAGGGAGAACAAGATATCCTTTCATTATAAAAGGAAAGCAGCTGAACGGCAGAAAGTAAATACAAGTCAATGGGGTAATGCCAACCAATCCCGATGCATGTCTTCCAAAGAAACATGCTGAAAGAATCCATTTGCTGAGCACCGAAGGGACGGTTGGAAAGACCACCTTGCCAACATATTCTTTCCAACCAAATGCACCAAATAATAGCTGAACAGTTCACTGCCGCAAAATTTTCCTCCCTTTCCTCTTATCAAAACCCCCATACGTAATAGCACAAAAAATGGTCCAAAGAAGCTGAGCACACCCAATTTTTCTAAATATCTCAAACAAATCATTCCAAGGTCTCAAAGCGAAAGACAATTTAAAAACAAATGATAGCGATCTTCTCCTTTCCTCGAGTAGTGGACACAAATATGGGGAGACAGGGCCTTGTATGTCTTCACGTTTGAAGTAAATCATTAGTATTTTTGTCCTAACTTACTAAATTATGTTGTATACTGGTTCAGGGGGAATGGAAGTTCTTAACATTAACTTAGACGTATAATGTCACATTTTCAAAATTTGATTAGGGGTGCTGTCCAAGTTTTAGAATAGTTCTTTTTAGGGTTAAAATATATTGGGTGAAAGGTTTTGAACATATTTGTGGCAAATTATGGTCATTGACAAAGTCTATCTGTGTTCCCACTTTATTGACTTCAATGCCCTACGATTAAAACATTTAACTTTCTGTCCTGCAGTCCCTGCTTCCATCTCATTTTCACATATTTTATGTCTTAAGAGTAGCAAAATGAAAAAATAAAAAATAAAAAAAAAATCCCTGCTGTCCAACTTGATGAAGAAAAATTTTATATTTGAAATTTCAAAGATGACAATTCTTTAGATGTAATCTTATGTCTTAACTGATACTTGTTTCAAGGTAAAATCATTGTTTTGTCTTGAGGGAATTGTGGATGTTGCAAATCAAGGGCCCTTGAAAAAAAATGAGAGCATAAAGAAAAAAAAAAGACATTTCTTCAGATTATCAAAGGAAGAAGTAATAAATAAAAGAATATATCGATTCTGTGCACTTCTTTTATGTCCTTGGAGAACTACTATCTTTCGACTGTTAAGACTTAGTTTCTTAAATGTTGAGGGTCTATGCTTAGTTTACTTTTTAATTTGAAGAATCACAGCTCCACTCATTTATGGCTTTGGATCTCTGATGTTTCTACCTTAGGAGTGCTTTTGAAAACTGAAATTTTTTTTCCTTGATTGGATTTTTTGATTGAAAGTGAATATAGAAGGGAAAAAAGAAATGAAGGAGGCACACATGATTTTCTACTACAAATCTTGAACAAAGAAACCAGAAAAGGAAAAAACAACTATAACAAAAGCACTTGGTTTACAAGTGCAATCAAAGTGAAGACATGATCTGTTAATTCATGTTTTTTAACGTGAAATATTAATAGTAATATTTTAAATAAGAGGAAACAATTAGTAAATTGTGTCCTCATCTTCATGTGAAGAATTATTGTATTTATATTGTTGGAAATCCACTGAACACGGGTGTAAGTGAGTCAATCCGGCTCGTTAGCTAGTGGAGTTCAACTCCCTTTGTAGCTCAACTCGGCTCAATTTTATTTGAGTTTAAGTTGAGTTTGGGCTACTCAAGTAGCACAAGTTGCGTTTTCAAGTTTGACAATACAACTCACAAGCCTAATTGAGCTTAATCAGGCTTGTTATTTTATTTTTTTTTATTATTCAAGTGGTATATTGTATATTTTATACATATATGTAATATTACATGTTTTAATGATTCAGTGGGTATGTTCATTTGTCCTTGGCGTATTCTGAAGGGTAGTCATCAGTGTTGGTGGTAAATTTGAAGTGAACCTTTAAAGTTCTGTGTGCATGAGGACAAGGGATGATCTGACCTTCTTTGGGGGAGGAGGAGGGAGCAAATTTATGTTGACAATTTGGTGGTTACAATGCCCAAAAAATGGAAGCTGGTAATGAAGTGAGATTATGAGTGATGATTCTCTCTTTTATCTCATTTTTCTGTTGTTGATTTACAAATTAGAGTGGGTGTAGAGATGGAAGGGGAGCTTAGGCGCAATGGTAAGGTTGTCACGGGTTCGAGGCATGAAAACAGCCTCTTACAAAAATGCAAGGTAAGACTGCGTACTATAGACCCATTTTGGTCTGCCCCTTTCCTAGACCCCGCATAAGCGGGAGTTTTGTGCACCGGGCTGCCCTTTTTAGTGGGTGTAGAGAGGGATGTAGAGAAGTTGAAGGTTAGAAGCATCTATGTAAAATACATATATGATGTTCTGAAAAATATGCATAAAATTATTGAAATGCCTAACTGTAGCACACTTAACATACAAGCTAGCACAATTTGCAGAAAAATAGTATTTTCACGCATAAGGATGCATCAGAAGCTGTGTAAAAGCATTATAGCTCTCTCTATTTAATCCAAACTAATTAACTTTCAGTCATAATGAAAGTAATTTGAAGTTTATAATGATGGGAGTTAGGTTCTGCTAGGACACGAGTGAGATTATTCGGTTTTCTAATATTTACAAATATTGGAATATTTCTTGATGCATTTTAAATTGAATTTCTGACATATATGGGTCAAGTGGCGTCGTGGTTATGCACCTGATAGGGATCCCATTTGGGCTTATTGAAACCTAATCTGTGCCAGCTTCTGTTGGATAGCAGGGTTTCAAATAAGCAGTATATTTCATTTTTTTTTCCTGGGTTCCTGAATAAATTCACTTCTCTGTTCAGCTGCTCCCCACCCCCCTTCCCCCCCCAAAAAAAAAACAGGAAAAATAAAAACACACAACAGAACAAAATTGATTAGCTTTTGTTAAAAATAATTAAACATGTGTCCCTAGGAGTCTAATTTTGTTTTTATTTTGTTGAATCAGATGCGTCCTCCTTGGGGTGAGCTGTGGCGCAAACATTGCTGATTATGTGGCTCGGAAAGCTGTGGAGGCAGGCAGGCGTCTGGACCCTGTGAAGGTAGTTGCACAGGTCCTGATGTATCCATTTTTCATTGGAAGTGTTCCAACCCATTCCGAGATAAGGCTTGCAAACTCCTACTTCTACGACAAGCCTATGTGCTTACTTGCATGGAAACTCTTCTTGCCCGAGGAAGACTTTAGTCTGGACCATCCTGCTGCCAACCCCCTCATTCCCGGAAGGTCTCCACCTCTAAAGCTCATGCCACCAACACTGACAGTGGTTGCTGAACATGACTGGATGAGGGACCGAGCAATTGCTTACTCAGAAGAGCTGCGGAAGGTGAATGTCGATGCACCTGTTCTCGAGTACAAGGACGCAGTTCACGAATTTGCAACCCTCGACATGCTTCTCAAAACCCCTCAGGCCCAGGCCTGCACCGAAGACATTGCCATTTGGGTCAAGAAGTATATCTCACTTCGAGGTCATGAATTTTCTTATTAAGTACGAAATAACAAAACCAGAAACAGGTGAAGTCGGAATGCCGGATTCTAGCTAACCAGCACATTTCTTCTGCTTGAAGATGCGAAAGAGATCGATCAAATAATTGGTGCATACTTGGGGAAAATTTCATGGTATTGGTACCATATTTTTTCCACCCCAAAAGATTTTTGAGAAGTCTACTCCTTGCCCTCCTGTCTTCATATTATTCTGTAAGATAGAGAAGATAAAAAAGAGTAGGAATTAGCCTTAGGTGTGAGATGCCTTCTTACGGTTTGAGTGAGTGAAAATGCTCCGCATTGGGACTTTCTTGTTAAAAAATTTTCCTGTGTATTATGATTGTACTATTTCTTATGAAATGGAATTTAATTCATGAATGGAATCTCTTATACCCTTTTCCTGTTCTTGTTTGCTTTGTTTTGTACTGCTGTAGTTATGATTTTTTTTTTTCTTTCTTTTAATCCTTAAAGAAGGAAGAGAGAGGGTTTTTGGCTTTTGAACGTTTAAGGGGTGTATTTGTAAACTTTGAAAATTTGACTATGATCTTAGAACTCAAAATTGACTTGATCATGTTTAATTTAATAAAAATTAATATTAACTATATGCACATATATATATATATATATATATATATATATACTTACACATTTAATACAATGATATGTAAATATAGTGAAGTTACAAAAGCCTGATTAGGCTCGTGCATGATATTGTATAATTGCTCAAATAGTTTGAACTTTACATCAACCAAAATAGATATGAACCAAGTCAAATTAAGTAGTTTGTGAGTGGGTTGGAATGAATAATTCTAAAAGGAAAATGAGCATATGCAATTTAGGCTTTTTGTTTGCCAATATTGCCGTTTTTTTACCTACTAAAACCTTTTTGGGTAAAGAAATGAGAAAATACAAAGATGGGAGAAAAACTCTAGTAAAAACAGAAAAATAAATACAAACTTTTTACTAAAAGACTTAAAAGCACACTCGGATCAAATATACTTATTACATAGTAGAAAAAGCAGCATATCGAAAATGTTGGTTCGTACTATATTTGCTATCTGATATTGTTAATTTTTTAAAAAAATATTCTTTAAATAATCTTGGAATAGTAACTTATGCATGTACAAATTTAGTTGTAATATTTTTATTTTCTATTAAAAAAAATTAAAATACAAGAAAAAAAAACTTATTTTTGTTATGAAAAATATGAAAGTCACCCTATCTTCTACCCCTTCCTTTTTCACTCCAATAAATACTTAGCTATCCTTATTGCCCTATAAAAGGGCACCCTCCCCTTCTCATTTGAACATACACATTGCATGTTTGAAGATACATTGCATGCTTGAAGGAAGTAGATATATAGTAAGGATAAGAGTAGAGGAGAAATAAAAAGAAGAGAGATATTGGGATAAAGTGAAGAGGAATATTTTGTACAATGCCGGTTCCAAATCATCTTGTAATTCCTCCGGAGATGGTGAAATTTTTGATCTCATCCGCCCGTGGAGTAGGCATAACCGAACCACGTAAATTTTTTGTCTCATCTCTATTTATTTTCCTGCATCTTTTATGACACATTATCAGCACGAGACCCTAACCAATTGAGTTATTTCTTTAATTCTTATTTAATTTATTTATTTCTTATAAGTTTTATTTCACAAGAATATAATATTCTCCAGAAGAGAATAAGTTTAAAGAGTACTAATCTCCAGAAGAGATGGTAAGATAGTTTTCTAAAGATGTTATATATTTAAATCTTCCGTATATATATATATATATATATATATATATATATATATATATTTAATCTTACGAAGAGACAGACCTCCTGAAGATGTAATATATTTAAATCACTCGTCTATATATTTTATCTCCCAAAAAAATAGACCTCCTGAAGAGGTTATGTATCCAGTCTCCATAAGAGATGGTAAATATTTACCTCCTAAAGAGGGTATATTTTTAACCTCGCGAAAAGATGTTAAATTCGACCTCCTGAAAAGGTGAAATGTTTATCCTCCAGATGAGGTAGTATATTTAACCTCCGGAAAATGTGGTAAGTTATTACCCAATTTAATATTATAAATTAATATCATATTTTTAAAGAATACAAATTGAGAAAAATAATATAATGTTCATCAAGAAACATATTTAAGTACTCGGGAGGATGGACTTAATATTATATTATTAACTTTGTTTTATTTCAGCTTTTACATGTTGTTTTCTGAATTGTCTTATTATTATTAATTTATTCAGATGTCAAACCTAAGCAAAGTTGAATTTGTTTCCATTGATATCAAAGATAACAATTATTTATCATAGATTCTTGATGTTAATATCCATCTAAATGCAATGAACTTAGGAAATACTATTTTAGATGGAAATACTGCATCCTGCAGGATCGCGCAAAAGTTATTATCTTCCTTTGTCATCATTTTGATGAAGAATTAAAGACTGAATATCTCACTGTTAAAGATCCACTTATCCTATGGAAAAATTTAAATGATAGATTTAACCACAAAAAAACTATGATTTTATCAAAAGCTCGATATGAATAGTTATACCTGGGGTTGCAAGACTTTAAAACAATCAGCGAATATAATTAAGCTCTGCATAATATTAGCTTGAAGTTACAATTATGTGGTGAAAATATTACTGATTAAGACATGCTAGAAAAAAAATTTACAACTTTCCATCCCACTAATATGCTCCTGCGGCAGCAATATAAGGAGAGGAAATTTACTAAATTTTTTGAACTTATTTCATGTCTTTTTGTTGCTGAGCAAAATAACGAGCTTTTGATGAAAAATCACCAAACTCGTCCAACTGATTCGACCCCATTCCCTGAAGTGAATATGAATACATCTCGTGGTCAAGGACGAGGCCGCAGGCATGGTCATGGTCGTGGTCGAAATAATCACTGACATCAACATGATATTGCAATCCTCTAAAAGAGGGATAACCTCCAGAAGAGGGACAACCCCTAGAAGCGGATTAATGATCAAAACGGCGACCCAGATAACATGAAACTGAATGCTATAGATGCGGAGGAAAGGGTCATTGGTCGCGTACTTGTCTTATTCCCAGGCACTTGGTGGATTTATATTAAGCCTCTATAAAAGAAAAGGAAAATAGTAAAGGAGTTGAAACAAATTTTGTTCATAATGTTGTTCCAATATATCTTAACGCTGGACCATCCAACTTTGTTTATCTTGATGTTGCTGATTTCCTTATAAATCAAGATGAAATTAATGATGTAATATTTTAAGATATATAGTAAGTAATATTGTATTTTGATTTTAATAAATAAATTATAGTATTTATTGTTGCTATGATCAATTAAAACAATGAGTTTTTAAAATATGTGTTGTAGTGTGAATTGTCTTAAGGTTTTGATTGATTCTAAGATGTCTTTGGAAGAATTTTGTTTAGCTAACAATGCTACAACACACACAATTCTTCAAGATAAGAAATATTTTCATTACTTAAAAATATTTTGAACAAATGTTAATATAATATCTCGTTCTACAAATTTGATTGAAGGTTCCGGAAGAGCTAATATAAAGTTACCCAATGATACTTTATTACAAATTGATAACTCTTTATATTCAAGCAGATCCAAAAGAAATATGTTAAGCTTTAAAGATTTAAGATTCAATGGATATCACATTAAAACTGCAAATAAAGGCAATGAAAAATTCCTTTAGAGTACTTCTAGGAAGAAACAAATTTTAGAAAAATTGTCAACTTTGTCTTGTGGATTGTATTATACAAAGATTAAAGCAGTTGAATCATATAATGTCTTGCACCAGAAGTACAATGATCCAAAGTTATTTACACTTTGGCATGATTGTCTTGGACATCCTAAAGATGCAATGATGCGAAAAATCATTGAGAATTCACATGGTCATCCACTAAAGAACCAGAAGATTCTTTTATCAAATGATTTCATGTGTATTGCTTGCTCTCAGGGGAAATTAATTGTCAAACCATCTGTTTCAAAAGTAAGTCTTGATTCTCCAAGTTTCTTACAGAGAATTCATGGTGATATATGCGGACCAATACATCCACCATTTGAACCATTTAGATATGTTATGGTCTTAATTGATGCATTTACTAGATGGTCACATGTTTCTCTATTTTCTACTCATAATATTGCATTTGCTTGACTTTTTTCTTAACTGATTAGATTATGAGCTTATTTTCCCTATTATCCAATTAAATCAATTCGTTTGGATAATGCTGATGAATTTACATCCAAAATTGTTGATAACTATTGCATATCACTTGGAATAGATGTTGAACATCCCGTTGCTCATGTCCATACACAAAATGGTTTACCTGGATCGTTTATTGAGAGACTTCAACTCATTGCTAGACCTATGATTATGAGAACCAAATTGCCTTTATCTGTTTAGGGACATTTTATTCTTCATATTGCATGTTTAGTTCGTATAAGATCAACTACTTACAATAATATTTCACACATGCAATTAGTTTTTGGGCAACAACTTGATATTTCTTATTTAAGAACTTTTGGTTGTGCAATATATGTTCCTAGTGCCCCTCCTCAAAGAACTTAAATGTGTCCTCAACGTAAGCTTGGCATTTATGTTGGTTTCGATTTCCCTTCTATTATTAGATATCTTGAATCTTCAATAGGTGATTTGTTTAAAACACGATTTCAAGTTTATCATTTTGATGAAGCAGTATTCCCTACATTAGGGGGAGCAAAATCGGTGCCTAAAGCACAAGATGAAATCACATGAAATTCCATGAGTTTATCTCATTTAGATGCTCGCACAAATCAAAGTGAAGTTAAAGTTCAGAAGATTATACATTTGCAAGGGGTTGCAAATCAATTACCAAATTCTTTTGCAGATACTAAGGTCATACTAAAATCTCATATACCTGCTGCAAATATTCAAGCACATATTGATGTCCTTGAAGGACAACAGCCGGCTAATGAACCTAAACCGCAAGTTAAGTGTGGAAGGCCCATTGGTGCAAAAAAAAAAAAAAAAAACTCCCAGAAGGAGAAAATTAAAATTTGTAAACACTCCAGAAGAGGTTACAGAGGTGGAGAATCCATTCGACATTCACAAACTCATTTCTCTTGAAATGAAATCCCATATTATGGAACCTCTTGAAGAGGAATCTCTTTAAAAAAAAAACTCCTAAAGAAACATCATTTGAAAAAGGACAGGTATCTAGAAATAATAATGAGATCTTAATTCATTACACAAGAGAAATGTAGGATAGTATTAAAGTTGTTATGAACAACACATTTGCATAAGCAGTAGCTATTGACATTACCAGAAGTAATGAGGATCCTGAATCTAAATTTGTTAATGAATGTCGATATAAAAGTGATTGACCGAAATGGAAAGAGACTATCACATCAGAATTAAACTCTCTATTAAAAAGAGAAGTTTTGGACCTATAGTCCAGACACTAGAAGATATCCAACCCGTTAGATACAAATGGATATTTGCGCACAAACGAGATGAAAATAATGAAATTACTTGATATAAAATAAGACTTGTGTCACAAGGTTTCACGCAGAAACCCAAAATTAATTATGAGGAAACATATTCTCCCATAATGGATGAAATCTGTAATGACCCGAATTTTTTAAATGGAATTTAAATAATAAAGAGAGAGGGAAATAGAAATAAAAACGGAAGGAGGCTGTAGACTTCGTCGACGAACGCAGAGCGTTCGTTGATGACATGGCATTTTGGAAGGAAAAGAAAAGGGAATGGAAACAAATAAAATAAAGAAGGAAGCTTCCAAGCTTCGTCGACGAACACAGGGATTCGTCGACAAAGGCTTAAGAGATTTCGTCAACGAACACAGGGCTTCGTTGACGAGAAAATACCGAGAGGGGTTTTAAGGCAGCCTGAATTTCGTCAACGAATACAGGATCTCGTCAACGAAATTTGTGAAGAACTCGTCGACGAAGATAGGGCTCGTCGACGAATTCCGCCACCTATAAATATGAAAAATCCAATTTTTATTTCATTTTTCATGCTCCTCTCTCTCCTCTTCAGCTCTCTCACTCTCTCTCTTCGATTTTGGGTTAGTTTTACGCCGGATTGAAGATCTGAGGCTACCACGACGCTCCTGACGAAGTTCCCTACAAGTTTGCCGGAGCGGATCGTCGGGAAAACGGAGTTGAAAATCATTCCTAAGTTGATGTAAGGCTTTTTAAGCCAAATTAGACTTCATGGTAGTTATAGAAATTGACATACGCATGAAAATATTGATGATTAATACTGGGGGTTTTGAGTTTCAGGATATTGAGTAGGAAATCCTACAGGGGGTCAGGCTAAGATTTTAGGGGGCTTTCTCAGTAGCCAGGTAAGGGAGTAAACTAAAGCAGTACTTTTCCATACAAAATATTATTGATTATGAGTAGATTTATTTTCAGAAAAACATATGATTTATTCGTTTATTATGAATGAAATGTATGATTGGGAAAATACTGCTATAAAGCTTAAAAAGTATATGTATGTATGAGATGTCAGAAAATCATGATTTTAAAATATGAAGTATGACTTTTAATAGAGCATGTGTGGCATGAATATTATTTTACGTAAAATGAGATATGATATGAATGCTTTTACAAGTAAAATACATTTTCACGTATTTTGGAGAGATGAGTTATGTTATATTGAGTTGACGAATATATGATAAATGAGTTATTTTCAAATGTAAATACCTGACATGTATTTGGCGCGAGGCCATCTTTATGTTATTGGCACGAGGCCGTATTTATGTTTTTGGCGCGTGGCCATACTTATATTATCGGTGCGAGGCCGTATTTATTATGTTATCGGTGCGAGGCCATATGTATGATTCGGCGCGAGGCCGTATCTATGTTTTCGGCACAAGGCCGTGATGATATTATATATGATTATGTATTATATGTTATCACAACCAGGATGTTAGTTTAGTTCAGACTAGGAGCTCGGTACCGTAGCTATGGGTTGATTTTGGCACGAGGCCTTATTAGTGCTACCGTCCCACGAGGGGATGGGAGATGGATAGTCGATGAGGCTTTTAGTAGAGTGTAGATGTCCACCTGGCAGTTCGGACCAGGGTGTGGCAGGCCCATCGTACTTACAGACATATTTGATTCGGCAGTGGTCGGCCAGTCATTGTTGGGTCCCGCCTTCGGGCTGCACAACCCGTCATGGGGGGTAATACATGACATTAGCTAGCTATTCATCCTGGGTTGATTTCAGTATTACGAGTTATAACAGATGTTTATGTATGTTACGATTTATTAACGAATATGAAAATACATGATTATCCAGCATGATATTATGATTATTTCTAGAATTATGAAATATACTGTATATGTATAAGCACTTTAAATATTCATGTTGACACACAGCTGTATTTAGTCTACTTTCTCTTACCGAGAAGTGTCTCACCCCCATCATTATTAAATTTTTCAAGAGCCTCTGAGAGACTGGCGGGTTAGGGCCGCCATTAAGTTAGAAAGATTACCCCGTGAGGAGGGTAAGATTTTTGTACTAGGGTTAGAGTTATTTTGTGTGACCCTAGAGATATTTTGATGTATATAGATATGTACAAGAGTACAGTATTATAATGTTATTAAAGCTCTGGTATTATATTTTATGGATGGATGTATGAATTTTTATGTTTACTGCTGCGTAGGTTTTCCGCTGTGTATGACAGGAGTCCCCGTTACCCACGGGTTCGGGTTGACTATTTATTTGTTATGTTGTATTTTATTGAGGGACGTTACAAAATCACTTTTAAATTCTTAATTACGCTAACAGTCGTTGAATGACTGAGTATGCATCTTATGGACGTAGTAACAACATATTTATATGGATCATTGAATTATGAAATTTATATGAAAATCCCTGAAGGATTTAAATTGTTGGAAGCAAAACTCAAAAATTTATATTCAATTAAACTCCAACGTTCTTTATATGTATTAAAGCAATCTGGACGCATGTGGTACAATCGATTAAGTGAGTACCCTGTGAAAGAGGGATTCATAAATGATCAAATTTGTCCATGCGTTTTTATTAAAAGATCAGAATCCATATTTACTATAATTGCTGTTTATGTTTATGATTTCAATTTAGTTGGGACTCCTTAAGAGCTCACTAAAGCTGCTAATTATTTAATGGCGGAATTTGAAATGAAAGATTTAGGAAAGACAAAATATTGTCTTGGCCTATATATTGAACATGTAATTGGTGAAATTCTTGTTCATCAATCTAAATATACCGAAAAGGTATTAAGGCAATTCTATATGGACATAGTTCATCATTTGGGATCTCCAATGATGGTGCAATTACTTAATGTTAAAAAGGATCCATTTCGACCTCATGATGAGGGGGAAGAATTACTTGGTCCTGAAGTACCATATTTAAGTGCTATCGATTTTCTAATGTACTTGGTCAATTGTACAAAACTCGACATTGCATTTGCTGTAATTCTACTAATACGATATAACTATGCTCCTACTCGGTGACACTGAAATGGAATTAAACACATTCTACGCTATTTGAGAGGTACATCTGATTTGAATTTATTCTACTCATTTGTTTCCAAATCTCAATTAGTAGGATATACAGATACTGGATATCATCTGATTCTCACAATGCTAAATCTCAAACTGGATATGTATTTCTTTATGGAAAAAGCTGCTATATCTTGAAAATCAGTTAAGCAAACGATTACAACAACATCTTTAAACCATTTGAAAATACTAGGTATTCATGAAACTAATAAATAATACGTGTGATTTAGATAAATAACTTCACATATCCAAGCAAATTGTGGTCTTCAATCAATCAAAGAGATTCCAACAGTTTTTTATGAAGATAATGCTGCATGTATAACTCAACTAAGAGAAGAATATATAAAGGGTGACAGAACAAAACATGCATCTCCAAAATTCTTTTGTACATATGAATTCTAGAAGAATGGTGATATAAATGTTCAACAGATCTGATCAAGTGATAATTTAGCAGATTTGTTTACCAAAACTTTGCCTATTATAACATTCAAAAAATTAGATTATCTCATCAGAATGAGACATCTTAAAGATTTTAACAAAATGAGTTAATATATGGGTGACATCCACGAGAGAGTGTTATGAAAAATATGAATGTCACCCCTTCTGCTTGCTGAATCACGTAAAATTGTTGATCCCATCTGCTCGCCGAACCATGTAAAATTTTTATCTTATCTATATTTATTTTCCTATATCTTTTATAACAAATTTTCAATATAAAACTTTTTATATATTCGTTTCAAATGCCTTGAATCACTAAATTTTTAACTTTCAATTAGATTACACAATTACAGTAATAAATACACCACGTTTATATCATGTAACTAAATACAAAATTAAATTTGAAAAATAAAAACAAAATAAAATCATTATTCTAATTAATCTAATATATGATCAGCCACTTCATTCATTTCTAAAACAATTCCATGGAGGAAATAAATACCAGTTAATCAAGGAGAGAGAGAGAGAGAGAGAGAAGAAACTCACAAAGTCACAGAAGTAGTAACGCGTGTATTGATTGGGTAAACGTTGAATCAAACTGGACTCGATTTGAATATATTTATTTATTTATTTATTTATTTTCGCAAATTGTGGGTTTTAGATACGACCTGAATCCGCCCAAAGCTCCCTTTCTCAGGTGCTTTCTGCTTTTCGCTTCCCTCACTCCTCTCCGGTTGCACCCCCGCTTCTCTGGCGAGATCTCCGGTCGCGCACTGCCACCTCCTCCTCGCCGCCGCTGACGACAACTCACTCAGTACACAATCTCATGGTGATTGTTCCCCTCGCTTCATTTGAGTACTCGAATTTGTTGTTTGCTAATGCTGCCTGGACTGAAATTGACTGTGTGAACTGAGATCGTTTTTAGATTGTGCGTGTGTTTGTGTTAGTTTTTTCTTTTTTTCTTTTTTGGGTTTGAGCTTGTTTGCGGAATTGGTGGTTGTTTATGAAGGGTGGAGGTTACTATTCGCGATGAGCGAGTGGGATTGGAATAGAGGTTGGATCTTACAATGCAAGACGTGAAAGCTAAATGTAAAGTGGCTGGTCTGGTTATTGTATCGGTATGGGTTGGTCTCGCTGCTCTCTATGGCTTGATTAGTCCGGTTTCGAACGGGTGTGTTATGACATATATGTACCCGACGTACATCCCAATTTCGGCTCCTGTAAATTCGTCATCTGCGAGGTACGGGTTGTATTTGTATCATGAAGGATGGAAGAAGATTGATTTTGATGAGCACTTGAAGAAGATTAGTGGTGTTCCTGTTCTTTTTATTCCGGGAAATGGTGGCAGCTTTAAACAGGCAAGGGTCTTTCCCATTTGTTTGTTTGTTTGTTTGTTTTGTTTTGTTTTTTTTCAATTTTAATTATTATTATAATTTTTAATAAAATTTTAGTGTATTTCTTGATTGTATTTCTAGAGATTTAATTTTACAAAGCTTGCACGAAGCCACCAAGTGATTCAACTTACAATTGCACAAATGAAGTTTTGCATATCCACTGTGAGATGTGAATGGGGAGTTGGGGGCGGGCAGGAGGGGGAGATGAAAACATTATAAAACATTAATAGTGGCATGCCAAAATTGACAAATTGTTCCTATTTGGCGCAACCTTAGTTTTTCCAGGTTGCAGCTTATGCTAGTAACTTCATGTTTGCCGTAGCTAGTGCAACCAAGCATCTGTAGCTACACCACAAGCAATAGTTGATAGTGAGAGTCCCACCCAAATCTTTTAGACTACAGCAGCCCAAGCGCCAGGCTTTATTATAAACATATTCTTAGGTCTCCACCATGAGCCTACTGCTGTCTCACCTTGGCCAATGATCTTCCTCTATCAGCAATTGCCTTCTGGCGCTGTTAATTGAACTCGTGACCTTCACTGTGGTACTACTTGTAGGACTGCCTGCCACTGCATCAATAGATATAGCTGATAGTGAATTTCTACCCAAATAGTTTATGCTACAACTGTCTAAATGCCACATTTTGAACTGTGCCTTGGTCCATACCTTGAGCTTCCACCACACAGACCAACTGTTGCCACACCTTGGCCAATCTTCCTTTTTTCAAATTTAAAGAATGAAATATTGGCCAAAAAAAGGGATACTTATGCCCTTAATGATTGTGAAGTTTGGGCCTGTCAATGCCTCATATCTCAATATTGATCTGATTCATTTCATTCGATTTTTGAGATTTTGATGGTTGATTTGATCTCACAAAATCTGGTCTGAAAATGTTAGATTTAAGAATTTGTGTTTGTTTCTCTCTATATATGCATGTGCTCGTGATACCTTTGATGTTTTAGACTGAGTGCCCCTCCCAAATCATTTAACTTTGGTACCTTTGCCTGCCCTATAGGTACGTTCCTTGGCAGCAGAGTCTGATAGAGCTTATCAGGGAGGCCCACTTGAGCATACGTTTTATCAAGAAGCTTTGCTAACCCCTGAGGAGGGTGGAAATGTAATGGATATGGGTGCAGCTGCCTTTCCATTTCCTAATCAATATAATCACATGCTAGACTGGTTTGCTGTGGATCTTGAAGGTGAACATTCAGCATTGGATGGTCGGATACTTGAAGAACACACAGAATATGTTGTATATGCCATTCACAGGGTAACACTTGCATAACTTTTGCATTAACTACCTGACTTAGCTGGAAGCTGGATCTTAGTTTGTTCTGTGTGGGTAGCTTAAGGGTGGTTTGGTCTTCTTTTCTTGATGTGAATTTCGCATTAATATTATGTTTTCTTGATCTTCTTTAGGTGATATTCATTTGTTCATGGACTAGGGCAAATGCCTCTTATGCTTAATTCAAGCCTTTTTGGTTTTTTAGATTTTGATCTTAATGTGTTTGGTTGTACTTTGAGTCTTAGAGAAATTTTTTTCGAATAGTTTTAATAGGCTTATCTTCTTGAAAAGCAATTCAAGGTTGTAATAGTTTTATTTTAAGAGGTGTCTTGAGATACAGTTGAGGTCTTCCAATTGAGATCTTTAACACATTACTTCACCCAGGGCGGATAGCGAGAATCAAACCTGCGTCTTGTCCTTGGCCAAAGAGAAATTTTACCATTCTACCATATTCACATCTGTGTGCGTGGGTGTGTATGTCAAGGCCTGATCTACATTGTTGGCCCACAACCTAACAACTTAAACTGTTAGGAAAAGTGGTAATCTAACATGGTATCAAAGTTGGTTACCGGGAGGTCCTAGGTTCTTGTCTTGTCGCCGGCTTTTATTGTTTGTTTATTAAGAATTTATCTTATTCCCTATAATGCATGTTGTTTATCCTTTGTTTATCTCTCTACGTGCTTTCTAGCTGTTTCTTTTTCAAGGGAGTGTTGAGACCTGATATACATGCTGGCTCACAACCTAAAAGCTTAAGCTTTTGGGTAAAGTCGTAATTTGACAGTATATGTTCTTGATTTCTAGTGTTAACATTTAAGGTTAAAGAATAGAACTAGTTTTGCATGTGTATGCCTATGCACTTTGATATGGGGAGTGAGGAAGCCATCTTTTTTCCTGGCATGACAAGTTGCGTGGGGAGTTCTTTTTGAAGGAATATTTCTTGGGTTTATTCTTGATTGTGAGGAATAAAGATGCTCCAATTAGTTCCCATGCACATCAATTAAATTTGTCTTGGGATGTGTGAGGAAGGCCAAGCCCAAGATTGGGAAACTGATTGGACTTCTTGTATGATTTTGGGTTGATCTGTCAAGAGAGGACTCCATTAAATGGGGACCTAATTTTGGGGGTCCTAATGTTGTCTCAGTGCTGGTGTGGCCAAAAGGAATTCTGGTGGGTGTTCGTGCAAAGTTTCCTTGGGAGACAATTTGGAAGACTTGCGCTTCTACTATGGTGGTTATTTTGGTTTGGGAAGAAGTGTAGAGGGTAGAATTTTGATCATAAACAAATCTATAGAAAAGGAGGAAAAGTTGTGAATAATGCTTACTTGGCTAAAAGTGCAGCATCTTTTGTCACAGACTCAGAATGTGAGTGGAATAGTAAGTTCTGCAATCTAGCCTGCTCTATTGTGGTGGGTTTTGTGGGTTCCTTAAAGACTGAGGGATGAGGAGTTAGGGGTCCAGACTCCAGAGTGGTTTTCACTGTTGTACAAAAAGGAAAAAAAAGGTTATTTTGTTATTCCCTCTCACAGTTTTTTAGGTGGTGTAGAGTGAGAAATAAAAAAGATTTTGATTGAGAGGAAACTTTTTTGCTCTCTTTTAAAGACAGATGTTTAAATACTTATTACAGTTCTTGATTCAGTGGGCAGATTACACTTGATGTGCTGACTGTCGTAGATTTTGTAGAGTTTTTTGTCTTGTAAATAGTGTTGAATGGGTTGGCTGCCCCTTTGTGCCTATTAACAAATACTTTTTTAGCCTTTCCTTACCTCCAAAAAAATAAAGAAGGAACCTGGCATTGGCGTACTGGGGAATGACATTTTTGATATAGAACATTACTAATTTCAATTCATTTGAAGATCTCCTTACAGTTAGACCCATGGAAAAACTTCGAATGTTGACCTTAGGAGCTTATTGCCTTGCAGCGTGAGGTGTACCTTAGGCTTAGGACCCTCCTTGTGTTTGAAGCTTGTGCATTGGGCAGGGCTAAGCTAAATCAAAGGTTTCCACCCAAATTATAGATGCTGGGGTTGTGTTCCTCTACAACTGTAGCTTACAATGATACGTTGAACATCCCCCCCCCCCCCCCCCCCCCCACCCCCAAAAAAAAAAAACAAAGGATTGGGTTGCCTTTGGCTTGCAGAATGTCTATTCTTAGGAATAGAATGGTCATAACATAAGTAATTGATAGCTTAGAAAAGAAATTGTCATCATAAACTAAATGACAATGCAAAAGTTTTCGTTAATCCTTAACATGGGATAGACAAGGAATGACAATTTTCAGATTTCACCATGAGTGTTTATTCCTGTCCTTTCCATATGGGATGGAATAACACACTTTTGCATGAGTGACTTTTTTCTAAATAATTATCCGTATACCATTTTTATTCTATTGAATCCATTCCCATCTTATTATATCATAGTCCTAGGAATACACATTCTTCAAACTGCAACTTTAGTTTTGCATCCTTGACTACATTCTTATGTATGCTCTTTGACACTATATGATGCTGAGGCACTGTTCCTAATTCCTATTACATGCTTTAAATCTTTTATAGACACACAAACATGCAAGGAACAACAGAATGCATTTGTAAAAATATATGTAGTTTTATGCTTTTCGTTAGTTTTATTTTTTTTTACAGATTTTTTTTCTCATTTTTCGTGACTTTTTCTTATTTATTTGATTTTGTTGTTATTTTTGTTTTTGATTTTAGGAATTAGAGATTCTGGAGTTCTTGCCTTTTACTTGTGAAGGTTCCAACCCTCATGCTTTTCCCTTTGAAATTCAAATCTCAACGTGATGCTTTTGTTTATCATCCTTCTCTATCCATGTCTTCTTTCAAAGTCATAGGTCATCAAGTTGTTCTATAGACTTAATCCACATTTATTTGGCTTGCTTTGACCATCTTCGTCAACTTTGTTTTTTATTCAATTTGTGCTACTTTTAACTTGTGAGTGATACATCATAATCTTAGGCTTCATCTGTACTTGTTGATTTGCATGGATTTTGTATATATATAACTTCTCCATATTCATCAAACTTGTTATGCATGGCTGTGTTGCAGATTTTGGATCAATATAGAGAGTCTCGTGATGCTTTGGAAAGAGAAGGTGCTGTTGTTTCTGGGAATTTGCCAAAGAGTGTGGTCCTGGTTGGTCACTCTATGGGTGGTTTTGTAGCTAGAGCTGCAGTTGTCCATCCACTCTTGAGGAAGTCAGCCGTTGAAACTGTTCTTACACTCTCAAGCCCGCATCAGTGAGCTTTGTGGCTACTTCAGTGGCTTTGCAATGGTACTCAAATCTTGTGTTTATTATATTTAATGAGATTCATTATGTTATCCAGATCACCTCCTGTGGCATTGCAACCATCTTTGGGCCACTACTTTGCACGTGTAAATGAGGAATGGAGAAAGGGATATGAGGTCCAAACCTCACGAACAGGACGTTATGTGTCTGATCCTACACTCTCTCATGTTGTAGTTGTCTCCATTTCTGGTGGAATTAATGATTACCAGGTACTTGTTATCTTTTCAATTTGCATTTTAGTGAACTACCAAATATATTGTTTGATTGGTTAATTTTTTCATTCACTGTAATAAATTGAAGAGGGTGCTTAGTATATTATTAGTCCCAAAAATGAAAATATATCATGCACTAATTGGTGCAGGTTTGGATGACATTCTGTTTTTTGCTTTGCACAAACCTTGAAATAGTTGCTTATGAGGCTTTTAGCTAGTCCATATATGAGAAAAATTTCTTGAGCTAGTCCTTTTTAAGACCCACTTTAAGCACGTCACTTCTAAGAATTGTTGCTTTGGCATCCCTTGTAACAGTCTCAACCCAACTTTGTTGAGGTTTTGTTTGCCATTGTTGTAATATATCGCTCATGTGTTGAGTGGAACACATGTACGAAAGAAAACATGGTTGAAAACAAAGAAGATGGTTTGCAGGACCAAACCGTCAACAGTTTGCCTGAAATCGTTGACAGTTTTGTCAGGTTCAGAAGAAACAGTCGATCGTTATGTAGTGTTATATCGACTGTTTGATCTTGGCATTAAACCGTCGATAGTATGTCTGAAACCGTCGACAGTTTTGCACAGTTACTCAGCGTTGGTTTTTCAAATTTTGAATTGGGAAGTTGTATAGGTGGGGGACCTCCGGGAGGGTTATATATACGTGTTGTATGTTGTAACTCATGTCTTTTGCACAAGATAGTGAAAATTCATAGCCGTTTGCTCACGTGGATGTAGGCATTGCCGAACCACGTAATTCTTTATGTCATTGTTTTATTGCTTTCATATAATCTACGTGATTGTATTTTTTTGTATATTTCACCGTTGGTTGTTGCATTGTGTGATTCAGTTTTCCCCTGCGCATCAATTCACACAACAAATTGGTATCAGAGCTTTTGGTTACAATGACTTCTCTCATTTCTTTTGTAAAGTTCGATATTGTCAAGTTCAATGGAACGGAAAATTTCGGATTATGGCAGAGGAGGGTTTAGAATCCGTTAGTGCAGTGAGGTATGGTGAAGGCATCATACGGAGGTCAATCAAAAGGCATGGACGAAACAAGTTGGAAGGAGTTGGAAGCGAAGGCTATGACAATTATCAGACTTTGTCTGGCTGATGACGTGTTGTATCATGTCATGGATGAGGAATCTCCGGTGGTAGTTTAGCAAAAATTGGAAAGCTTGTACATGTCCAAGTCTTTAACAATTAAGTTGTATTTTAAGCAGAAATTGTTTTGGCTTAAGATGACGGAGGGTTCGGATTTGAACCAACACGTCAATGTATTCAATCAGATTATAAGTGATTTGATGCGGGTTGATGTGAAGTTCGAGGAAGAAGACAAGGCGTTGATGCTATTGAATTCCCTACCTGCATCTCATACGTATGAAAATCTTGTTACTACTTTGACATGGGGAAAAGAAACCCTAAATTTGGAAGAGGTAACAAGCGCTCCGCTGGGTTTTCATCGAAGGAAGAAGGCCAGCGATGAGATTTCACAAGGTGAAGGGCTTGTGGTGAAGGGCAACCAGAAATGTGGGAGAAGCAAGTTTCGGAGTGGATCGAGTAGCAATAAATCTCGGTCCCAGTCCAGGAAGAAGAAGGACGTACGGTGTTTTAAGTGTGGGAAAAAGGGGCACATAAAATCGGAGTGTCCAGAAAGGAAGAAAGGGAATGAAAATCAAGAAGGTTCTTCAAAATTGACGAATGTAGTGGAAGAAGGAGACTCAGGGAGCAGTGATGGTGATATGCTTTTTGTTGACTTTGGTGCATTCCCTAGAGGCGGGGGTGAATTGGAGATTTAAAAAATCTTCCTAGGTTTATCTAAGTCAGCAGCAGTAGTGCACAACCTAGGGCTAATCTAAATATGTACCAAGTTGTAGAGATGATAAATCAATCTATTTTCAGCACATGCAACACAATTCCAGTATTTCTCAATCAAATACAATTATGTGTTAACCAGATATGCAGTATATTCTGCAAAGAAAATGGATCATGCAAGAAACATAATATAAAGCAAGTAAAGTAAAGGTAACATCGAATATGTTATTGGGGTTCAGCAAACGTGCCTACGTTCCCGCCTCAGCTCGTAAGCCTGAGGATTACACTACGACTCACTTAACGGGTGGAGCGGCACCGATTACAACCAGGTCAAATTTACCAGGGCTGACCTCAACCTTTACACACTCTCCTTATGGGGTGGAGAATTCCCACTTAAGGCCACGCCTGTATTACAATCAAATGAACTTTTTAATACAAGTGAAGGTGCTTCTAACACAAGCAGATTTGTACAACAATATGATCCAAATATGTGCACTCACAGATGATATGGATTTAATGCTCAAGTGAGATCCAATATGTAAACTCTCTAAGATGTGTGAATGTATGTATATGTGAGAGTTCAACCTTTGATTCAAGATATGGTTTTCAATAAACAAATAATCAAAGGAAATTAATCACAATCCAAATCTAATATCTCAAAGATTTTCTAAATGTAAAGCACACTCGATATTTGAATTGAGTCTTGCAAAACCAATATCAAAGTTTGTATGGAAGCTTTCAAGTCTTGCAATATGAGTGCCAAGACTAGCAAGCAAAAATCAAGATCTTCCCAATCAAATATTTATAAATGAAATACTATGAGAAAGATCAAATAAGCAACAACTCTAAAAAAAAAATTTATATTTTCAAATACGTATGAGTATGTGAGAGTATTTGCCAAGGGAATGATTTGTAAGGATGTAAACAATGACCACAATCAACTCCCTTCAATCTTGCAATTGATTTGCAAGAGATGGGAGTAAATCAAATATACTCTCTATTTCAAAAAGATGTTTTCTAAAAAATATCTAAGAGAGATTTTCAAATATATGCTTGTAATGTAATAAATATAGCAAAATGGGTATAAAAAATTTAAGAGAGAATTTCTTAATCACATTTTGCTAATCACATCTAATTTGGTCAAATGAAATGATATATATAGGATACCTTTGATTTTTGACCGTTAGGGACCTATCTGGAATTTTAGAAAATGTTTAATGACCTTTAACCCAAATTTACCCCTAATTACTGTAGTTAAAATTAAGGTAACCCGAGAGTTTCGGTCGTTCGATCCATAGGGTCAGTCGCCCGAACACTCATATATAGAAAAACTCATTTTGAGGTTTGGGTGCCCGGGGTAAAGTTCGGGTGGCTGAGGTCAAGGTGATTTTCCAAAATGCTTGAGGTTCGGTTGCCTGACACTAAGTTCGGTCTGCCGAACTTGGCATTTCGGTCGCCTGGGGTATAAATGAATGTGAAGTTCGGGCGCCCAAGGAAGGTCAAAAAGTCTTCATTTAGGGTTCGGTCGACTGTGAATGTTCAGCTCATTTTGGTTCGATTGCCCGACCCAAGTCAAAATTTTGACCAGTCAACTATTCGGTTGACCGAGGCATTTTTAACATGTCTGGTTCGGTCACCCGAATCCCTTTCAAACTTAACATTTTAGGTCCTTTCTGAGGTTAAAGTTATATGCAGGGAGCTAGGGTCTTTCTAAGGTCACTTGAGCAATTAGTCCTATCATGCAAGTGATGCAGTTATTACAGACCATATATTACAGACTCGAATGAATAATGTAAAATACAAATACAAATGAAAACATTCTAAGGCTTCATTTTCTTCGAGTCTCCATATGATATCTAAGTTAATCCTGCACACAGGCTCAGGACAAACGTTAAATACCAAGGTATTTGTCATAATCAAAACGGGATATGACCTATAAGGTCAACAATCTACCCCTTTTTGATAATGACAAATACTTTATGCAAAAGTGGGTATAGCCAAGAAAGGCTCCCCCTGAGAATGTGCATAAAGGAAATTTAAAGCACAAGCATTAGCCCAATTACCCAGTTTTGCCTACTTCTTTCCCTTTTGGCAACAGTAAAAAATGGCCAAGATAGAAAAGATTGGAGCAAATAGGCAAGCAATGGATAAAGGCCATTCAAATGCAAAATATAGTTTTGGGAAGATTTAAAAAAAATTCAACAGCATGTCGTTTGAAAATGAAGCATTTCCCAAAAAGAATATCTGTATTTCAATGACCTGACTGAGTTCAACATATAATATACCATAATTTACATCACTCATCCCAAACAATCCGGTATGGATCAATAAGCATTACTTTCAGAATCCAAAAAGATAATATAATCATGCAGCGCATAGTGAAGATAATCTCACAAAGTATGAAGTATTGCAATGATTGATGTGAGAGAATGTTTAAGTTTTCCGAGTCGTATTTTTCTAAATTAAGTGACTCCCGCTTAGTTTATGCATTCTATCTAATCTTGAAATTTTGAGCTTCATGACTAATAGGATAAAATTTTTAAAACACGTCACGAATATTTTGAAGCTTATAAAGCAGCAACAAGAGATAAAAATTTTCATTTAAGATTATGTCTTGCAAAATAGACTTTAAGAGGAATCCCCATTTGGAAATAATCAACAAGCATTGGGGATTATGTTTGCTCCTATTTGAAACCAAGCTTGGTTCTCAAATTGAAAGGGGGAGCTTCTGTTTTTTAAAATTCCATCTCCTTAGGCTCACCCAAAATTTTTTTTTTTGGCAAACATAATCCCCAATGCTTGTTGATTATTTCCAAATGGGGATTCTTCTTAAAGTCTATTTTGCAAGACATGATCTTAAATGAAAATTTTTATCTCTTGTTGTTGTTTTATAAGCTTTAAAATATTCGTGACTTGTTTTAAAATTTTTATCCTATTAGTCATGAAGCTCAAAATTTCAAGATTAGATAGAATGCATAAACTAAGGGGGAGTCACTTAATTTAGAAAAATATGGCTCTGAAAACTTAAACATTCTCTCACATCAATCATTGTTATAGTTCATACTTTGTGAGATTATCTTCATTATGCGCTGCATGGTTATATTATCTTTTTGGATTCTGAAAGTAATGCTTATTGATCCATACTGGATTGTTTGTGATGAGTGATGTAAATTATGGTATATTATATGTTGAACTCAGTTAGGTCATTGAAATACATATATTCTTTTTGGGAAATGCTTTATTTTCAAATGGCATGCTGCTGAATTTTTTTTAAATCTTCCCAAAACTATATTTTGTATTTAAATGGTCTTTATCCATTGCTTGCCTATCTGCTCCAATCTTTTCTATCTTGGCCATTTTTTGCTGATGCCAAAAGTGGGAGAAGTAGGTAAAATTGGGTTATTGGGCAAATGCTTATGCTTTAAATTTCTTTTATGCATATTCTCAGGGGGAGCTTTTTCTTGGCTATACCCACTTTTGCATAAAGTATTTGTTATCATAAAAAAGGGGGAGATTGTTAACCTTATAAGTCATATCTCGTTTTGATTATGACAAATATTTTGGTATTTAACGTTTGCCTTGAGTTTTTGTGCAGGATAAATTTAGATATCATATGGAGACTTGAAGAAAATGAAGCCCTGGAATGTTTTCATTTGTATTTGTATTTTACATTATTCATTTTGGTCTGTAATATATGGTCTGTAATAACTGCATCACTTGCATGATATGACTAATTGCTCAAGTGACCTTAGAAAGACCCTAGGTCCTTGCATATAACTTTAAACTCAGAAAGAACATAAAATGTTAAGTTTGAAAGGGATTCAAACGACCGAACTAGGCATGTTAAAAATGCCTCGGTCAACCCAATAGTTGATTGGTCAAAAGTTTGACTTGGGTTGGGCGACCGAACCAAAATGAGCTGAACGTTCATGGTCGATTGAACCTTGAATGAAGACTTTTTGACCTTCCTCGGGTGGCGGCTGTCTGCTAAGGAAACACTCAAGGATCGAGTGACCCGCAAGGTTGACCATTTGGGCGGATGTAGACTATGGCAGAAAGGTGGGAGAATCAAGAATCGTTGGTCACTAGACGCTCACTAATGAGTACCGTGTTTTCCCAGTGAAGGAGAGCCGTCTCGCCCGGGGTGTAAATGAACGTGAAGTTCGGGCGCCCAAGGAAGGTCAAAAAGTCTTCATTCAGGGTTCGGTCGACCGTGAACGTTCAGCTCATTTTGGTTCGATCGTCCGACCCAAGTCAAAATTTTGACTAGTTAACTATTCGGTCGACTGAGGCATTTTTAACATGCCTGGTTCGGTCGCCCGAATCCCTTTCAAACTTAACATTTTAGGTCCTTTCTGAGGTTAAAGTTATGTGCAGGGACGTAGGGTCTTTTTAAGGTCACTTGAGCAATTAGTCCTATCATGCAAGTGATGCAGTTATTACAGACTTGAATGAATAATGTAAAATACAAATACAATTGAAAACATTCTAGGGCTTCATTTTCTTCGAGTCTCCATATGATATCTAAGTTAATCCTGCACACAGGCTCAGGACAAACGTTAAATACCAAGGTATTGGTCATAATCAAAACGGGATATGATCTATAAGGTCAACACGTTTTGTTTTATCGGGTTCTGATTACCTCACGGATTCTTGGATCCTAGATTCAGCGTGCTCTTATCGCATGACACCAAATAAAATTGGTTCAACACTTACAGGTCAGTTAATTCTGGTTCTGTTCTAATGGGAAATGATGCTTCAGGCAAAAATTCTGGAATAGGAAATGTCAGAATTAAAATGTTTGATGGTGTTGTGAGAACATTATGTGATGTGAGGCATATATTGGATTTACGGAAGAATTTAATTTCATTGGGCACTTTAGATTGTAACGGGTGTAGTTACAAGTCTGAAAGTGGGGTAATGAAGGTGTGTAAAGGCGTTTTAACGGTGATGAAGGGACAAAAATTAGCGGGAAATTTCTATGTACTGCTGGGTACTATAGTTGTAGGTGGAGCTGCAGCTGCAGATTCTGAGTTAGATAATACTGTTTTGTGGCATATGCAGTTAGGACATATGGGTGAGCATGGAATGATGGAGCTTCATAAGATAAATCTTTTGAATGGTGTCAAAACATGCAGGGTGAATTTCTGTAGGTATTGTGTTCTTGGGAAACAGAACAGGGTGCAGTTCAAAACAGCCACTCACAAAATGGAGGGTATTCTTGACTACATTCATTCAGATGTTTGGGGACTGGTGAGGGTAGCATCACAGGGTGGACATATGTACTTCATGAGTTTTATAGATGATTACTCACGGAAGGTCTGGGTGTATTTCATGCAACACAAGTCAGAGACATTTGTCAGGTTTAAATATTGGAAAGTTGAGGTGGAAAACTAGACTGGGAAAAAGATTAAGTGCCTCAGGTGAGACAATGGAACCGAGTATGCTGATTCAAGGTTGAAGGAGTTTTGCGTGCGGTATGACATAAGGAGAAATTTCACAGTATGCAGGATACTACAACAAAATAGTGTGGCAGAAAGGATGAACCGAACTTTAGCTGAAAGGGCTCGATGTCTCAGGTTGAATGTAGGGTTTGCAAGGAACTTTTGGGCATAGGCAATGAGTATGGCGTGTTTCTTGGTTAACCAATGGCCAAGGGCATCACTAGATGGGAAAGTTGCAGAGGAGGTGTGGGCAGGTAATGCGGTAGACTACTCTGGTTTGAGAGTGTTTGGATGTCCAGCCTATGTGCACGTTTCTAGTGAGGAGAGATCGAAGCTTGACACAAAGTCTAGACGGTGCATTTTTCTAGGGTATCAGAAAGGTGTGAAAGGGTTCAAGTTGTGGGATCTAATGGCAAACAAGGTGGTGATCAGTAGAGATGTGATTTTCGATGAGAAAGCCATGATGCAGCATACTCAGGAAGAAGATGAAGAGAAACAGGTGCTAGAAAACTGAAACAGCAATGAGCATGTAGTGCAGGTGGAGTTAGAGACTCAAGGCAGTGATGACAGTTTCAGAATGCAGGGAGTTCTAACTCAGGAGACAAGCAGGATCATTGTATAGCTATACACAGGCCCAGACGCACTATCAAACCACCGTCCAGGTATTGATTTGATGATCTAGTGTCCTATGTATTCATTTCTACTAGCAAGGATTTTATTACTTTTCAAGAGGCGGTGCATGGACATGAGAAAAGTAGATGGATGAGTGCAATGGTGGAGGAGATAGAGTCTTTGCATAATACCAGACGTGAGAGTTGGTGGAGCTTCCAGAAGGGAAGAGGGCGATAGGATGCAAGTGGGTGTATAGGAAGAAAGAAGCAATATCAGAAAAAGAAGGAGCGAAGTTCAAGGCTCGGTTAGTAGTAAAAGGTTACTCACAGAGGAAAGGAGTTGATTATGATGAGATCTTCTCCTTTATGGCTAGAAACTTCCATCAGGGTAGTGTTGGGATTGGTGGTGCATTTTGATATGCAGTTTGAGCAGATGGACGTAAAGACAACATTTCTCCATGGTGATTTGGAGGAGCTGATTTACATGGTACAGCCAGAAGGGTTTAGTCAACCTGGACAGGAGCACTTGGTTTGTAAATTGAAGAAATCACTTTATGGGTTGAAGTAGTCTCTGAGGGAGTGGTATAAGTGTTTTGACTCCTACATGATTCGGATTGGCTTACAGGAGGTGTGAGGGCCTATTTGTTGGAAGTCTATGGTACAATCTTTGGTTGCACTATCTACAACTGAGTTGGGGTATATGACAGTTGCCGAAGCTGCCAAGGAAGCATTGTGACTTATAGGATTGGTCAAGGAGCTGGATATTCAGCAAGGTAGAGTTCAGCTGCGTTGTGATAGTCAGAGTGCCATTTATTTGGCGAAGAACCAAGTGTATCATGCGAGAACCAAGCATATAGATGTGAGGTTTCACAGGATCTGGGAATTGGTTTCTTCAAGTGAACTTGTGCTTGAGAAAGTTCACACTTTTGAGAATGTAACAGACATCTTGACAAAGCCTGTTACCACGGATAAGTTCAAAAATTGCTTGAACTTGCTTAATGTCTCCAGTTGTTTGACGGGAGGCGGTTCCAACCTATTGTCCCAGGTGGAGTAGCGGGTTATGTTTTCAGTTTTCTCCTAAAGGGTGTATATTCGTCAAGGTAAAGATTGTTGTAAATGTGATTCATATGTTGAGTGGACCACATGTATGAAAGAAAACATGGTTGAAAACAGAGAAGCTGGTCTACAGGACCAAACCGTCGACAGTTTGCCTAAAACCGTCGACGGTTTTGTTAGGTTCAAAAGAAATAGTCGACTGTTATGCAGTGTTATATCGATTGTTTAGTCTCGACATTAAACTGTCGACGGTTTTGCATAGTTACTCAATGATGGTTTTCAAATTTTGAATTGGGAAGTTATGTAGGTTGGGTTTCGGGGGGAAAACCTCCGAGAGGGTTATATATACATTTTGTATGTTGTAACCCATATGTCTTTTGACACAAGATAGTGAAAATTCATAGTCGTTTGCTCCTGTGGATTTAGGAATTGCCGAACCATGTAATTCTTCATGTCATTGTTTTATTGCTTTCATATAATCTGCATGATTGTGTTTTTTTGTATATTTCATCATTGGTTGTTGCATTGTGTGATTCAGTTTTCTGTTGCGCATCAATTCGCACAACAGCCTTGGTCCATTTTGCCTCATGATTTTTCCTAATAAGAGGTGCCTCACAAGGGTGAGTCCTAAACTCTCCTTATATGGCCTATATCTTTGAATTACATTCTTGATGTGGGATCATTATGGCCTCCCCATGCAATCTTGGACACCTCGATTGTACGGTCTGACACTAAGTTATGGCATTTTTTGGACCCTCTCATTCAATCTTTGATGCCCTTTTTAGAGGACCACACGCCTGTGTACATGATGCAGCCACTAGTTGGCTTTGATATTAAGTGTAATGGTTTCGGCCCAACTACTGTACACTTTGATGCATTGGCTGCGTAGTTTTCCCCATAAAAGGTATTTTCATAGGGTCGAGACCTAACCTGTCCTTAATTAATTGCAATTAAGTTGCTTTAAATTGCTTCTTTAGGGTCTAAATGACCAAATCAATCTTGGAACGAAGGATGTGCCTAAACTACATTTCATCCTAAAACAAGGCTGGATGTAAACATGCCCAGCCGAGCTGAACTGAAGCAACTTCTTGTAGATATGGATCCATTAATGGTTCAAAACCACTCATGTTACTCGATCAATGGTGTGGCTACGAGGTAAAAGTAGAATAACACAAATGAACTGAACTGGGAGCATTTATGACTCATCAATTACATCAGACAGAATAGAAGAAATAGAAGGGTTTTACTGGCCAAAAGAAATAGTGGGCTCAAGTGCATGGCAAACTTCATCTACATATCCTTGAAGCTGTTTGTTTGAAACTGTTTTGTGCAGGTTAAACTTTATGCAAAGAGAGATGGATGGTTTTTTGTAAATTTGTAATTTTCCATCTTGTTCGTATGACATTGACTACAGTTTACTGCTTCACATTTTCTATGTAGCTTGACTTGGTGGTGCATGTCGACTCCTTTGCTTTCTGTTTGCAGGTAAGGACGAAGTTAGAATCCCTTGAAGGTATTGTGCCACCCACCCATGGTTTTATGATCAGTAGTACAGGCATGAAGAATGTATGGTTGTCAATGGAACACCAGGCTATTTTATGGTGTAATCAACTAGTTGTACAAGTGAGTGAAATATCTCTTCTAGAATCCATCTTAATTCTGCTATAGATTTTCTGAATTTTTGTTCTAATTTCAGGTGTCACATACCCTTCTTAGTTTGGTAGACTCCAAAACAGGTCAGCCATTTTCTAGCACACAAAAGAGACTTGCAGTATTCATAAAAATGCTCCGTAGTGGGTTACCAAAGAGTCTCAATTGGATGAGGCAGTCACAATCATCTCAGCAGTTGTCTCATGTTCCCATCAAGGATGAAAATGATGTTTCCGGTACCATCAAACTTCATCTTTCCATATTAACTATTGAGGAACTATATTAACTTCCACTTTTTGGTGTGCACCGTGCCAAACATTTTACGAAAGCAAACTTGCTGAAAGAATTGATCATGGTTTTTTTGTTTGTAGTATGAAAAGTTTAGATTTTGAGTAGTAATACTTTTTTGGTTCTTTTTTCATGGAAAAGGTGTTCTATGGTGCTAGAAACCCAGAACAACCTTATTTATCTTTATCACAGCTTTTATTTTTTTACTGGAAAGCAGTCAACTGATTTTTGCTACTAGAATCCATTCTCAATGTTACTATTGTTCTCCATAGATGAGATGAGGTCATCTCTTTGTGAGACACATGGTGCCCAAGCCTGTGTTTTCTAGGGGCATTTATACTTTGGTTTGTAGTATTGTGCCTAGTGTTGAATATTTGAATGCAATTATATGAATTCTATATTTTAGAAGAGCAAAACAATAGTTAAAGCAGAGACGGATATGGATTCTGGAGGTATTCACCAATGGAAGATTAAGAGATTTGATCATGGTTAAAAAATTGCAGTATAGGAATATTGGCCATTATCTAACAGTAATTATGAGTTACAAATTTGATAGTTCTTTATTTAAGATAATAATTCTCTAGAAACTTGCAGATATGCTTGTTTGTTTATAAAATATTTTTAGTGTATATAATTCAACTATCACACTTTTTATTATGTGCATCGCTTTGCATTTTTGTTCAGTGATTTTCATGTTTGTTTTTAAGGATTGACATAAGATAGTGCGTAATCGAGTATTTTTGATTTTTTTTTAATTTTAATAATGGAGGGGCCTGGCTGTAAATTGAGCTGTGACACCTAGTGCAACAAAATCTTTTGTCATTGTAAATGCAGTTGAACTTTGTCCGCAATAGTCGTATAAAGAAATTTAACCTTTAGATCAGCCCATAGTTATCAGAAAAGGCTAACACCCTAGTGAACCACATATTGATACAAACCCAAAACGTGGTACATTTTCGTTCATGAACACCAAGTCTTAACTATCTTAAATTTTAATTCAATATTTTTCATGTAATATATTATTTATGAGTTAAAATGGAGAGTTATCACATTACAATTCCACCCTAATTCGCATGAAAGAAAATCTCTTCAAGATTTTGAAACACTTCAATGTTCTCCCCAAAATATACAGGTGAATATTACATATTTTTCAGCAATATGTCTATTCAATTATATTCCTAATGTTCCACATTTTAGAGCGTATGTCCTACCATGATCGGATGATCCCATTCCCATCTCATGAACTGGAATGTTCCACATTCTAGGTAGCATTGGTTCGGCCCAAAATGCATCATCCATCAAAGGAAGAAAGTTAATCTGATACAGTACTTCGTAGAATAATAGAATGAGATTTGAAAGTCCCTTGGGCAACTAATTTTGTTAGGATTTGTGAGATTCTGTAGTATTGTTAAATCATGAGAAATTCTTGACTGGTTTGAACACCTTTTGACTACAGTCTACATCAGCGCAAATTGTACTTTGGAAATCCTTTTCAATGAAGGGGTCTCTTTGACATGCGCCCCCTGCATGATGTTCTCTAATATTGTTAATAATGAGAAGAAATTACCAGACTAGTTTGAACACCTTTTCTACACATCAGAGCAATCTGCGCTTAATGTGTAGAGGAGTTCTCACATGCCAAATTTTAGTTCCCCCATCACACCTTCATTGTTCTTTTTCGTAGTGGTTTTTTTTTATTATTATTTGATAAATGGAAAAAATAGAAATAAATGATATGTGATGAGTGCTAGTTGAAGCCATAAGCAGTATGCTAGTGACCATTTTAGGTGCTCTTACTGCATGATGAAGAATGATATGTGATGAGTGCTAATTAAAGCCATTAGCAGTATGTTAGTGACCATTTTAGTTGCTCTAACTGCATGATGAAGAATTGGTATCTGCCTTTAGTTGGTGGTTTCAAAGACACAGTTTGGGGTAAACATCGATTAGCTGGAGCTAAATAAATAATGCATGTGCTGCATGTAGTTTTGAGTTGAACAGCTGCATTTTTTTTGTAGCTAGACTGGGGATATTTAGTCTAAGATGTTTGTAGTTTCATGAGTGCTTTGATATTAGATCTTTTCCTGATTAAAAATCTATTTAGCTTTGTCAGTTGCAGTAAAGTTTTGTTTCGTGAGGATTCTCTTTTGTTTGGCATAAAATGAACAGAGTTTCTACGCTAAAATGTTGGGCTTGGAATTTGTTATTTGACATTCCTCAAATGTTAAACATTTAACGTGGCTGTACTGTGCTTGCAGGATCTCAAGTGCAATCTTCATCTGCTTGTCCCAGCAATGTTCATTGGAATGATGACGGCCTTGAGAGGGACCTATACATTCAGACAACTGTTGTTTCTGTTTTAGCGATGGATGGAAGGAGGCGGTGGTTGGACATACAGAAACTGGTAGGCTTGGCTGGATTTTCCTGACCTCAGTTTGTTGCTCATTAGTCTTTACTATTGATACTTTTGTTATTTAGCTTGAAGCATGCGTTTCTTAGCCCAGATAAAATAGTTCGCAATTTAATATGCATGCTCAGGGTTCTAATGGGAAAAGTCACTTCATATTTGTTACAAATCTTGCTCCATGTTCTGGAGTAAGACTTCATCTTTGGCCTGAAAAGGGAAAATCAACTTCAGCCTTGCATGCAAGTGAGAGGGTTATAGAGGTGACATCTAAGATGGTGCACATTCCATCAGGACCAGCACCGAGGCAGGTACTAACTACTAAATGTTGTACTTGTGACGTTTTCTTTAGTTGAATGTTCTGTGATTGCTTGTATATTGTTTTTGACATTACTTTTGAGAGGAGCAATTTTAGTTTATAGAATTGGATGTTTGAAACTTCATTATATAAGTGTGCATGGTGGCTGGAGTAACTTATTTGTTAAGCAGATATTATTGACGTTTTCTTATTCCTAAATATGCTGTGAGTTTCTCAGATCGAACCTGGTAGTCAGACTGAGCAAGCACCCCCATCTGGTGTATTTTGGTTGGGTCCTGATGAGATGCATGGTTTCAGATTCTTGACAATTTCCGTTGCACCCCGTCCGGTATTGTTTACACCTATCATTTTTATAACCCTTTGCAGCTTCATATTGCATACCTATGTCACAGGCTCTACAAAATCTCTTGATCTGCTTTTTCAGTATTTTTGTCTCTTGAGTTTTCTCCTCAAAATTTCCTGAGCTTATATCCAGAACCAGTGAAATATATGTGCTTTGCCACTTTTTTGGTAGGATCTGTTATTAATCATACCATTAATCAAATAAAAGGTGAGGTACATGAGTTCAAACAAAAACTGAAAGATTATGTCATCAAGGTTGCTGACCTGCAATGCTTCCTTATCATTAAGCCTAATCATACAAAGAGAGAAAAGAAGTAATGGCTTTGGTTTGTACCATTCTTGAAAATGGAGAACCCATGAGTTTCTCTAAGGTCTCTCCTGATATTATTAGTGTTTAATTCTGAACAATTATTCTTGCACTAAATTAACGACACAGATTCAGAACCAGATGGAATCCCTGAAAACTGAACAAATTTAAGTTGTTTGATAATTCACCTGTTTAAACATCTGAATATGCACACTTTTACAATTTCAATCCGTTGAATATTGTGAGATATTTGGTTGTTTGCCAAACGATATATAGAAATAAACACAAATATATATATGAAAAATTGTTTAAATTTTATACATCAATTTTACAGATGGAAAATCACATCACAAAATTGTGCAGATCAGATCACCCTAAAAAAATGTTGCATCAAAGTTTTATTTTTTTTAATAAAAAAAATTATCATTTACATTGGACAAAACTCATATCTTCTTCTCATGTCAACCTCATAAATTTCGCTAAGCAACATAGGTACACCCGAAAAACCCAACAAAAAAACCAACCTGAATCTTTCTCTTTCCTGAAAAATCTACCCCATTTTTAATTTTTTATTTTATAAATTAGCCCTAAATCTTCATCAACACTGAAAATATCAACCCCAATTTGTAAAAAATCAGCTCCAACTCTCACATCATTTCTTCTTGCTGCCTGCTCAAATGAGAGCCCCTTCTTGCCACCTGCATGGACAGTGCCACATTTATGACTGGCCATTGATCATCTGAACCAGCTGCTGTTGGATCTGAATGAATATCACCATTGAACTAGTTGATGTTGGATATAGATGTGGATCACTGATAGTAATCTCTTCTTCGTCAAACACTTGGGTGTTTGATAGAGATAAAGGGAGAAGGAGGGAGAGAGGCAAATAAGTGCTGCACTTGAAGAGGCAGTGCTGACGAAATAAGAGGGATGGCAACCTTTAACAGAGTAAGAGGGATTAAAGAGGCTGCTAGAAGGTAATGCCATATAAATCTCAGTTCACTTTTTACTCTGATTTCAAGAGGTTATCCAAACCAAATAAACAGTGCCTCTTGGACAGTTAAAGGAAAAGATGTGGTTTGGAATCTAATAGGGATTCTCTTCTTTTGTTGTCGGGAGGATCATAGATGAATCCACCATCATCACGCATTAATATTGCCACATTCATTCAGATGGAATTTATTACCATTCGTGCATCTTTTCCATATCTTCAGAGGCTGCATGACTCACCAGTTGCCATTATGCCCATCAACAAATCTACAGTCTTAACGAAAGGATAAAGAATTTACAAGGACCTTCCTTCATGACAGTTATTCATATATTAGTCCCTTGTAAACTAATATTTTTATAAGCTAATAAGGTTTGATGACCAATGTTACGTTCATTTATCTAGCTTATATATGTGCTGCTTCTCACTTTTGGATTCTACAATTAAGAAATCATTTATAAAATAGATGTATGTCATGTACTGCTATATTTTTTTTTATGTAATCATTTCCAATTTTATCGTCTGGTTTTGAATATACTATATAAGACACGCAATCTTAAATGTTCTTCCTTATTGTAAGAGCGATAAATCCCTTATTGAATGTTCTTTGCAAATCTTCATGTATTCTTAGACCAGTAAGTCTGTGTATAACGTCTATTAGGCATCATTAATTGAGATATTAGGCACACAAATTGCACATAAGAATTATTAATATTCTCATGTCAGTGTGGATTTCTTGCAAACCATGAAGAGAACCACTTTTTAGAACGTTGATAAGACAAGTAGTGTTCTTCTATTAGATGTCCCGTTCATTGTCTGTTGTTTTACTAGCACCACAATGTTTACCAACTATGCTTTTCGAATATAGGTATGGAATGGAATTGGGTGGAACAGAATCAAATTTATCACTTTGATTTTTGCTTATTCTTCACTGAAATTTTTATTCAATTTCATTCTCACTTCATTCTATTTCACGAACCAAACATGATATTTAAGAGTTTTCACTATAGTTATTAAGACGCACTTCGCCATCGCATAATAATAGTTAAAATGACAACTAGTAATAAGCCTTTGCCTGATGGTAAGCTTACGGATATGAACATATGTTCTAGTTCTAGATCACAGGGAATTTAGAGCATCAAGTCTCCTTGTGATAAGGGCTGTCTACTTAAATTCGCAAGTCACAGGAAGAGTTTCCTGGTCGTGGTTTTAGTCCTTGGGCGTATAAGTACTGCTTCTGTATATGGAATGGTTTTGTTGTCCAGTTGTAATTTGAAATCCAGACTTCCTCTCTCTCTCTCTTGCAGCTTATTTCTTCTTCCTCATTACTCTTTCTCTTGCGTTGTTTTCTCTTTTTTTTCCTTGCTGTCCTCTATGAAAAATATTTGCTGATGTGTGCTTTTTGGCTACTTTACTCTTTTTTTTTTTTTTACGTCTTTCATAAAGAGCTCCTCAATTTTGCTCAATTAATAATTCTCTGGATGCAACTTCTTTCTTTGCTTTCCCTTTTCTATTTTGATAATCATTCTTTCCTTGAGGAAGAACAACTTAATCCTGTTCTATGGACAACGAAAACTTGTTGGTAGCTTTTCTCTTATGGAGAGTCTGACAAACCTGAGAAACAGGGTGATGAGTCTGATCGTGAGAAAATTTTATGGGGGGTTTGCGTGTGATGGTTTATTACTAGATAAATTTCATGAACTGTATGGGCATTTTAGATTCCAAAGATTTAGTAAATGATATTTGCCATATTTGAGTGACTCTAGTGGAAGGTTTAGAAGGTGCTCCCAGGGTAAAAAGTAGCAGGTGATCTTGCAAGGGATGGAATTTGCCCACCTCTGTATTTGAAGGAGAATACTAGGAATGATATCTAGGCTCAACGATTGATGGATAATTGGCGTATGGTTGTTTGATTGTGGAGGACACAAAGTTTAGATGGATTGTGGTAAGAGCAAGGCAAAAATGGTTAATTCGGGCTAACTAATTTTGAGGCGATTGATAAATTATGATGGAAAGGGGTTAAAAGGGATTTATTGAAGGACTTATTGTCTTCCTTAAGATTGCGGATTATGTTTTTATCCTTTTTCTTTATTTATTTATTTTTAAATTTTCTTTCAAGGACTTATTGTCCTCCTTAAGTTTGTAATTCTTCCTTCTCTCTCGATTAATTTCATACATTATAAATTTTAATTAATTTGTTGATGACTGCTCATGACAGCTCATTCATTGACCTGCCTAGCATTATGATTCTTCAATAACAATAATATCAAGAGAAAAAATTGGTATTAAACTCATCAGGAATGTGTGGTATGCTAAGACAAAATACATAGACTTTTCATACTTATTAGCATATTTTGGTTAATAGTGTCCTCCACAACTGGCATTTTTGTTTTTTATGTACAACGCTTTTTCTGTAACTAGGTGGATGAGCCACCCACCACTAAGGATAATCAGTTGGTCGAGGTTGGGTTTCATTTGGTCCTATCAGCTCTCAGATTCTCAGCTAACCTACGGAGATATGGTTTTTTAAAACATTATTAATTATACACTTGCACACATGATGAAGTGGAAAGTTAATACTATTAAGTGTCCCCAGGCCAGGATGGCCCTGATATTTGAGTAGGCCTATGGACTGTGGCCAGGCATAGCACTGTTGGCCAAATACTTATCAGGCTTGCTTATATATCATGCCAGCCAGGCCAGTTGGCCCATCTACAGCCTTAGCAATGAGCTTTCATGTTTAGCCACTTTGCAGTCTGAGCATGGTCCATGTTGGTCATGCTATCTTGTTTCTTTATTTCCTTAATCTTTATTTTTGTGTTGCTGAAATTTCTCATCCTGGATTCATGTCTTCATATCATCGTTTGTTCTTATGCATGCTTGGTTTGCACCCTCCAGGAAAATGTCATTTATAAACTGCCTTTTGCGTGGATTTATTGGTTTGAAGTTTTAATTTATATATTTATATTAAATTTGTACTTCAAGGGTAAAGCGTATCAGCTTAGCCTCTTGCTGGTTTAGGTTCTTTTAAATGGGACTGCTTCTTCCTTCTTTAACATGATAGGCATATGATTAATTTAAAATGGTTTATGATGAGCAATGCACAGTGATGACTTTCTTGTGCTCAGACTGTTTCAGGTAGACCTCCTCCAGCAGCTTCCATGGCGGTCGGACAGTTCTTTAATCCAGAGGAGGGAGAGAGGGTGTTTCATCCTCTGTCGTTGCTTTCTTCTGCCTATTCTCAAAAGGTTGATTTTTTCAGGAAGTGACTGAATTATTTAGTGGGATTTCTAGTTTAGAAACTTGAGCTATAATTGGGTTGATTTAAATTTTACTTTTGAATTGACCTACTTTTGACTTGTGCATATGCTACACAGGACATGTTCTTGAAGGAGGATCATCCGCTTGCTTTTAATATGTCATTTGGCATCAGCTTAGGCCTTCTGCCTGTTACTTTGTCTCTGAAAACTGCTGGCTGTGGAATAAAAACTTCGGCACTCGCAGTTGATGAGGCTGGTGATGAGGAAAATACTAGTAAGGATGTTTCTGGATTTATTTCCAGTTAATGTCAAACCATTTAGAACAGCCTAGTGCCTCATTTTATTCATGTTAGAGCCACTCCTTTGGTTCCTCTCATGCACTTGTCAGCTCTTCTTACCTGCGAAAGCCTTAATTTAGTCTTCGATAACAGTATGGTTCTTTTTTAAGAACTAATTTAGTTTTTGATGCTTGGGCCATCAGCTTCTTGCATATGGCTCATTTAATTTATGTTAACTGTGATTCTTCTTACAATTGGGGTTGGGGATTTTCTTTTGTCAGCATTTTCCTTTCTATTTTACACAAACTAACTCTTTCTTCTAAGGCAGGGCTTTGTAAACTGCGCTGTTTCCCACCTGTTGCACTTGCTTGGGATACCACTTCAGGTTTACACATATTTCCTAATTTATATTCTGAGACCATTGTGGTAGATTCCTTCCCAGCATTTTGGAGTTCGACACAGGGGTCTGAGAAGACCACTGTTTTGCTACTGGTACAAGTCAACTACCTTGATAAGCTTTTGGTTATTCACTATTATGCAAATTTTTCATGAAATTGATATGGTTTAACTTGTCAGAATTTTATCCTTCCATTGTTATATTGTAGCCTTTAATTGTTATCATCCTTCTGCAGATGGACCCACATTGTTCCTATAAAGCTAGTGTTGGTGTCTCCATTACAGCTGCTGCAAGCAGATTTTTGCTTTTATACTGTCCACAGGTAATTTGTTTTAACAGTCTTGCTGGGGATCGTTTCTGCTTTTCAGGCTAAGTTTCTGAGTTGGGATTAATCTGACACTGACTTTGGACCTCAGTGACTTACTAACTTGTACCATTATTTAACTTTTTTAATCATATGTTGAATTTAATAATGAGTGTAACAATGCTTAAATACAGTTACTAGAGGAAATAATCTTCTATGTGGTGGAAAGTTTGGGGTTGTGAGGACTCCTACAAGAGCCCTAATAGAAATATTCATGCACCAACTACAAGTCTACAAGAGTCCTAATGGAAATATTCATGCACCAAAATTTTAAAAAAAGGTTTGTTTATACATAAATAATTATTGCAGGAATGCATGTGATGCAGACTTGAAAGGAAATTGATTATAATTGCAGTTGGAGTTATTGCTTCTGTATCTATGGTTGGTGTATATAACTTTAACGATTCTTGAAAGCAGTTATTTATTACATCACTACTTACGAGCATTATACCCAAGATTAGTGTTACCTGGAATATTGTGCTTTTGCCTAGGAACTTATTGGCGTGGAAAGCTTTGCACTATATTTTGCATACTTGAAAACTAGAAATGCAAATATTTATTGGAAATATCACTTTTTTAGGAAATATTAAACCTGCCAAGTTGATGCTTTTGGTTTCTGAAAAGTTGAACTGTGATGTTCATTTTTTTTTTTTTTGGTGGAATGAATGGTCAAGAAATAATTTGCATATTTTTATCTCATGTTTGCAATACATCAAAAGCAGAACTAAAGTGAAAATTGAATCTAAGCAGAATAAGTGAGAGCATTTGAGTAAATGGAGAAGAAAGGATAAGCAAAATTGGAAGAAAGACATATTAAAGGGAGGAATAGTGCTGTCTCAGACTCCAATATTTTCAGTGATTGTTCTAATGGGGAAGACCTAGGCATTGAATCCCAAGCACTTTACTTTTCAAAAATTCTGAATTTCCATATTCAAGGATGTATAGTTGTTTGCTCATATGTTCATTCGTCTATACTTCATGATATACTCTCCAGTGAACATGTATACATTAACACATGATGTGCGTTTTATGTAAGTATGCTTCCATATATTGATCAGTTGCTCGGAATTGAAAAGAATGTGTTTTGACTTAAAAGTCATAGCCTTATACGCATATCATTAGTTCTTCGCTTGATTGTTTCGATGTCAAGAAATCATTTTTTTTTTTTTGGTTTTTCTCCTATGTTCTTGAGGTGGATGCCGTGATACTTAAATCTGATTGGCTTTCCATTTTATGGCTTTGCTTTGATGCAGATAGTTGGTCTCTCTTTTGCTGTGATCTTTTTTGCTCTGATGCGGCAAGCACATGCGTGGGATTTTGATCTGCCTATACCTTCAATGCTAGCAGCTGTGGAATCTAACTTGAGAATGCCATTGCCATTTCTGCTTCTAGTCATCACACCATTTTTGATTTCTTTGGTCTTTTCCTTGTTAGAATCTCAGCAGTTTCCTCAAGTTGGAAGCTATCTTACAGTCTCGATAATATGCTATTTATTTGCAAATGGATCAATAATCATTTTGATTTTGCTCTCCCAATTGGTCTTCTATATGGCTGCTGTTATTCATGTATTCATTAAGACAAGGTTTGTTCTCTCTCTCTCTCTCTCTCCCCTGTGTAATTATTCAACTAACTGAATGACTAGACCTCCCCCCCCAAAAAAAAACAATTTAAAAAAGAAAAAAAAAACGCTGCAATCATTGGACGAACATCTACAAAAGGAAGAAAGAAAATAAGGAGTCCTATTGCTGTAGGACAAGAAGCAATACCTTGCGAGGATTCTTGTTGGAGATTAATGGAGGAGAATTGGACAAGGATTGCCGTGTTCAACTTAGTTTATTATGTATGTTTAGTTTAATTGTATATTGGTTTTTAATTTTTTTGTATTCTAGGGGTATGTTTGTAATATACTGTTGTTTTAAGGGTTTATATGTAATTTCATCATTTTCATGTGAAGAGGCTTTCTAATGTGTGAAAGCCACGTTGCAGGCAGGTAGTTGATGAATTTGAATTTAAAGTGAACGTGAGTGTTCCCCTTTGTATATCCGCTGTCCTCTCTTCTTCTTCCTTTCTCCTCTCCTACATTCTCCCATGGCTGCAGATCCTTGACGCTGTGCTCGCATCATTTGGCATTAGAGCCCAACTATGATCTCATTCTTCCATTTCAATTCCACTATCTTCTCCTTTTACTCTTCTTGTTCCCCCTCTTCTCTTCTTCCTTCTGTCCTCTGCCCTGTAACTTCTCTCTTCCCCTTTTCTTAATTTCTTCTATCTTCTCCCATGGCTGCTGCAGATCCTTGATGCTGCCCCTGCATCACCTATTCAAGCTACTTCTGGATTTTATTTCCCTGGTGCTATTACAGTTTCTTATTCATCTTCAGAGTGATTGAAATAAAATTTGATTTTTTCAGTAATAGCAAATAAACGCCTCAGAAAATCAATGAAACAGCAAACTATTTTTATTTAAAAATATTTGTTGTTTACTATCAATTTATATTACGTTTCACTTTGCATTATTATCATTGCCATTTAGGCTGTATGTTATCTTTCGCTGATAGCAGAGGGGACATTTCGTGGAAGGCCTTTGGCTGTGATATGTGCATATTGCCCTCAAATTTTCTGATGTTTTATTCAATGAGGAGTGTCCTAAGAAGATTTGTCCTTGATGTGCTTTTCAAGATGATTATATTGTGGGATCTAACATCGTGGCTGATTGACTTTATCCATCGCAAATTAACCTCTGTGTTTCAAATCTGGTCCTAATATTTTTAAGGTGTGGGTCCCTTTTTTTGGTTGTGGTTGAGATGCTGGGTCTTAATAGTAAGGGGTTGATGATGGTCATGTTTGTTTAGCCCTGAACTCAATCTGCCTCTCATGCTTTTTAAATGCTAATGCTGGCTGCTTGGAGATTCACCTTCTCTTAGTTATGGACTAAGTTTTGTTTGGTAAATAGCTGTGGACATCTGGGGAAGATGGACTAATATTTATGCCAAAGGGTGGTGTGGGTGAACCACAGTTGCAGGATTCTTCAATAGCCAATGCCTGGCTTTATAACTGTTGTTTTGGATGCCCAGTGCCTAGCTGAAGCATTTGCAATGCTGTATGGCAAGGGTGCTTGAGGAGGCACTGGCTCGTGGAGTACTAGCAGTATGGTAATGGATAAAGTCAAGCATTGGTGCTTATTAAGGGGGAATGTAATGAAAGAACTATAAGGCTGCCTATGCTTAATAATAGAATGTCAAACTACTAAAAAACAATAATGTTAAAAAAATGGAGTGCGAGGGAAATGAGGGTGTTTGGATGGATGAATATTAACTCTTAGTCATTTAGAATTGTTAGTGTGTGTTATGTTAACAAGTAAGAGTTCATAAGGGTATTATGGTCGTTGGCATGTACTTTGACATATATTATAAGTAGAGGGAGAGACCTATCATTGTGTTTAGTTCGGCTATTTTACCCACTTATTCAACATGGTACTAGAGTTGGTTACCAAGAGGTCCTAGGTTCTAGTCCTATTGCCCTTCATTTAAATAAAAAATTATTTTATTCCCTATAATGGGTGTTATCATGTGTTTATCTCTCCATGTGCTGTCGGGCTGCACATGCGGGGGAGTGTTAAAGCTTAATATACATTGTTGGCCCACAACGTAATAGTTTAAACTTTTAGGTAAAGTGGTAAATTAGAGCATGATCCTGAGACCTAAACCCTAATTGTCTTAGCCAACACCAAAACTGATTCTTGAAACCTAAATCTGCTGCTTGTCTACCATTGTAGAAGAATTTCAAGCAACACTATAGCCCTAAAAAAACACCCAGCAGTTACCAGAAGCCAGAGCGGGCCGGAAAATTCCTGGGCAACACTGCTAGTTCAGGAACACAAAATTCACCATAGATTTTGTGAAAATAACACCATGGTCACCCAGACATGGCCGATCTGCCCCACATTGAAATCCCATCTCCAGAAACTTCCTGATGCACCCGCACGTGCCAGTTGAAGGCTGCCCGGGCTGACCCCACGTACTGGCGCGTGAATCCAATTTCAGGCATGTTTCTGGCCTGAAATCTTCCAGCAGTGCTTGATTCCATCTATAAACATATGATTAAACTTTTTCGTGATGTTTTTTGTCTAAAGATCTCACCATCTTTAGTTGCTCATTTGCAACATCTGAGGAATGGTCGTTTGATGCTTCTCGAAGCTGTTTTTCAATGTTTATCGAGTTTATTGGGCTTGAAATAGCGGTATTTGCTGTGTTTTAAATTCGTACATTGTGGGCTTGTGGTTTGCCTGAAATAGTGGAATTTGTTATTTATATGGAGCAACCACCTGAGTTTGTTGCTCAGGGGGAGTCAGGCTTAGTGTGTTGGCTCAAGAAGTCACTATATGGTTTAAAACAGTTTCTGAGGTCATGGTTTGGTCGCTTCAGTGCTGTAGTACTTGAATTTGGCTTTCAACAATGCGCAATAGGTCATTCTGTATTTTATTCACACTCCATTCGGAAGGATTCTGCTTATTATGTATGTGGATAATATTGTGATTACTGGTGATGATGATCAAGGTATTAAAAGCCTAAAACATTTTGTGCATATTAAGTTTCAGACAAAGGATTTGAGACCATTGAAGTACTTCTTGGGTGGAAGTATCAAGATCTCTTACTAGAACCATCTTGTCGCAGAGGAAGTATGTTCTTGATCTTTTAGATGAGATTGGACTATTGGGATACAAACCCATTGATACACCTATGGATCCTAGCAGTAAGCTAGTGCCAAATAGGGGTGATTTGTTGCCCAACCTAGGATGAAATCGGAGACTTGTTGGAAAGGTGAATTATCTCTATGTCACTCAGCTGGACTTTCGTCCAACTAGTATTGTGAGTCAGTTTCTTGATTCTCTGAGAACAAGCCATTGGAATGCAATAATTCGCATCTTGAGATATCTCAAAAGTGCACCTACGAGAGGTATCTCATATCAGGATTGAGGTTGCATTCATATTTAGGGATATTCTGATGCAAATTTTTGCCGGGTCATCTTTCGATGGAAGATCCACAAATTGATCTTGTATCCTTGTTAGTGGAAATTTGGTTTCTTGGAGGAATAAGAAACAAACTGTGGTGGCCGCTAGGTCAAGTGCCAAATCAGAGTATAGGGCCATGGCGTACACTACATGTGAACTTGTTTGGTTGAATAACATGTTGGAAGAACTGGGTTTTCCATATTCTCAGTCTATGGAGTTGATATGTGATAATCAAGTTGCTATTCATATTGCCTCCAATCTGGTCTTCCATGAGCGGACAAAACACATTGAAGTTGACTACCACTTTGTTTGGGAGAAACTTGTGCGGAAGCTCATTACCACCACTCACACAAGTTTGATTTGCAGCTTGTTGATTTATTTAATATAAATCTTTTGGGGGGGGGGGGGGGGTGCTCGTGTTAAATTCATTGTAACAAGCTAGGAAGATATATATGTTCTAGCTTAAGGGGGGGGGGGTGTGTTGATGTTTTATCTTAGTCATGTAGTATTGTTAGTGTGAGTGTTACGTTAACAAGTGAGAGTTAGTAAGGGTATTAATGGTCATTGGTATGTAAGTGCTATGTTAACAAGTGTGAGTTAGTAAGGGTATTAATGGTCATTGGTATGTACTTTGACATATATTATAAATAGAGGGAGAGACCTATCATTGTGATTAGGTCTTCCATTTTACCCAATTGTTCAACAAGAATAGAATATTAAATGATTGTATTTTGAAAAGTTGGAGGTGGCCCATACCATGGAGGTGAAAGTGAGGGAAATTTATTTAAGATTGGTTTGGCTCATTGCAAACCAAATGTAAGACCAAATGAACATATCAATACACGAGCAATTAAAAGGATTCATTTAGCTGGCTCTTTGTCATTGGGCTCAACACTTGGAATGATCGAGTTGAGTGTCCATGCACACTAATGGATTAATACTTTAAAGCTTGATATATTTTGTTGGCCCACAACTTAACAACTTAAGCTTTTAAGTAAAGTGGTAATCTATCATGGTATTAGAGCCATGATTTCTATGAGATTTTGGGTTCTAGTCTTGTTGCCCGTGTTTATGGTTTGTTTGTTAAGAATTATCTTTGTTAAAATCCCAAGTATCTTTGTAAATAATGAATAAATTTGGAAGGTGGATAAACGTAGGAGATTTTACTTTATTTTATTTTATAGGGAGATTATTTCCTTATTTAAATTAGTTGATTGTATTATAAAAGATTGAGATGTACATGCATAAATTTAATGAAAGAATTATTCATATAGAATTCTTCTTACATGGTATCAGAGCTAGGGTTTCTAAACCTTAGCTAACTATGGCAGACGAAGCCGCTGTCAACAACAGAGGGTCAAGTTCCTCTGAAACTCTCGATGGCAACTCTGACATCATGTCAACCGTGAGTTCGCAGGGGCTAGACAACACGGCCTTTCCACTCTCGGTGGAGAAATTGAACGGAAAAAATTTCCGTGAATGGGCCCAGTCCATTAAACTAGTGATTTAAGGAAAAGGGAGGCTAGGATACCTTACCATCGAATGGAAGAAGCCCGCCACAATCGACATTGCAGCTCTGCAAAAATGGAAAGCCGAGAATTCCATGGTGACGGCGTGGCTCATAAATTCGATGAAGCCCTCAATCGGCAAGATATACTTGTTCCTTCCAACGGCGAAGGATGTCTGGGACGCAGTTCACGAGACATACTCTGATGCCAAAAGTTACTCCCAAATCTTTGAGATTAAGACTCGACTGTGGCAGCTGCGGCAAGGAGAAAGGGAGGTCACCGAGTACTTCATGGAGATGACCACCCTTTGGCAGGAACTTGACCTCAGCGTTGATGAAGAGTGGGAGTGCTCTGGCGACAGCATACGGTACAAACGACGCCTCAAGAATGAGAGGGTGTTTTAGTTTTTTGCGGGTCTCAGTCGCGACCTGGGTGATGTACGAGGGAGAACCCTTGGCCTGCGTCCCCTACCTTCAACTCAGGAGGTCTTCGCAGAGGTGCGGCGTGAGGAGAGTTGTTGCAAAGTGATGTTGAAGACACACGACACTCCTGAAATTCCAGCCCTAACCTGAAAAGAAATGGGGCCTGAAGTTTTGGCCCCAATGTCAAAACACCCTACCAGTAGATTTGGAATACGCACGGGCTTGGGCTCGAGCTCCGGTTTTGGACAAAGGCCACAAAAAGGAAAAATTTGGTGCGAACATTATTGAAAGTCAGGACATTCAAAAGACACCTGCTGGGAGATTCATGGAAAACCTGCAGATTGGAAGCCGAGACAATATCAAAAAAATCGTGGGTATCAGGCTACTGCTGATTGTTCAATTGAAAAACCAAAAGGTGAAAAAACCAACAATATTTCAAGTAGTGCATTCAGCCCTGAGCAGTTGGATCAGCTGTATAAAATGATTTCCTCAATTCAAATATCGGGTTAGTCTTCCACTAGTTCTCTGGCTCATCGAGGTAATTATTTGTCAGCCTTAAATACTATATCATGTCACAAACCACCATGGATAATTGACTCGGGTGCATCTGATCATATGACTGGTTCTTATCAATTGTTTTCATCCTATTCATCTTATGCTAGAAATTTGAGAGTCAAAATTGCAGATGGTTCTCTTGCACCAGTCGCCAGTAAAGGAAATATTCGCATATCTGACTCTGTAACATTAAAACCTGTCCTCCATGTTCCCAAATTATCTTGCAATTTGTTATCCATCAGCTAGTTAACGAATGACTCCAATTGCTTGGCTAAATTTGTTTAATCTCATTGTGTTTTTCAGGACCTATCATCGGGGAAGATGATTGGCACTGCTAAGGCGTATGAAGGACTCAACTACTTTGGGGAGGCAAGCTTGAGTAAACAATATAATACTACAATTTGTGATTCTGTATCTATTTCTAGAGAGAATGAACTTTTGTTATGGCATTCTAGGATGGGTCACCCAAATTTTCAATATTTAAAACGTTTGTTTCCATCTATATGTTCAAATAAAAAGTCTTCTGAGTTTCAATGTGAAGTGTGTGAGCTTGCAAAACACCGGCGTGCCTCTTTCCCAGCATCCATATACAAACCATCCCGCCCGTTTACTATGATTCATAGTGATGTGTGGGGACCCTCATGATCCCCCAATCGTACCTATACAAAATGGTTTGTTATTTTTATTGATGACCATACTCGTCTTTGTTGGGTTTACTTGTTGAAAGATAAAACAGAAGTCCAATCCATTTTTGTCAATTTTCATTCCATGGTTCAAACACAATTCCAGACTCAAATTCAAATTTTATGTATTGATAATGGTACGGAATATTTTAATGAAATTCTGGGAACTTATCTTCAAGAAAATGGGATTATTCATCAGAGTTCTTGTGTAGACACCCCTCAACAAAATAGGGTTGCCGAACGAAAAAGACATATACTTGAAGTAGCTCGGGCTTTGATGTTTACTACAAACATGAAAAACTATTTTTGGGGAGATGCCATCTTAACAGCTACCCATCTCATTAATCGAATGCCGAGTCGAGTACTTTCCTTTGCCACTCCTCTCCAGAAATTCTAGGAAATTTTTCCTTCCTCTCGCCTACCCTCCAGTCTTCCGCTAAAAATCTTTGGTTGCGTTGCATTTATTCATGTTCATGCTCACCCTTGGGCTAAATTGGATCCTCGTGCTGTTAAATGTGTTTTCATTGGTTACTCCCCTACCCAGAAAGGATATAAATGCTATGATCCTGTCTTAAAAGGGTCGTTTGTTAGCCTGGATGTCACATTCTTTGAAACCACTCCTTATTTCCCCAAGACCTCTCTTCAGGGGGAGAAATGGAGTGAAGATCGGTTCGTTGACTTCTTTACTACTGAATATGTACCATTTGAACCCGTACCAGCTATTGAGCCTCCCATTGCTTCATTCCCTGACCCATCTATTGAGTCTTCTAGATACAGGAAAACAAAACAACGCAGATATACTTGTTTACTCAAGAAAGCCAAACACAAAGAACAGGGAGAATCTCATACCTGAGGCACCAAGAGCGTTGGAACTGGTGATGGCTCCGAATAACCATGAGTCCACACCCAATCCTGATCCCGTAATAGAGCTCCCATTTGATAATCCTATACCTGAAGACATCAATTTACTTATTGCAATCAGAAACAAACCAGGTCATGTACTCAATATCCCTGGTCTAAATACATGCCTTATAAAAGTTTGTCTACAGGATATCGCGCTTTTGTCTCTAATCTTGACATGACGAGAATTCCAAAGAACATTTAGGGTGCCCTAGAAATACCTAAATGGAGGGAGGCGGTCATGGAGGAAATGTGGGCTCTAGAAAAAAATGAAACTTGGGAGTTAATGAATTTGCCGAAAGGGAAAAAGTCAGTTGGTTGTAAATGGGTCTTCACAGTGAAACATAAATCTAATGGGACAGTTGAACGATATAAAGCCAGACTTGTTGCAAAAGGTTTTACACATACTTATGACATTGACTATACGGAGACATTTACACCAGTGGCAAACTTGAATACAATTCGGGTCCTCCTGTCCTTAGCAGCCAATTTAGATTGGCCACTACAACAACTTGACATTAAGAATGCATTTCTAAATGGTGAGTTAGAAGAAGAAGTTTACATGACTATACCTCCAAGATTCAGTAGGAAAGGTGAAGAAAACAGAGTGTGTAAACTCAAGAAGTCCCTGTATGGACTTAAACAATCTCCCAGAGCATGGTTTGACAGATTTGCAAAAGTAATAAAGAACCAAGGATATCGACAAGGGCAATCAGATCACACCCTATTCTTCCAACAATTTGAAAAGGGCAAGAAAACAATTCTAATAGTATATGTTGATGATATAATCCTAACTGGGGATGATACGGTAGAGATGGAAAGATTAAAGAGGGTTCTAGCTACTGAATTTGAAGTTAAAGACATGGGACAAATGCGTTATTTCTTGGGCATGGAAGTTGCTAGAACGAAAAAGGGAATTAGTGTTTCTTAGCGAAAGTATGTTACTGATCTCCTAAGTGAAACCGGTATGCTTGGATGCAAACCCAGTGAAATCCCGATTGAAGCTATAAAGAGGGTTGAAGACTTAGGGATACCAGTTGAAAAGGAGAGGTATCAAAGATTGGTTGGTAAGCTAATCTACCTATCACATACTAGACCAGATATTGCATTTGTAGTTAGTGTAGTAAGCCAACATATGCATTCACCAAAAGAAGCCCACTTAGATGCTGTGTATAAGATCCTTCGATATCTCAAGGGCTCCGCGGGCGAAGGACTCTTCTTCAAGAAATGTGAAAACAAGAAAGTTGAGATCTTTACAGATGCAGATTGGGCACAATTAGTGGAAGATAGAAGGTCCACCACAGGATACTGCACATTCGTCTGGGGAAATCTGGTAACTTGGAGAAGCAAAAAAAAGAATGTAGTGGCTCGTAGTATCGCTGAAGCAGAGTTCAGGGCAATTGCTCAAGGAATATGTGAAGGACTGTGGTCACAGAAACTCTTGGAGGAACTACAGGTCCTGGTGGAATTTCCTATCAAACTCTATTGTGACAACAAGGCAGCCATCAGTATTTCTCTCAATCCAGTTGAACATGACAGGACCAAACATGTAGAAGTGGACAAACACTTTATCAAAGAAAAAATTGAAGAAGGAACTATCTGTATGACTTATGTACCTACCAAGGAACAAACTGCAGATATCTTCACTAAAGGGTTGGGACGACAGAACTTTGATGATCTCATTAGCAAGTTGGAGATGATTAATATCTATGATCCAACTTGAGGGGGAGTGTTAAAATCCCAAGTATCTTTGTGAATAACAAATAAATTAGGAAGATGGATAAACGTAGGAGATTTTATTTTATTTTATTTTATAGGGAGATTATTTCCTTATTTAAATTAGTTGATTGTATTATAAAAGATTGAGATGTACATAGGTAAATTTAATGGAAGAATTATTCATATAGAATTCTTCTTACAATCTTTTTCCTTATAATGGCTATTGTTTATCACATGTTATCTCTCTATGTGCAATTGGGCTACGCATGTTGGGGAAGTGTTATGGCTTGATATACACATTGTTGGTTTACAACCTAACAGCTTAGGCTTTTATGTAAGCTGGTAATATGGCACATATCATTACAAATTTTTATTTTTTATTTTATTTTATTTTTTCTGTATTAACTTGACGAATACTCAAAACCTTGACTGGTAGTTAATTCTGTGTTTATGTTTGTTCCTGATATTTATTCATTAGAGAGCTAAGTGTTTCTTCTCCTTTTATCTACTGAAGATGGTTAAAATATTTTGCAGGTGGCAAATGTGGGAAGGAAATTTTCCCTTTTTATATCTCCATTGGTTCCTTAACGTTTCGTCTGGTTTATTTTCATTTAAGGTAAACCATTATTTGCAATACATATGTGGAGTTAGTAGTAAAAGGTCTTTTATCTCTCCTAGTTTCTCTGTTCTGTACTTTTCTGGTGGGGCAAAGGTTAACTTTGGTCTTCTTTGTTTATTGTTATGATGAAACAGGTGATTAGGATTATAAGAATGAATCAATTGCTTGTTACAGCATTGATAGCAATTATGGTGGTATGCTTTGTTCACCCAGCTCTGGGTTTATCTATACTGCTATTGTTCCATGCTTTCTGGTGTCATAATGCACTGTGCAGGTAGATATTGAAGTTTAAACTCTTTTTTTTAATTGTTGAAATCAAATCTTGAAATAATTATTGTGTTGATGAAGGTTATACTGCTTGTCTGCTTCTGTCTGTATTTCATTCTCTTTGGGTTGGATTGACCAATCAATTTCATAAAGTTTACATGCTGATCCCAATGAAAACTAAAATTTCGCATTAAGAGTCTTTAAATCAGAAGAACACTGATACAGGAAAATGGTACTATGTGTCACCAAATCTTTGCTTTTGGCTTGGTACCGACATGCTCTTGATGGCATGTCAGCTCCTGCAGCTTCTGCAGCAGGCCCCTTTGAAAGGGTCCCTAGTCTGTTGTTTTAGGTCTAAGCCCTTCATTGCGTTGATTCCCCAATTGGTAGTGGCTCCCACAGTCAAGTCCAATGGGGCTTGCCGCAAACTAGTCCCCCTTCTCTTTTTGTAAAGCCAAAATCTTTAGGGGTAATTTTGGGGAAGATCCACTCAGTTTGGTGGGGATTTGCGAAGTGAAAATTCTGTGGAGAACATTGTGGGTTGTACACCTTGTTATGTTCAACAAAGTGCTTCTTGGGAAGTGGTTGTGAATCCATGGTGGAGTGGTGCAACCTTTGGAGGTGGTAACTGTCGCAAATATGAAGCTGAGACAATTTGTTGGACTCTAAAAATAGGAAGGAAGCTACGGGTGGGAATGTGGAAATTCACAATGAGGGTTAGGTTAGGGAGTCTAATTCATATGCTTTGTAGTGGGAAGTGCCCTCTCCTTGTTGCCTAATTTGCGTATGTTATTTGGTGGCCAACAAAGAATCTCTAGTAACTGATTTTTCTTAGAGAATATAGTTTCTTGGAATCCAATTTTCTAGGGATGATACGATCGAGTTTCCCCTTAAGCTTTATGATGTTAGTGTGAAAATTGGAGAAAGTCATTAAATTAGACGGTGTTTGAATAAGGCATTCTAGGTTAAGTTTTTGGTGCACTCTTGGGATGGGCAATGAATGGGGTGATTGAGATTTTCCCATGGAAGGCAATTTGGGAAACAAATTCCCCGACCCAAGGTCAACTTCACATCAGAGGCCACTTGGGAATGCATTTTGACCTTGGATAACTTGCAAAAGAGGGGAGAATTTTTTGCGAATCGGTGTTTTTTGTGCAAGAAAGATTGGGAGTCAGATAATCAAAATTTTCATCACTGCTCTTTTTCTATAGGACTTTTGCAGTGATGGCTTTTTTGAGTTCCTAGTCCCTTATGAAGAGCTTTTTGCTTGGCAAGGGCACTTAAGGAGAAGAGCAAAGGAGAAGAGAATGCTGAGTCCTTGACTCCCTTTGGGGAGCAGTGAAAATCAATTCGGATGCATTAGTTTGTGATAATGGAAAAAAAGAACAACTGCAGGTTTAAATGATCATTGTGGAATCCCACCTTTTGAAGTGGCATGGTTTTGAAAAACTATGCTGCATATAGTTGGAAATCTACATACTAAAGAGATGTTAATTGCAGCTTGCTAACAAGGAATTAATAACATACGTATTGAAGATTCATATTTTTTGGGCTAGGCAAGATTCTAAGTTCATTAATTGTTTGAAAGTGATGTAAAATATCTTTGGAAGTTACTGAGACGCTCAAACCCGGAAAGGGGTCCGGAGGGTTATATTAAATAAATCTCTAATACCAATAAGTACACAGCGGAAGATCTCCATAACAATTACCAGAGTACTAAAAACCATCCTTTATTACAATAAAAATCCTAGTATCACAGTATAGTTCTGAACTCATCAAAAACATAAATAAAATAATAACAATTCTAACCAAGGACCTTCTACCCCACCAACGCTTTCACTGCGCAGTTTGATTACTATTATACTCATCATGGCATTTGAAAAATAATTGATCATGATGGGGTGAGACACCTCTCAGTAAGAAGGAATAAATTATTATCAGTGTGTGGCTAATGAGTTTTAGTGTATCATATATATAAATAACATTTAATACCGTAACATTCATGTTTACATATAAAACAATAAAACAGTTCCATAAACCAATATTTCTATCTCCTCATTCCTTGGATCATGTTTACGTATAAGCAATTCTATCTTTCGGTGACCACATTTGGTGCATACCTAGGCACTCGCTGTGAGGCGTTACATATCGCCGTCCCCCACCAGCAAGCCCTCAGGCTAAGTCCCAAGGATCGGAGCGTTACGCATCGTTGTCCCCCTTTGCCTTAATATCACCAAACATATCCCTCAGATATATAATTGCACCATACAATGATACCATATATCTGACAATCTTTTCACTTTACTTTCAACAATCCACGTGATCTCAACAGGTTTAATTTATACAATAAACTGAAATATTCTCATACCACACATTTAAATGATAGATCATACTTTGATAACATTCATATAATCATATACCTTATAACATACTCAGTTTAAAACCCACATAATTTCCACATACTTATAATCTTTAATTTAATCGGTTAATCTTTAAAAACAACTAACATAATTTATTCCCCTTATCTCAGCCCTGAAGTGGTGCCTATGACGTTCCAACGACAAATCCACTCCGGTTAAAGTGTTCAGGAGGGGAGGTAGGACCCGGATATGGTGTTCGTTTTTCAATTTTCGATTTGGCCGAGTAACAGCCAAGAAATCGAGAGAGAGAGAGAGAGAGAGAGTGAAAAAAATGTAATTGGGGGGGGGGGGGGGAACAATTGCTTAATCCGCTTCAGGATTCACCTTTATATATATATGTATGTTATATTATAATATTATAATATTATATTATATTATACTAATATATTATTATATTATGTTATATCATATTATTTAATTAATAATTAATAATTAATTAATTTTAAATTTTAATTTTAATTAATCACTTTACTTTTTTTTTTTACACTTCCATGCATAGTATTTTTGGGTTCGTTACATATATGGTTTCTTGGTTTAAATGTGAGAATTACCCACATTTCATACATTGGATAATAAGGTTGTTGATAAGAGTTATGGTTGTTGGGCATTCAGGTATAAAGGTGTACCGATGCCATGTTGTACTGTTACTTGTTTTGCTACTGAAATTTTCTTTCACCTGGGTAAAAAGGGCTGGATTTTTAATCCTAGTCACTAATTTTTGGAGCATTTGGAGAGAGAACCAAAAGCTTATTTGATGGGAAGGAGGCTAAGGGGTTTCATTTCCAAGTTTGAATGAAGTGATGCTTCAAAATCCCTTTTTTATTTTTGTGGGAAAGGACGGTTTTTATTTGTGACTTTAATGATTTTGTGAATTTTGTTTAGGGTTAATAAACGCCCTAAGTTTGTACTAATTTTTGGTTTCCTAACATTAGTGCGGAAGCAGCAAAACCCAGTTCGCAAGGCACCCCTGCCTTTTTTTTTAATTTCCTTGAACTCAATAAACCATGCCAATGTTGTCCCATTATTAATGGTGGTCTTGATTTGACACCTCTTTTTATGATGTCGCCCAGGTCCTCACTATTAGATTACCACTTTATCTAAAAGATTAAACTGTTAGGTTGTGGGCTAACAATGTATATCATGCTTTAACACTCCCACAACACATGGAGAGACAAACAAATGATAAATAACACCACAGAATAAAGACGGTCGACAAGACTAGAATCTAGGACCTCTTGGTAACTAGAGCTTTGATACCATGTTAAAGTATTGTGTGAATGGCCGAATGGTTTGGCCTTGAGTTCTGTATATTATATATAGACTTTACAAGAATGCTATACATGGAAAGTAAATAAGTTCTAGCATGATTTTAGCCCTATACATGTAAACTATAATATGTCAAGCCCTATATATGTAAACTAAATATATGCTAACTGTACAAAATAATGAATGGAGAAATAAGGAAATAATTGTGGGCTGAAATAAGGAAAGAAATCTTTTGCTCTTTGCTGTTTTGTTGACAACCCCCCTCAAATTGATGCGGGTTGATCAACAAGCATCAATTTACTACTTAGGAAGCAATGTCGATGACGAGTGAGAGCCTTGGTGTAGATATCAGCAATTTGTAATTCAGTGGAAATATGTGGAAGAGTGATAACACGAGTTTTAAATGCTTCACGGATAGAGAGACAATCAAATCAATATGCTTCGTGCACTCATGATAGACAAGGTTGGCCGTGATCTGGATAGCACTCGTGTTATCGGCATGTAGAGGTGTAGGATCGGTCTTAGAAAAATCTAGTTCAGCAAGCAAACCTCGAAGCCAAATGATTTCAGAACAAGCAAGAGACATCGCCTGGTATTTAGATTCCGCTGATGACTTAGAAACTTGGTCTTGCTTCTTACTCATCCAAGAGATCAATGCATCACCTAAGAAGACACACCAACTTGTGATGGAGCGACGTGTATCCGCACAACCAGCCCAATTAGCATCTCTATAAGCATCAAGGCGAGTACAATTGCCTGCAAGGAAGAATAGACCACGGGGAGAAGTGCCCTGAACATGGCGTATGATCCTGCGGACAGCAGCCAAATGAAGATGACGAGGAGTCTGAAGAAACTGACTGACTTGCTGTACAACAAAAGAAATGTCCGATCTAGTAATGGGGAGATAGGCAAGTCTACCCACCAACTTTCGGTATAAATTGGGATCGGCAAGTAAGTCACCCTCCTCTTTGTGAAGCTTGGCATTTAATTCCATGAGAGTATCAACAGAAGAATTCTCTTGAAGGCTAGCTGTAGCCACCAGCATACTTATGTTGATTGAGTGAAATACCAGAGGGACTACGCTTCACCTCAAGACCAAGAAAATATATGAGAGACTCAAGATCTTTCATATGAAAAGACTATGAAAGATTAGTCTTTAGCTGAGCAAGTAAAGCAGAATCGGAACCAGTAATCACAATATCAACAACATAAGCCAAAAGAACAACAATACCCATGCTTGATTTCCGAAGAAACAATGAAGTGACATACTTGATCTGCTTGAATAAAAATTGTAATAAAGTGGTGCGGAATTTATCAAACCAGGCCCTTGGAGCTTGTTTGAGACCATAAAGAGAGCGACAAAGCTTACACACATGTGAAGTCGGAGAGGAAAACAAGCCAGGGGGTGGCTTCATATAAATACTCTTTAAGATCCCTGTGAAGAAAAGCATTCTTGACATCCACTTGATGTAGTGGCCAATCACTGGAAGCAGCAATAGCCAGAATCGTACGAGCAATAGTCATCTTAGCCATAGGAGCAAAGGTCTCTTCATAATTGACACCATATTCCTGATTATTCCCAAGTGCAACAAGGCGAGCTTTTTAACGATCCAGACTTCCATCATATCGGACCTTGACTGAGTAAACCCATTTACAACCTAGAGGAACAATGGTGGGAGGACAAGGCTTAATGTCCCAGGTGTGATTGGCCTCTAGAGCGGAAATTTCTTCCTGCATAGCGTTTGCCAACAATCATGCTTGGCAGCGTGTGAGTAGGATGTGGGAATATCTAAATTGGACAATGCAGCAGTAAGAGCTGAAATAGAATTGCTATAACTGGAAGAGGGAAACCCATACCTATCCGGGGGTATAGACACTCGAGAAGAGAGACGTACCAAAGGCTATGAAGATGCTGCAACTGACTGAATCTGGAGCATGGTAGGATCAGATATCAGATAAGCCACCGGAAGAGACTGTGGGCGGGAGCGTCGCATATACACAATAGCTGGTTTAAAACGAGAACTAACTTGATGAGGATCCGAGAACTGCTCCTCAAAGGTGGGGAGAATCAGAGTAGAAGAGGAGGGTATGGAGGACACAGGAAAGAAATGTTGATTTTCAAAGAAAATTGTTGGCCTTATAAGGCTTAAAATCTTGTTTTGATGATAACAAATTAGAGGACCTTAACATATTTGATTAAGTGATGATATTTCAAGACTCAAGTATGTGAATACAAGGTCAAGTGCACACAAGGATTATTGAAAGCTTATACTCCAAAGAAAGAAGATCTCATAAAGCTTATACTATTAAAGCATGGATTCAAAGATGATTTAATGAAGCTTAAAGTGAATTGAAGTTAGAAGTCAAGATAAACTCAAGAGATGGAAAAACATGAAGACTTAAGTGCTTAGAATGTCAAAGTCTTAAGAAGTCTTTATGTAAGTACTTCAAGCGATTTCAATATGGATGCATGAAGCTCTTAGATGAAATACTTGGACCTAGATACCTTTTAAAATACTTTGAAAATATTTTTATAAGGTCAAAAGTTATTTCAAAAAGGTTAAAATTATTTTTGGAATGAAAAGCACAAAAAAAGGATTTTCCAAATTCTATTATTTTTTCTATATTTGCATTGATGTGCATTTTTCTCTATCAAAACTCCTTATCTTAAAAAGTGTTCAACATGAAAGTTGTGGGATTTTATCTTAACTTTTTGGTTGATACCAAGAACGTCTAATTTGGAATTGTATAGAAAAGTTATGACCAAAATACTGAAGGGTGTTCATAGCTGTCAGGCGGCTGACCCTTGTCTGTTCAGGCGACTAACAAGCAGAAAAAACCTAGTTAGGCGACCGACCCTATACTGTGTTGCAAAAATACACTGAATTAAAGGCTCAGGTGACTAATCCAACCCCTTTGGCGACTGACCTTCGATTTTTCAAATTTAAAACAGCAAGGGAATGTTTCCAAAATAGATTCCTTGGACTCTAAACTCTTTAAATACTTGGGAAACACTCCAAGCAACTTGGGCAACACGAAAATATACTTTTTAACTCTATAAATACATGTTGATTGCAAGAATTAAAATCACTCAACAAGAAAATCAATCTCAATTCTCATATTTTCAAAGCTCTTTCATTGAATACTCTTGCTCATACTCTTGTTGAGATTTTGCTGATTTAAAGGCCGGTTCTTGTGTTCTTAACTGAGTTTTACAATCTAAGAAAGAAATCCGTTGATATCTTCTTGAGTTTCATCTTTCTATATTGTGATTTTGATTGAAGTATATAGATTTCAATTGTACTAATCTACTCTTTTGAGAGTGTCATTGTACACCAAATTGTTTCTTGTTTCTCTTGTAGTTTTTGATGGTTCAAGGTTGGTTGAATCGTTGTGCCGAGCGTGGGGTGTTGCTTGGAGAGGGGGCTCCACCCTAATTGAAGGAGGGATTGTAACGGTTTACTTCGCCCGTAAAGAAGTATTATAATGGAATCCTTAGGTAGTTTTGCCTAAGGCGAGGACGTAGGCTGGTATAAGCCGAACGTCGTAAAAGCTCAGTCTCACTCTCAACCCTTGCTCTTTAATTTTTCAGTATAAATAAATTGCGTCGTTGTGTATTTGAGTGCAGGAAGCTGAAACAATTGAGATTAAGAAAAACTTTTAATTTAAGGAAGTACATTGATTGATCTTTTGCGGAAACCTTAAAGGGAGTACGTTGATTAATCGTTTGGGGAAACCTTGGTTAAAAGGAAGCGCATAATATTCATAAATACAGGGCTTTTATCAAACTCGACTTTGAGTTATTCAATCGCTGAATCTTGGAGGTGCTGCAGCTCATATATTGGTTAAGTATCTTGTGTTTGATTGATTAGTTGATTGGTTGAGTGATTGTCATTGTTGAAAGTATTTGGTTTGTATTGATATTGAGTGTGGAAGGTTGTGAATTTGTAAAAAGATTTAAAAGAAACTTTTAAAAACCCAATTCACCCCCCCCTTTTGGGAGTACGCCTTAGTTTTCAATTGGTATCAGAGCGGGGTTATAGCAAATCTTAATTAGAAGTTGTATAAAGATCTAAATGACACACATAGGCGTAGCTCCCTTTAGAGAGGGTCAATCCTCAACCAGACCTCCGATCTTTTGTGGACTTAACTGCACATTTTGGAAATAAAGAATGAGAATCTGCCTTCAAACTATGGACTGGAAAGCATGGAGGGTTGTCACACATGGTGATCTTATCCCTACCAAACTTGTTGATAGAAAAGAAGTACCCAAAGAAGAAAAAGACATGACCGAAAACGACTATAATATTTTGCAAGTTAACTCAAGTGCTATAAGTGCTTTACACCATGCTCTTGACATAAATGAATTCAATAGTGTCATGACATGCATAACAGCAAAAGAGATATGGGACAAACTAGAGGTAACCTATGAAAGTACCGTTGATATGAGAGATAATAGAATTGATATGCTTACTAGCAAATATGAAGCTTTTAGGATGAATCCGGATGAATCTATTAGAAGTATGTACATTAGGTTCACTCATATCATAAACTCCCTTAATGCCTTAGGGAAAACCTACTCTAAATATGAGATGATCCGAAAAATACTTAGAGGACTTCCACCCATTTGGGAACCTAAAGGCACAGCAATTACGGAAGGAAGAAACCTTAAGAATACCTACTTAGATGAACTAATTGGATCTCTTCTTGCCTATGAGATGACAATAAACGAAAGAAGTGGAAAATCTAAAGCCTAGGAATCCATTGCGTTTGATGAAGATGAAGAAGAGATGGATGTAAATGAAATAGCTTTCATAACCAAGAAATTTTCAAAAATCCTTAGAAAGAAAAATAAATTTACAAGAAAAATCCGGAACTCAAAATCAGATGAAGATGAAGATGAAGAAAAGGAAATCAGTAAGAAGAAAACAAAGGCTGAACTTCTAACATGTTATAATTGTAAGAAAGTTGGACACATAAAACCGGATTGTCCACAACTTAAGAAAGATTCCCAAAAGAAAAAGAAAAGGGTAATGAAAGCCACTACATGGGATAATATTAGTACAAGTAGTTCAGATAGTGAATCAAGTGACCAAGAGGTTGCTTGCTTTATGGCATGGGACAATGATGAAGAACAAAACTCTTCATCCAAATCATTTAATGATTATAGTGATGATTCATCTAATGAATCCAATGATGAGAGTATGCCATCTTATGAAGAACTACAAAAGAAACTATTCAAGGTTCATAAGATTCTAGTTAATATGACTAAACGATACACATCATTGAGAAATAAGAATGAAAGTGTAATGAAAGAATTGGAATCTCAAAAACTCGCTGAAAGAGAAAAAGATTTGAAAATTAAGAGATTAGAAAGTAAGAATGAAAAGATGATAAAAGAATTAGAAGATTTAAGATTCCAAACTTCCGTTGATAATGAGAAAAATTTATATATTTCTGAACTAGAAAACAAAATCAACAAGATGTCTCAAGATCAAGTAAAGCTGCAAGAAAAGGGCAAAAATATACAAAACTCAGAAATCTATGATCTTAAGAGAAAAATTGAGGATCAAGCCAAAATCATTTACAACTTCACTAAAGGAAAAGAAAATCTTGATAAAATGATTGACACATAAAAAATGTCCTTGAATAAAGAAGACATAGGATTCAATGGAATTGAGAATACAAGGAAAAAAAACCTCTATATGGGGTGCTTTGCAAAAGCCTCCAAAGATTATGCTAGCACCACCTCAAATGCTTACACACATACCACATGTTTTCTATGTAAGGAGAAGGGACACATTAAGTTTGAATGTCCATTAAAAAGAAGGGGTGTAAAAATCAGACTAGTCTGAAGAATAAAAGAATCAACTCTTGTTAAACCATTAGGACCCAAGAAAGTATGGGTACCAAGATGAAAGCCTTAACTCCTTGATCATGTTAGAAGAAGCCAATAAGATAGAAATTGAACAAATCTGAAATGGAATATATCTTTCTTGAAGATTAATATTGATGACATTAGTGTGAAAATCATGTATATAAAACATGACATTGTTGGCCACAATCAATGGATGAATTGTCCAGGGCTTATTTGTCTTGTGTTGTTCCTTGCATTAGAATGCATATGCTTATTGATAACCTTCTTTCTTTTATTAATGTCAAAAAAGGGGGAGAGAGATTTGAGTTGTAAAATTGAGTATGAAATAAATTGGTATATAAATTGTATGCAATAAATTGGTATCTATGAAATTTATTGGTATCCATGAGCATGCTAATTGATATTTGAGCATGACAACATATTTGTATCCATGAGCATGATATGATATTAGTATTGGTATCTATGAAATTTATTGGTATCCATGAGCATGTTAATTGATATTTGAGCATGACAACATATTTGTATCCATGAGCATGATATGATATTGATAATGGATTATGTTAAATTTTCTTTTGTTGAATGATGGATGATCATGTTTTGATTGAAATATATGCTTGCTTATGGACCTTGTTATTGTGATCTAAATGCGAAATTTTTTTTGGTCCTTAGTACTTTTACGTAAAATTTCTTTCGGTCTATCCTTTTGTTGATTTAAAAAGGGGGAGAAAATTTAGAAAAACTGAATGTGAGCAAACTGAGCATGAGCATGACATGATAAGTTTAAAAGCATGACTGACATTGATGATTGCTAATGATGACTAATAATGATGATAGCTTCTCATGATATTTATATTCATATTATACGTGGAAACATAGTTTGTACTTCAAGAATGAAATTCTAAATCTATTGAATATGAAATACATTTCATTCAGGAGGAGTTACTTGTCATGATTTATGTTCATTACTAAAAATTATTGAAAACTCTGATATACAATCTTTTGTATTTTCTCGTACTATGAAACTTATTGTCTATCCTTTTATGCATGATGAATGCAAAGTTTTGTTTTGTGTCTTCACTAGATATATATACTTTTGCTTATGGTTGCTCATTGCGTTGGTATTTATATATTTTTCTTGATATCTTACTCTTTTTGATTGATGTCAAAAGGGGAAGAATTTTTGTGCAAAAATTGAGCATGATTTTGCATACTTAAGCATGTATATGGCTTACAATGAATTGATATGAATTGCTGAATATTGGCTCAACTATAAAATGATGTATATGAGCATAATATTGAAATTGATATTGATCTTGATATTGCAAATATTGTTAAGTTAATGCTTATTGTAAGGGGAGCCTTTTTAAGGCTTACTCATTTTTGCTCCTTGTTTGTCAACATAAAAAAGAGGGAGATTGTTGACCTTACAAGACTTAAAATCTTGTTTTGATGATAACAAATTAGAGGAATTTAACATATTTGGTTAAGTGATGATATTTTAGGATTCAAGTATGTGAATACAAGGTTAAGTGCACACAAGGATTATTGAAAACTTATACTTCAAAGAAAGACGATCTCATAAAGCTTATACTATTAAAGCATGGATTCAAAAATAATTTAATGAAGCTTAAAGTGAATTGAAGCTGGGATTCAAGATAGACTCAAGAGATGGAAAAACATGAAGACTTAAGTGCTTAGAGTGTCAAAGTCTTAAGAAGTCTTTATGTAAGTACTTCAAGCGATTTCAATATGGATGCATGAAGCTCTTAGGTGAAATACTTGGACCTAGATACCTTTTAAAATACTTAGAAAATATATTTGTTAGGTCAAAAGTTATTTCAAAAAGGTTAAAATTATTTTTGGAATGAAAAGCACCAAAACAGGATTTTCCAAATTCTATTATTTTTTTTATATCCGCATTGATGTACATTTTTCTATCAAACACTCCTTATCTTGAAAAGTGTTAAACATGAAAGTTTTGGGATTTTATCTTAGCTTTTTGGTTGATACCAAGAATGTCTAATTTGGAATTATATAGAAAAAGTTATGACCAAAATACTGAAGGGTGGTCGAAGCTGTCAAACGGCTGACCCTTGTCTGTTCAGGCGACTAACAAGCAGACAGAACCTGGTCAGGCGACTGACCCTATACTGTGTTGCAAAAATACGTTGAATTAAAGGCTCAGGCGACTGATCCAACCCCTTTGGTGACTGACCTTCGATTTTTCAAATTTAAAACAGCAAGGGAATGTTTCCAAAATAGATTTTTTGGACTCCAAACTCTTTCAATACTTGGGAAACACTCCAAGCAACTTGGGCGACACGAAAATATACTTTTTAACTCTATAAATATATGTTGATTTCAAGAATTAAAATCACCCAACAAGAAAGTCAATCTCAATTCTCATATTTTCATAGCTCTTTCATTGAATACTCTTGCTCATACTCTTGTTGAGATTTTGCTGATTTAAAGGTCACGGTTCTTGTGTTCTTAACTGAGTTTTACAATCTAAGAAAGAACCCCGGTGGTATCTTCTTGAGCTTCATCTTTCTATATTTTGATTTTGATTGAAGTATATAGATTTCAATTGTACTAATCTACTCTTTTGAGAGTGTCATTGTACACCAAATTGTTTCTTGTTTCTCTTGTAGTTTTTGACGGTTCAAGGTTGGTTGAATTGTTGTACCGAGTGTGGGGTATCACTTGGAGAGGGGGTTCCACCCTAATTGAAGGAAGGATTGTAACGGTTTGCTTCGCCCGTAAAGAAGTGTTATAGTGGAATCCTTAGGTGGTCTTGCCTAAGGCTAGGACGTAGGCTGGTATAAGCCGAACGTCGTAAAAGCTCGGTCTCACTCTCAGCCCTTGCTCTTTAATTTTTTAGTATATGTAAATTGCGTGGTTGTGTATTTGAGTGCAGGAAGCTGAAATAATTGAGATTAAGAAAAACTTTTGATTTGAGGAAGTATGTTGATTGATTTTTTGCGGAAACCTTAAAGGGAGTACGTTGATTAATCGTTTGTGGAAACCTTGGTTAAAAGGAAGTGCATAATATTCATAAATACAAGGCTTTTATCAAACTCGACTTTGAGTTATTCAATCGCTGAATCTTGGAGGTGCTATAGCTCATATATTGGTTAAGTATCTTGTGTTTGATTGATTAGTGATTGGTTGAGTGATTGTCATTGTTGAAAGTATTTGGTTTGTGTTGATATTGAGTGTGGAAGGTTGTGAATTTGTAAAAAGATTTAAAAGAAACTTTTAAAAACTCAATTCACCCCCCTCTTGGGACTACATCTTAGTTTTCAAAAATAACATCCCTAGAAATGCGTGTACGATGTAATGTAGGATCATAGCAAACAAATCCCTTTTGACACACATTATATCCCAAAAATGCACATCGAACATATTGAGTAGATAATTTATGTTGCTCATGAGGAGGTAAATGAACAAAACAGACTCAACCAAAGGTACGGAGGTTATCGTAACTAGGTTGCTTAGAAAATAAGCGGAAATAGGGAGACTCCATGAGTAGGACTTGGGAAAGTAAACGATTAATTAAGTAGAATTTTTCAGAGCCTCAACCTAGAGCAAATTTGGAATAGAGGATTCCAGCAAGAGAGTACGTACCACATCTAGGAGATGATGATTTTTGCGTTCAGCTACTCCATTCTATTGGGGAGTAGCGGGACATGAATGTTGATGTGTCATGGGCCGGCTATTTTCACACCTTTGTGAAAGGGCCGTGCAGCTTTTGCTTAACTAGCTAGCCTATTGTTTACCAACATTGATCCACGAAGCACTTTCATTAGCATTCAATCAAATAGCAGTGGAAGTTATAAGCAATCATGAAAGCAATGACAAGCAAGTAATAAACATTGAATCTACGCAATTCATTAACAACACCTCCGTTGACAATGTGTGTTTAGCGATGGAGGCAAATAAGCTAAACACGTTGACAATAGCTAGTGAGTTTTACAAGACTTAGAAGCCAAAAATTTTTGAAACTTAGTAGACAAATATTCACCACCGGATTTTGTACGTAATGTCTTAATAGAAGCATAAAATTGATTATCAACATACGTTAAAAACTAATGAAAGTACGAAAAACCTTAGATTTAGAGCAAAGAAAGTAGACCCAAATAAATCTGCTATGATCATCAATGAAAATCACATAGTATTTAAATTTTTCATGTGAACTAACCGAGGAAGGTCCCCAAACATCACTATGGATAAGATCAAAGCATTGAGAAGCTCTACTAGCGTGCAAAGAGAAGGGAAGATTTTTGCTTTTTCCAAGTTTGCAAGAAGCACACTCAAGAGATAAAGAAGAACGTTCTTTATTACGAAGTAAACCAATACATGAGATAAGATCTAAATATTGGGATGACCTAAATGACAATGCCACACCATACTAAGATCTGAAACGTTATTACAAGCAAAAGACTTAATAGAAGAAACTGGAGAAAGTGCTGGAACAGGCAAAAGTAGTGGAAACAAGCACCCCACTTTAGGTCCCTTTGTGTTTGGCTCCCCAGTTACTTGGTCTTGCACAACACTACCATCACCAAAAAAATTAACAGCATAATTGTTATCAACTAATTGACCAACAGAAATAAGATTCGTGGAAAGCTGAGGAGCAAGAAACACATCAATGCACTTAGAAGAGGCATCTCCGACAGCAGCTATGGGTAAGCTTAAGCTGCTAGGTTGTGGGCTAACAATGTATATCATGCTTTAACATTCCCACAGCACGTGGAGAGACAAACAAATGATAAATAACACCACAGAATAAAGGCGGGCGACAAAACTAGAACCTAGGACCTCTTGGTAACCAGAGCTCTGATACCATGTTAAGTATTGTGTGAATGGCCGAATGGTTTGGCCTTGAGTTCTGTATATTATATATAGACTTTACAAGAATGCTTATACATGGAAAGTAAATAAGTTCTAGCATGATTCTAGCCCTATACATGTAAACTATAATCTGTCAAGCCCTATATATGCAAACTAAATATATGCTAACTGTACAAAATAATGAATGGAGAAATAAGTAAATAATTGTGGGCTGAAATAAGGAAAGAAATCTTTTGCTGTTTGCTGTTCCGTTGACACCCCCATGGCACTTTTTCTCTGATGGAACTTGCATGACACATTGACGCACTTATGGTTCTTTTAGTAGGATCTTTCATTCTTTTGTTAGTCCAATAAATGCAATCTAGATTAAACAAAATATCAGCAAAATTTAGGGCCTGTTTACTTGTGGAAAACAGTTTTATTTTCCATTCCCAGTTCTCCATAAAATTGCAAAAATACCACCTTGTTTTCAAACTTTTGTATATAAAGTTGGAAACAATTTTCCAACTTTTCTATGCAAATGTTGGAAAACTGAAAAAACAAGGTTGCATTTTTCTAATTCTTTGGAAATCTTAAAATGGTAAATGACTGAACAGGCCCTAACAAATTCTTCAACATTTCTAGATATGTCATTAATTGAGGACAACATTGGTAGGATTTGTGCAGTTTAGTGAGTCTGGGTAAAAACCTTTAGTGAGGGAAAAAAAAAGAGCAAAACAAAAGCCATTCCAAGTCAAGGTTTTGGGGGCAATTAAGGGCTGTTTGGTTGTCGAAAATAGTTCACATTTTACATTTTCAGTGTTTTAAAGAATTACAAAACTGCCAGTTCGTTTTCCATTTCTTTAACATTTATATGGAGAACTTTGAAAACAATAAAAAACAAATATTTTCCAAGTTTACTTCACAAATGTTGGAAAACTAGAAGACAGAGTAGCAAATTTGTAATCTTTTTTTGGAATATTGGTAATGGAAAATGAAAACTGTTTTCCACAACTGAACATGCCCTAACCTTTTGTCAGTTACACCCTCCTGTCAGCTTTTTTATTGCAACTATGATCAGTTTTCGTACTATTGATTGCTTGACTTGGCAATATATTAGTAAAATTGTGAAGCCTAAAAAATTTCCAATTCTACTTCCATATTGAGGTCTTTAATATGCATTTCTAAATTCTTGTATTTTCTTAGCTAAAATTTTTAGCGGTTGTGCATAAATTACCCCTATGCATATGATGATGTTGGAAGCTATAGGAGAACTATCAACTCCAGTTGTTCTCTTTTTGTTTGAAATGTTAACAGAGGGTCCAATAGTAACAAGTTAAATAATGTAGTATGTGTTTTGTTGCAATTATTTTTTCATGAATAAAATTCTTTCAAGTGGAGCACTGCCTTGAAGGGTGGAATGCAGATAAGGGTGCTAATTTTTCTAAAATATCTAGGTGTTGTGTTTTTGCTGCTCATAACTGACTTGAGTATTTTGAATGATTGAACATTATGTTGATGTACGATATTGGAAGCTTGATGAGTCTTCAATGCATACTTTAGGCATGACCATGGTGATCCTAAGAGTTACTCCTTTTCTTTTGTAACAGTTTTTTGACGGCTTCATTTCGCAGTCATGCACGGAGGAAGGAGTTAATTGATTCTAACCACGAAGGCAGTAATGAGAATTATTCCAGTAGTCCAGAATGTGCAAAAAGCTTTAGTGACACCCAAATAGAGATCTTCCATCACCGGCATGGTTTGCTGATTTTGCATCTTCTTATAGCACTCATGTTTGTCCCCTCACTTGTGGCTTGGTTGCAGGTATGTATATGACATGCCCTTTTCCTTATCTGGAATATCTTGGTGTAAATAATCAATTGAACTGCAAACACTTGGAAAATTGTTCCAAACTATAACTTGCCACAGTTATGGTTGTGAATTTCTTATTTGGGCGTGTGCTTTTATTACTTTTTATTGTGAAATAATTTTTAAATAATATCATTTCACATTTAGAGATCAATGCTACCAAAATCTGTCATTGATGAAATTTGCAGTTAAGTTTTATGGTAAATATTCTCTCTTTGCTTATTTTTTTCATTTGGTTGGTTAAGCTTGTTCACATGTTTTGCCTTGCTAACCACTGAATTGTAAATTAACATGAGGTTTGAAATTTTGTTGTTGATATTGGTTGAAGTATTCTCTATTGAATTTCCATTCATAACTTGGATATTTTCTTGTTGATGTTGCAATTTGGTATTAAAACTTTAGTCTGCCTAGTCACTAATGTAACTAGGCACAAAATCTATTTGGATGGCTTTTTTATTAGACCATTTTTGTGCTTGCAGAGATTGGGGATGGATCAGAGCTTTCCATGGTTTCTGGATTCAGCTCTCTGTGCTGGAGTCATCCTCCATGGTATCTGCGGCTCAAAGCTTGAATTTAATTCGTTATTATTTCCCTTACCAGGAATCCCGAGCTGGGAAGTAAGACCGAGTTTTGTATATCTGCTTGCTGGATGCTATTCCTATCTCTGTGGCCTGACCTTGGCTCCATACAGAGTATTTTATGCCATGGCTGCCATAGGGATCATTTCCCTTGCTTTCAGGATCGTGCTTTGTGTGTATAGGGAGAAGGGAGATGCATACATTAACAGCCGAAAGCATTCTCACAGGCACTGAGAGGTTTTTTGAAGCAATGTGTATACTGCAGTTATCATTTTGGTCCCAGAAGACCCTCGTGTACAATTATCTGCAATACAATGATGACCGTGAGGTTCCATGAAATGGCTCTAGCCAGTAGCTGCCACCCACAGTTTTGCAGTTTTGATTTGTTTTGACACGCTGCAATATTGGTGTTATCTGTTGTAGTGCAATTGGGAGAACAGGAAGGGGTGGGAGATAACGATAACAGCCAGAAAGAACAGAAAACAAAAAAGCAACAACGAAGGTTCATGTAACTTCTCCTGTCTGGGTGGGGCGTTGGGGATGATATTTTTGATTTGTGAGCAAAAAAAATGGTGTTATTAGTGTTCTTCGGATGTGCCATATATGCACCTGTAGGCCGTTGAAAAATGATACATGACATTTACTCTATAATTCGAATTGGTGCTATGATATTTTGTCCTATAAAAGGCACGTCACATAGCTGGAACCCAAACTATCCTTATAAGTCTAAGATATCCTTAGTTCACATTTGATACGAGACCATAACATGCTCTTCCATCCGGTGTTTGATGCCCTCGTTAGAGTGGTTTACCCCTTTGTGTAGGATTCACGCAAATGATAGTGTCCCTAGCATGACTTTGATATCAATTATAATGGTCTTAAGTCTAGCTTTGGTGAGATATTGTCTGTTTATGTACTGGTCTCATGGGTTTTGTTTCATAAAAGACGTCTCACATAATTGGAGTCTAAGCCATTCTTATAAGTTTAAGATCTTCCTAATAGACATCATACCAAATGTAATGGTCTTGAGCTCAATTCCGGTGAGATATTGTATGCTTTGGTCCACTGGCCTCACAAATTTATCCTATAAAAAGCGCCTCATATAGTTGGAGTTTAAGCCATATTTATAAGCCTAAGATCTTCTTAGTACATATCTAATGTGGGATCGTGATACACTCTCGTCCGATTTCTAATGCTTTCGTCAGAGTGGCTTATACCTTTGTGTAGGATTCATTCACATGATAGTACCCTCAAGGTGGCTCTGATACCAAACCTAATGGTCTTAGGCTCAACTTAGGTGAGGTATTATATACTTTGGTTCACTAACCTTGTAGGTTTGTCGTATAAAAAGCTAGAGTGGTGTGATTGGAACTTGGTGTCAGATTTTTGTTTTTCCCAATTACTTTAACTCTAGAATAATAGTTGGAAACCTGTTTCGACAACCCAGATTGGGACAAGAAAGATTTCTTCTGTCCATATCATTCAAGTTAATCCAGACTGCGAGCTCCATTTCGAAAACAGCTACTAAAAAATCTCTGTATTTTTAATCTTTACTCCCCTTATTTGATGTCTTTGCTTTGTGAGAAGGTGCAAGTTTCAAACAAACAAATCCACATAAAATTGGTTTTGCACATAGAAAAGCTTTAAGTATATAACGTGCTAATAAAATTTATTCCAATATAACCAAATGAAACAGTGACTACTGACAAGAATTGTTTATGAAACATAACAAATATCAGGCCAAATAATTCCAATCCCACTGAGGAAGCTAACCTCTCCACACATGAAACAACAACAAATGCACAAAGAAGACCAAAAGCAAGCACTGAACTGCTAAAAGAAAGAAAGGCTCAATGGTAACACAATGGTCAATGAAGCAAATAGCGTGGAGATGAACAAATGAGGGGAGACTTCATCAGCAGAAGAAGGGCTCACTCCATTCGGGGCTTCCGTAGATGGCACCGGTGCGTGCAGGTGATGATGGTGCTCTTCGTGCATGTTGGGGGACGGAGCTGGTGAATCGGAGTGATGATGGTCGCCTTTGGACACACCCACCAGTACCAACATTATGAAGATGATGCAGATTGAGGCAAGGGGAGCAGATAGCCTTCCCATTGCCATTTCTGAGAATGAAACCTCAATGAGGCAAGAGTTTCTTCTTAGCTTGCTTTATATTGAGTCCTGGGCATGAGAGGAATTCATGATCTGGGGTGGTTAACACCTGTTTCCCTCCCCAGACCTTCCTTAGTTCAGTATTTTTCTTTATCACACATGGCACATGGAGAATGGCCAATCAAGTCAACCAGCCAGCCAGAGCAGTTGGTTGGATTTAGATTAGTTGTTTACACAAAGCCAGCCTGCAATTTCAATCCTCAACCCTGAGGAATTTTGAAGAAATAGTCTAAATGAGTTTTTGGTCGTTGTCACACAGCTAGGTTCTCTGAAGAAACATGGAAAGTCCCTAGAAAGTTGTATTTAGAAAATCATATGTGAGTGAATTTGTGCATTCTCATCGCCTCTTGACTGTCGGATCAAGATCCAATGGTGGGTGGATAAGGATCTCTACCTGAGACCCAAAAGCCTCCACAAGAATTTATGTTCTCATTGCTGTACATTAGTTTTAAAAAAATTCTCAATTAGTTTGAAAATGATGTGCTACTCATGTTCAGGGAAAGCACTGATATAAGTTTGACCTTTCTGAAAATATAAAGTAATCAAATACAAATTGTTAAACAGAGATTCAAATGGAGTTCTTGATTTGTTTAAGAGCATAGAAATGGGATTGTTTCTGGTTGATTATTTATATTATTGATCCAATGAATCCATATGCCTAGCACAGGTATGTACAGCCATTCTTGGGATAGATTAATCAATCCTTGCCTAGTTTTATGATGCAAGTGATTGATTTTAAGGTCATATTAGCATCTTCTATATGCTCTATCAATGATTAAATCTTAAATTCATATTACCACCTCATATCAAGTTCGACTCTCCAACATTGCACTGGCCAACATGTAATGACCTAAATGATGAGATAAAAAACTAGAGAGATGAAATCTAATTTTCACAAAAGATTTGACAAGTGAGATTATAACGAGGGCATTGATTTCTACCAGGTAAACATTAATTCAAACCCAATTGCCTAGTCTGGTAGGATGTCCCCAAGAGCATACTAGCAGTCAACCAAAAGGGAGAGAGAGAAAGAGAGAGAGAGATGGTTGAGCAGGCAAGGCAATCAATAACTCCAGGAAGCAGAGATTTGAATCTGGATGCACAATTAATTTTTGTGCTCAATTTTTTTTAGGAAAAGATAAGCAGTGCAACATTCATCATAACTCCATTACCCAAGACTTTTTTCTGCTACAACCCAACATTATTAACTGCATTCTGCTTACAGCTGCTCTATTATTATATAACTCGAGTTAAAAATATTTGTTTGCCATTAAATTCCTTCTGCTCCCTCTCCAGATTCTGTTGTTGAGGAGATGGAGGGAAATATAGAACGGTACATTTCATCGTACAACTTTGGGAAAAAAAAAAAAGGGGGAGGGGGGGGGGGGGGGGGGGGTGGGGGGGGGGTGGTGTTTCCTCTTGAAGCTTCTTTTCATATCGAGGATCTTTACTTTTCAGTTTGTGTTTCTTAGCGGAATGCAACGAGTGATTGAGATTTTTCTCCTTTCCAATATTTTTTTGGTTATTATTTTGGTATGAATGGATTGGTTGAACTTTAAGGTTGTTTTTAAGAGCATGAATCTTGAATCTTGGTTTTAAACCCATGTGAATTTGCAGGAAATTTAATACAATTTTGTTCTACATTTGTCCAAATTCACACAAATTCAAATCCAAAGTTGGACATCCAAGTTCCTAAACACTAATCAAGTGAGTGATAAGAATTCTTCATTCTGGATTTCTGGACAAACCAAATCCATCAGGCAATCTACCATCCATCTAGTTCAAGATGAGACTTTTCTTTATGTCTTCTATTCTCTATTGTGGAATTTTCTTCAACTTAAATGACAACTCAGAATCCTGAATGAGAAATGAACTAAACAATGTGGACACACATATCATCACTGTGGATCAACAGTGATATAGAAGTATAAGCTAAACATCAATGTAAAGAAGATCCAAACAATATGGTAGAGTAAACAAATTAAGCATTCAAAAATCAGATTATTTAGTACTGAACAATGTGCATATGTCATCATTGTAGATCAACAATGATAGAAGTTTAAGCTGCGCATCAATGTGAAGAAGATCCAACCAATGTAGTTGAGTAAACCAATTGTGCAATCAAAAACAGCTTATATAGGTCGGCCTCTAACACGAAGGCTAATGGCCCTCGATGCCATAGCCCTCAAGTTCGCTCTGGCTACCGCAATAGAACCTATGGCTTCTTGCTCAGGGTTCCCCCTAAAAGCCTCCATGAACTCCTCTCTCTGCAACCTAAGAGCTAATGCAGCATCCTCATCTTGGCTCAGCACCGCTGCTCTTTGCCTCGCGTTAATATCTCTTCGCCTCGCACTAACATCTCTCTGCAGCCTAAGAGCCAATGCAGCATCCTCATCTTGGCTCAGCACCGCTGCTCTTCGCCTAGCCCTAAGATCTCTTCTGCTCAATACTCCAGAAACCTGAATACTTTGATTCCGCAGATTGCTACTAGTGCTCACTTTTTCAGGGCTCTTGCGCCCAGCTTCTCGACTACTCGAGGTTCCGGCTGCCTTCCTTGCTTCAACCTCTGCTGGGAACAGAAGCTGTATGGTGTTCCAGAGAACTGTGTTCACTGTACAAGATCTTCCATTGCTGCAGAATTCACACAAAAAATAAATAAGCAATCATCTATCTTTTAAGGTAAATAAACCCTTTGTCACAATTTGCAAAGATTAACTTATTGGCTTGAAAGTCTTGCTGGGGATACCTAATTAGCTGCCTGCACTTGGGGCATCGCTTCCCGCATTTGTCGGCCGCAGATCGCAAACATTTCTTGCAGAAACTTGTGATTGAAGAGAAATAATTTGTAGTGATTGATCGACTTTATAACTGAAGGAGATGACATAAGAGAGAAATGCCCAATTTTCATTGCAACACGTAAAAACATTCTTTCTTACCTATGTCCACAAGGAGTGGTACTGGGTTCAAAGCAAATCTCCAAACAAATCTGCCAAGTGGATCGCACCCAATCAAAATTTAAGGATGACCCAGTTTCCCCTAATCCATCAAAATCAACCGCAGATAATAAGATGAAAAATAAGAAAATTCTTACTGCGCAGGAAAGCTCTTCCCTGAGTCTGTCCATGCATGGCAGAGCCGAGCTCGAGCAAGATCCATCGGCTCGAGCAGTTTTCTCATCCTCAGTTTTCTTCTCTCCATTCAGATCTATTTTCTCCCCTGCCTTCTTTTTCTCGCACTCTGCTCATCAGTAAGGTAAAAACTTGATTAAAAGACAAGAAAAATTAAAGCTTTAATAATTTCTTTCCTTTTAAATCGTTTCAAACCCTTACCTTCTTTAGCAGTTTCTTTTTCATCAAGATCAAGCACAGGAACAGGGGTCGAAGCAGGACTCCTCCTCTGAGCCCTGCGCTTTCTGAAACACAAAAATAGAAACCAAACCATTCTCAAAAATCAAAACAGAGTAATGGTAAATCAAATTTCCTTTTTACAAAAAGGGGAGTGATGGGTGAATGATCAGACCTTCTTGAGTTGGTGGGCGGAGTCTTGAACAGCAAGTCAGAGCGCTTCTTCTGCTTGTCCTCTCGATCCGGCGTGTCTTCTACAACAAGACTCGCAATCAGAATCGCCTCTTCGTCCCAGCCGGCCATGGCGGCCACCGACCGGAACCTGGGGCTGAACATTGTGTCGCTGCTTCCTCCGTTCTGGGATCTGGGGGGTTGTTTCGGCGTGTGGTTTTGATTCTGCTGGCTCTGTTTTTGTTCTTCCCTCGCCATGCTAAGTTCTTGTGGCTTCCTTGGGATGGAGAAGACAAACCTTTTTTCTTCTTCTACAGGAAAATGGAGAGGGCTTTTCTTTTGGGGAAGAAGGTAAGCGGAGAGTGAGTTGTCTCAACGGTCGAGTATTTTGAATTGGCTCTGCCTTCGGATATAACGGCTATGAATCTATGACCTAGTGAATAGTAAAGGAAAGGTTTAACCCAAAAGAAAGAGTGGAAAAGTAATTTTCCCATTTAATGGTGACCCATGAAGTGAAGATTACGCATTTAACCCTTGAAATTTCTTTTTATCATACATATTACTATATTGGAATATAAAATTAGAGATGAAATGCAAAGTTTTTCAATAAGTAATGAAAGAGTAATGTAATTTGTGACGACCCAGTTATAGGTTAACGTGACGATTAAACATAATAAGACCGATAGAAGATTTATGTAAGGTTCATATTGTTGGATATGTCTCAAAAAAATTGTCTCACATGAATGACATGAGTCCCACATAAAAGATATATGTCCTATATGATAAGGGCAATGAATGGACAGGTTATGGATTAACTTAAGGGATAGGTTTTGGAAAATGTTGTGAGATTAATGGTTGGAAGTTAGAGGGTTTTCTATATATATGTATATATTAGCTATTGTTATGGAGAGTAACTGAATGGGAATATAATATTCTGTAAGGTAATGAAATGGATGGATAACATATAGGAGTTGTCTTCTCTCTATCTTAACTCTCTATTCATTAGCACTATTCTCATATATTTGGTGAAGTAAAGAAAGAGATCGGGGTTAAGTGAGAGAAACGATTTCTATGGTTTCTACAAGTGTTCTTCTCGGTGAACATATTTTATGGCTGATTCCGGTATGTTCGTATATTATAGTTTCCTTTATTTTCCGCATGAAGGTAGTTTATATATGTGAAGATCATGATAATTAAAGTTCCTATTCAAGCAAAATAACGGTATAAATTCTTACACATATGCCCTGTTTGCTCGTTAAGTTGGCACATACCAAGTAACCTTTTTCTTTATTAAAATGCTGTGAAGTCATTTGATTTGTGGCATCTTTTCAATTGTTTCAATAATGCTATAGTATCGTATATTCACCAAAGAGAACAGTAAATCTTATTCCTCTCCTCTATCTTGGTTGCAAATCTCATTCCCATAAAATCTTATTTTTTAGAGCTAAATTAGCTCTATAATTTTGGTAAGTCGGACAAGAATGCTCTGTAACATAATATTATAGCAATGCTATAGTTATATAAATAATTATAGAATATTGCAATATTTAAAATGAAATTGATAAAAATAAATTATTATTTTATGATAATAAATCATCTTATAATATATTGTATTATCATAATCTAATTAATGAAATGCCTATCATGTTCATCTGAATTTTTTGAGACCTTATTATCCTGACGTTTTGGTTGATTAGATTATGATATGTTAGATTTTTTTCTTTTTTATTTTTTATTTTTGGATTTGTTATGATGAAAATTTTTAGAGATATGCATTTAATTTGATATGCAGTCTTAGTAGATTTTTAGGTTGAAAATATGACAAACTATTATAGTAATTATTTTTTTTGAAATCTTTGTCATTATTCTTAATTATTATATTGAACCAAATATTAACATAGTCATTATGAATAATTTCAAAATATTTTACAACATGAACTAAACAAAACTATTTTTATGGAACAGATGTACCATTTTCAAGAATAAAATTCTTTAAAACATCACGAAGATAAATTTTGTCTTGGTCTCATCATATATTTGCATTATAAAAAGCCGTTCAAAAACATGCTTTTGCCCATAATCCGTAGACAAATTAATTACATTACATTATGCAAAATTTAGTTAGTTTTTGTTTTACTTAATTAGATGGGCATTTGCCAATTCCATCATCATTTCCCCTTTCTCACATTGCATTATGAAAAATTTTAATTATTATGCCTTACTTAATTGGACGACCATTTGCCTATTCACCTTATCCTCTCCCATTTTGATTTCTAATCGATTGGTTTTTTTGGTATTAAAAAAAATTAAGAAAATGAAAGAAAAAATACGTAAAAAATTCAATTTTTATGTCTGATTATCAAAGAAAAGGAAAATAAAAATAAGTATTTAAAAAAATCAATTAACAAAAATTTTATTTTACACTTCATAAATAGTTGCTTTTTTTAAAATTTTTATTCAATTCAAAATAAAACTTTATTTTTAATATTTGATACAAAAAATACAAGAATATATATATATATATATATATAGTTCATTTCCACTTCTCTGTGTTTTGTTTTTGTTTATTTAGATTACAATTTCATCTTAAACCGTTAAAAAAACTAAACATATATTTAATTTAATTTAATATAAATAATATTATGTTCATATAGCTATTTAATAACTGATGAATAAGTTGAAAGTAGATATAAAACTCATGAAAGAGGAGCAAGGGCAATGGCAGCATTGGGATTGGAGGTGTCAATGGCATCATGGGTGACAAGGGCTTCCATTTGAAAAATACAACAATAAACTATTTTTCTTAGTTTCTTTTTCTTTTTTCCCTAAAAAAGATATAAAAATAAAAACTTCAAATTGAGTTCGAAACAAGATTAATATTAGGTTTTGAATGTGAATTTGGATAATTTTTTTTGAAAAATTAGGCATAATTTTATATTAATATTAGGCACCAATGAAGGGAGTTATGAGGTTCGGGAGAAAGGGTAAACTAAGTCGTAGGTATATTGGATGATTCAAGATTCTTGAAAGAGTGGGTCTAGTTGCCTATCGTTTGACATTACCACCGGTCTTATCTAAGATCCATTACGTATTCCACATTTCTATGTTGAGGAAATACGTGTCAGAACCCTCGTTGTAACCACAGTGTTCCTCTGCCATAAGTGAGGGTAATTAGTTAAATTGGAAGTATTTTCGTTAAGGATGGGAGGCAGGGGAATAGCAAATTTCAAGGATGAAATTTTTATAAGGAGGGGAGAATGTAATAACCCTAAAAAGAGATATAGAAGATTAGTGGAGTGGTTTCTAAAAAAAATTAATTAATTAATTAATTAATCGGATTTTAAAAAAAGAAAAAAATAATAATAATAATTAAAAGTTATTTTTATTTTTATTAATAAAATATATTATTATTAATTAAATATTATTATTATTATTATTATTATACTCTCCTGAAGCTTCTTTAAGCTTCAGGAGGTTCTTTTTTTTCTTTCTCTTAGAAGACCCTGCGCCCCTTTCTTTCTTTCTTTCTTTCTTCTTCTTCTTCTTCTTCTTCTTTTCTTTTTCTTTTTTGCCTGCACACAGACACTCTCTCTCTCCTCTCATTCTCTCTCCCTCTCTCCTCAATTTTATGGTGGATTCTCGCCCAATCGAGAATCAGAAGATACCGTTGAGTTCCATTCTTTGCTGTCGTCATTTCTACCAGAGCGGATCGGTGTTAGAAGCGGCGTAGTATGGAGATTATGTGTGTGTGAAGTTCCTACTAATGTCGTTGGGAAGGTATGCTCAGTATGGAGACTATATGTGTGTGTGTGAAGTTCCTACTGATATCGTTGGGGAGGTATGTTCAGTATGGAGATTGTATGTGTGTGAAGTTCCTACTGATGTCGTTGGGGAGGTATGCTTAGTATGGAGATTGTGTGTGAGTGAAGTTCCTACTGATGCCGTTGGAGAGGTATGCTCAATATGGAGACTGTGTGTGTGTGTGTGTGAAGTTCCTACTGATGCCGTTGGGGGGGAGGGGATATGCTTAGTATGAAGACTGTGTGTGTGTATGGAGTTCCTACTGATGCCGTTGGGGAGGTATGCTCAGTATGGAGATTGTGTGATTGTGTGAAGTTCCTACTGATGTCATTGAGGAGGTATGCTCAGTATGGAGGTTGTGTGTGTGTGTGAAATTCCTATTGATGCCATTGGGGACGTATGCTCAGTATGGAGACTATGTGTGTGTGTGAAGTTCCTACTGATGCCGTTGGGGAGGTATGTTCAGTATGGAAATCGTGAATGTGTTGAGAATTGGAATTATGTGATTTAATATATTATGTAAAGTACATAAATGTGAATTTATGTATACATAGATATGTAATGAGTTAAAATGGGAAATGATTATGAGAAATAAAAGAGTGTGTGTTTAATAAAATAAATAATTGGGGCGAAATGAAACTCTCCGTCTGAGGGCTTACTGAGTAAGGTGAGTGCCCTGATAGGTATCAGATGTGGCCATTCTTAACTGCATAACGTGTTAGGGCAAAGGGAAGCTACCTGTATGGGCGGGTAATTTTCCCTATTCTCAGGAACTTTAGAGGAAATTATGTGTGTTGGAAATGAATAAACTTAAGTAATGATTTTAAAGCTTATAAAAACTTGTGTTGTATATCTATATGATTATGAGAATGTGAATATCGATGTATTTTCTCAGATGAAATGTTGTTTTGAAAAGTAAAGTATGTTATAACTGAACTAATTTGGTCACACACTGTAAATATTTTGTTCCTTCTTACTGAGATATGTCTCACGCAAATTATCTAAATTTTTCAGGAAATAGAGACCGACCGAGGGATAGAGCTCCGTTATTGTGGGGAGTTGGAATCTTGATATATAGGGTGAGTTTGGACTAGGGAAGGGTGATTCCCTAGAGTTGTATCGTTTTTGGGTATGAGATAGTATTGTGTATATATATGTATGTTGATACTCTGGGTATTGTATTCTGACTGATATATATATATATATATATATATATATATATATTATCTTCTGTTGTTAGGTTTTATAAATAAAATGACTTTTTACCCCGTACCCAATGCGGTTCGGGTCATACGAGTGGTAGTAGGGTTGTTGACATGACCGATTTGTAAATGTTATGGATGTTGATTGATGACGAGTGAATATTTATTTATTAGTAGAAAGAAAATTATACCAAAAATCGGGGCGTCACAATATATATATATATATATATTTCATTTCCACTTCTCTGTGTTTTGATTTTGTTTATTTAGATTACAATTTCATCTTGAACCATTAAAAAAACTAAACATATATTAAAGTTATTTTAATATAAATAATATTTTGTTCATATAGCTATTTAATAACTATTAGTAAGTAGATATAAAACTCATGAAAGAGGATGGCCAGAGGCAAGGGCAATGGCAGGGATTGGAGGTGTCAATGGCATCATGGGTGACAAGGGCTTCCATTTGAAAAATACAACAATAAACTATTTTTCTTAGTTTCTTTTTCCCTCAAAAAGATATAAAAATAAAATCTTCGAATTGAGTTCAAAACAAGATTAATATTAGGTTTCGAATGTGAATTTGGATAAATTTTTTTGAAAAATTAGGCATAATTTTATATTATATTTTATTCAAGTTCATATAAATTAGTTAGATAAACGATACAAACAAGTTCTAAGATTTTGCAAAAAAAAAAAAAAAAAGACAACATCAATCTCCCTTGAGATTTAAAAAATTATAGAAACCTCCCTTGAAATCTCAAGAATTCTAAGGGTCTCTTTTGAAATTTGTCAAAAAGACACAAATCTCTCCTTATATTTCACGAAAAGACAAGTTTTTTGAGTAAATATTTTTATCTTTTTGAAAAATCTTTAGGGAGGTTTTAAACTTTTAAGAAGGTCAATGAGAATTTTAAAACCTTAAAAGAGGTGCGTATCTTTTGTACTAATTATTTTACCTTAGAATTCAAACTCCCTAACCCTCTTTTGCACCCCCTATACTATGAAGCTGGGTAGTGCAAGATGTTAGATGGCTCATCACTCCACACAAAAAAATAAATAGTATTATGCACATTGCACCCTCTTTATCATTTCTTTCCCTCTATTATTAATCATATATACAAAAAATAAAAAAAATAAAAAAAAATCCCATCTTCTAATCCACCCCTCTACATAATATTAGAGAAAATTTTGAAAATAAAAAAGGGAAAGAAGGAAAACAAATGGGCATTCCCAAAAGTCACAACAATCCTCTGTGGTATCTTCTCCTCCTAATTTTCCTATTCGATTCAATCAAAAACTCATTTTTTTGTTGTTCATCTTCTTCCTTTTTTTGCCACGGTAGACGTTGGCTTTGTGGACGTTTAAATATTTTCAGTACTTGATCTCGAAGGCCTGTATCTGTGACCTCGCAAAATTGGGTAGACCAATCGGATGGCTTGATAGGTCTAGTTCCCAAGCCAGGAGCACGATCCTTTGATCCCACATTTTGTTCGTCTTGCCAATCCGCCACATAAGTTGCTACCCTTCTATAGAACTTTTCTTTAAACACTTCCCACACTTGGTATTTGTAGTGATTAATAACCATCATTGACCTATTAACATCTATAAACTCGAATCCGTCACTCAAGTGAAAATGGTGCACCACATTGATCAATGTAGAATTGAGTGCATCTGGCCTTATTATGCTCTTGTGCCTCTCAGGTTTTGCCATTCGACATGTGTATCCTACCGTTACACCCCTTGAAGGAGCATTTTTTAGCCCAGAGGGCCCAAAACTATAACATGGGGTTCTTATCTCACCAACCCTTTTGGACTTCGTCTGATTCTTAAGAATGCCGTGCAAATGTAGACCCGATGGCAAGTGAAAGAACTCATCCACATCAATGAACCCAACCCATTCGCAAGAGTCCCGAGCCCGAATCGCACAATGGGCGAACCCGGCTTCTTGGGTCTTGATCCAAGGCCACATGTGTCTCGAAACATTAAAATTGGCATCCTCGAGAGAGTTAATCACTTGATCGATGTCGTCATCACTATTGTTATCATAAATGAACCATCGGTTTACCCCAATTTGGGCATGGTACATGATCCATTCTCGTAAGAACCGGGCTTGGTTACGAACCATGGTACACACGCACATTTCGTGTCGGGCTGGGTCAGGTTCGGGTAAGGGTTTCGGGTGGGCAATCGAGGGCACAGTGCCCTTACCCTTGATCCTAACCGAGACCTTAATCGAATTCAAAATCCTCTGTGAGCCATTCAACACGCTCAGAGGCGTTCTGCACCGTACGATCTCCTGAGCGACGGACAGAACGTCCGATCTTAATATGAACTTCGGCTTCGTGAAATTCCAGCCGTACACGCACTCAAATCTGGATGGATTGGCGACCCTCTCTGGCCTTAGATTAAGGCCTTTGACGAAGACGACGGTGCTGTTGTCCCGATCGATCACAGTATCGTACGCCAGAAAATCCCAACGGTAGGTGGGCCCGGCCGATAGATGACCGTTGGTTTTCAGGGCAACGGATACAGAGTCGCCACGTGGAGCCAGTGGACACCGTGCGATCTGTCCTTCGCCGTCGCCGTCGATGATCACGGGCTTGAGCTTCGTGTGGGGCTGGGACGAGTCAGCCGAAACGTAGACGCAATCGAGGTCCTTCTTGGTAAATAAGCGAGCTGACGGAGGGTGTATTAGGAAAATCAGCGCCTGGTCGGGGAAGACGACCGTTTCCTGGGCGGAGAGCGCCGGAGCCGCCGCGGACTCGCCGGAGATAGCTCGCATCGCCGGAGTTCGCCATGTCGAGACCAGTACTGGTTGAAAAGTCCCTGTTCAGAATTGGAAACACAGATTTTAATTTAGAAATTAATTACGATTAGAGAAAATTTGAAAACCCCAAATTTTCGGATATGGAAAAAGGAAACTTTCAACGGAATTTCAAAATTTGAAACTAACCCAGATAAGAAGATTGCAAGCAAAATCAGAACTCATCGACATTAATGAAAAACTATGGACAGAGGAAATTCAACAAAGCTTATGCACTCGAAGCAAATATACCATTAGAAGAAACAGTAATTGCGAAATCGTTTGAAGAAATCAGCAAAAACGAAGAACGGGAGATTGGATTACCTCCGAGGATGAGGCGGAAAGTGGAGAAGGTGAAACCGGTGAAGAAGACGCAGGAGATGACGACGAAGATGGTGCACCAGAAAAACCTGCTCCAGGAAAGGAACTCCCGTTTTCTACGATCTTTCATAACTTCCGGAGCCGACGATCGGAACGGGAAGCCTGCCGAAAGAAAACCTCTGCTTTCTTCTTTTCATTCAGGCGATTCTTCTTCTTCTTCTTCTTCTTCTTCTCCTTCTTCTTCTTCTCCTTCTTATTTGAAATTTTGTGTAAAATTTCTGCGCTGCAATCGAAATTGGTGTTGAAAATTGGAGGAGAGAGGAGAAATTGGGAAGAGAAGACTATGAGAATTATGGAAATTAAGGTCGCTGCTGAGCTACTGGTGGGCGTTTCGAGCGTTCATGTCGGATTTATATGAGGTCGTTAAAGTTCCCTTGTGGAGTACTCTTCGGATGCTCTCTGATTTTTCTGGGTTGCCACTCCCCCCAATGTTATCTTGTGCCACCTCAGCCCTAGCCAGGAGAAAATATTTGGTACGCTTCATCCCGACTGTTTCGGTGTCGCCATGTGTTCCATGTCAAATAGTTATTAACTTCTACTTTAAATAAAATGAAAAAAAATTTAAAAGTTAGATATTTTGGGGTCCCGTGGCAGCACGAGATTGGCTGAAATAAGTAGGACCCATTTTGCTTCCTCTACTGTGAACCCGTCTATTGTAGCATAGCATTACTCCAAGTAAAATAAGTTCCTTCTTTATGTATGGACAAATGGCAAAAGATGATTGGCTCTAAATTTCAATTCATATATGAATTCATACCCTAGGTATGGCACATATTTTCTCTTCTCCCGGGGACATGGTGAATGTTGCATTCACTTGTGTGGACTTGCACAAAATTTATGTGACACTTGAAATTCAAAAATTATTTGATATTATATTAATATTTAGATTATTAGAATATGGACTGAAATATTTTGATTACTTGTTTGAGTTTAACTTATAGATTCAAAATGACTCCATGTATAAATCTTTCTTAATTTAAAATATATGATTATAGTAATATCTAGTAATTCGATTTTAAAATTTAAGATAAGGCAAATAAGAGTTAAAAAAGAATACATTTTGTATTCATTGTCGAGTTTAAGAATAACTTTTTATTCTCTCTTTTAGATAAACATTGTTTTTTTTTTTGAAAAAGTAACGACATGGTTCAATTTGCTCAGTCTTTTGAATTTTAAAATTTAGTTTTCAACTTTTTCAAAAAAAATTAAAAAATAAGAGTTTAAAATCCTAAAATAAAAATATTTAAAATTTTAAAAGATTTTTTTTTTCATGTGTATCCTAGTTTTAATTTTTCAATCACTATTAAATTGACATATGTATTTTGATCATTTAAAACATTTTGATTTGTTTACAACTCTTTTTACCAAATATTCCTCATCAAATTTTTTAAAATCATTTTTAACGTTCCAATATAACAAGTAATTCAACTTTTTCAATTAATGTTTTTACAAAAATTTTCTTTTACAAAAGTCTCATAGGCCAAATCAAGTTTAAAACATTAATGAGCATATGATAACAATTGAGAAGTCTACTTGTAAATTTATCATATATTGAAAAAAATTAAGTGAATGATGAGTGCTTGACCAAAGACCTAATAAGTTTAAACTTTTGAGTCAAGTTGGTGTTCACCTACGTATATTAAGCCCATATATGGACTCTTTCAGTTCTAACAAGTGGTATGACGGTTTGTAAATTAAGGTGAACATCATAAAAAGTGGAGGCATGAAACTAATTCTCCTGACGTGTTAATACTTGGAAAGCCAAGTGTGTAACTGAGGCTAATAAGGATCATCTAAGCTTGGAAGATGGATCCAAATAAAGCCAAAACATGTGAGGTATGATTGGTTTAGAGATACGTGGAAAGCAATCTGAGGCAGGTAAGACACGGTGGTAACATCCATTTGAGCAACTTTTGGAAAATTAGACTTACTCCAATGAGGGAATGATTTCTGTTCAAGGGGGAGCAGTTGCTGAGAATTCTAATTGTGAATTTGTTCTACATTAGAATAAAAATGAGCGGATAATGTGTGTCTATATACATGGTTAGACTCAAGATTCAATATATTTAAGATTTTGGATCAAGTTAGTGCTGAGCCATTTGTATCGAGTTCATTTGTAGTTAACAATCTAAAATGACTTAACAATATATTTGAAAATTAAATCGCAATTACTAATTTATTATATCATTTCACAATTTCAAATTAAAAAATAATAATTTAATTTATCTTCAACTTTTAAAAAAAATATTCTTCACCCTAATTACAAATGGAAAAATTTAAATATCGAAAAGACATCATTCCATATAAATAATATTTCTTTTTGGGTACAGGCAAAATGTTGCCTTCCTTTTGCTCTCTTCGAGTTTTTTCCGGTTTTAACATTTTATTTTTTAAATATATTAAATAATACCTTTTTCGAAAAAATATTTCCCGGAATAACCCTAACGTAATCTCGCTACTTGGAGTTGCGAGATTTAAACAAATCTCGCTACTTGAAGTAGCGAGATTTGCCACGTGTCATTTCCATAAAAAATATATTATTTAATATATATATTTTTTAAAAATGATAAATCGGGAAATAAATTATTCTGCATAATAAATTATTTTCCGATTTATTACACAGAAGAATTTATTACGTAGAATAATTTTTTTAAAATATATATTTTCATATTAAAAATATAGATAAATAGATATTTTTTTGAACAAATCTCAAAATTTTAAAATATAGATTTTAATATTTTTCACTAAATCTCAAAAACACTATCTTCTGTTTAAAATTTTAAATTAAAGCGACTCACATATTATTTTGGATACCACAATTTAATTTTTAAAAATTGCTAACAAATGATCCTAGTTTGAATGTCTTGTTGATAATTAGGCGGAATTATATTTAATAAATAATAAATTAACAAAATGTAAAGAGAATTATTTAGAGTTTGAAATTATTTTTATTTACCGTCCCGCGACAAATCCCCAAAACTGTCACCGGTTTTCTCTCCTCTCTTGGAAATCGCCGCCGATTTTTCTCATTTCTCAGCCAAAAATCTATTTTTTTCAATTTCTTTTATTTATTATATTTTCTGGGTATTTACACCTAATTTTATACCTTTTTTATATATATATTCAAAATATTTTTTTAAAAAAAGCTAAATTTTTATAACTTTTAAAAATTTTAAATATTAGAAAATAAAAAATATCTTCCACAACTAAGCAAATCTTTAACATTTTTTTTTCTCATCTCTTATAATAAAGATAATCCATCTTTACTTTGAATAATAAATGTATACATAATTATCATATCTTAATCTTCTCTCATTTTTTTTTTTATTAATTGAACAAATTAATTAGTGGAAACGCCTAAGAAATAGTCGGAGTATCCCACATAATTAAAATCCACAAATAAATACATTAATTACACAAATCTTTGACTAAAGAATATTTAATCTCAAAAAAGCCAACACACTTTTTTTTTTATTTCTTAAAAAGAATCAACTTTTTACTTTGATTTTTTCTATTCATCGATCATAAAAAATCAGTTAATAATTAAAATAAAAAATCATATTTGGGAATTTGAATTCGAGAGTCAAATTTAAATTTGGGTAAAATTATAAAAAAAATATTTATTTTTTTGTACAAATACATAAAAATCATATTTATAATTTAAATTTCAAACTCTAAATATATATTATTATTTTTAAATATTTTTTAAAAATAAATAATATTTTTGAACATTATATTTTCTGTCCCTTTAACAAACTGTCAGTGTATATATATATTAATTTCAGGTACAATTAAAATTGGTTATTTAAAATAAAGTTCAAATTTTCAATTTATTATACAATAAATTCTTTTAATATATTTTTTTAAAATGATAAATCGGGGAATAAATTATTCTGCGTAATAAATTATTTCCAGATTTATAACGCAGAATAATTTATTTTTTGAATTTTTATTTTTTTAAAAAATATATTAAATAATTTTTTTATGTAAATGACACGTGACAAATCTCGCTACTCCAATTAGCTAGATTACGTTAGGGTTATTCCGAGAAATATTTTCCTAAAAAAAATATTATTTAATATATTTAAAAAATAAAATGTTAAAACCGGAAAAAACTCTGCTCTCTTCCTTTGGAACGCATTTGATTCCTTCCTTGTGAATTGATCTTTCTGCTGCACGCCACCAGGATTTATAATGATATCATGAGTTTGATGGGGATCAGTCATCCTTCTCAGTGGGACCCAATGACAAGTGTCTACCTCAGACTCTGCCACCTCAGCTGCCGGCCAAGCCAACTGCGCAGTTGGAGCAATCCTGAAATGGTAACGGCTGTATCTAGGGTAAGGTATAGGGTATAGGGTACCCCACACCACGTCCATTTCTATCAATTTGGGTACCCAAAAATAGAGATAAAGTCAATTAGGACCAGGATAAGTGGGGCAGGAAAGGGACTCCCACACCCTCAAGGAAGACAATCTAAATTTTTTAGGTACAACAAAATAACAAAATAATTAAGTTTTAACCCCATTAAGTAGGATCAATTATATGAATCATTTTTCACCAATTTATACGATTATGGACTATTTCTTTTGATAAATTAAAGATATTAAATTTTTACTTCCTATCTCCTCCCAAACTATTTTAGATCTACTCCTACCCTTTCAATTGCCTCCCACAATAACTAAATCACTCTTCCTCACAGGTGCACTATAAGGCCTACATTACAAGTGTCAATACCTCTGAGTCGTCCCTCCCTTATCTTATCTTTTATAAGAGCTACACCTAACTTACCACGAATATGTTCATTTTTTAATTTATATTTCAATGTTATACCATTCATCCATCTAAGCATTCTCATCTCGACAATTTTTACTTTTTGGATATTATGTGTAAAGACCCGAAAATTTAAAAGAATTAAAATAATTTAAAAAAAATAAAAAATAAAATAACAGATAAATAAATAAAAAGAATGACATGAGAAAAAGAAGAAAAAAAATTAAAATTAAAGAAATTAAATTAAGATAAATTAAATAATTAAATAATTAGTTATTGAATTAAATATTTTTACATTGGATTAAAAAAAAACTAATTAAAATAAGAGAAATATATATATATATATATATATATATATAAAATAAGTATAAGTTAAAGTTGTATATATATATATATTGAAGAAAGAAGAAAGAAGAAAGAAGAAGAAGAACAGAAAACACCACCCCCCCCCCCTGAAATTTCTTCTGGCTCGCTCCGTCTCCGTCTCTCATTCTCTCTCAATTTATTGGCGAATTTGCAGCGGATTGAGAAACAGAAGATGCTGTTGGATTCCTGGTTCCGCTGCCAACATTTCTATTGGAGCAGATTTGTCGTGGGAACGGTTTAGGCATTGCTCTTGGAGAAAGGTAATTTTTCCCTATATTCATAATTTTTTTGTAAATATGCGGTTAAATCGATAATCGGGTACCACCATGTGGTCCTAGTTGCGATTGCCATCATTTTGACGTGGATAATTTTTCAATAAAGGTTTCTAGGCCCCACTCCAAAGCGAGAGTGAGATTTGAGAAATTTGGTAATTTGACTATATTTAAGGGTATATTTATTTATTTAAAATTTATAAGTTTAGGAAATATTAAAATAATATTTTATTCAGGATTAATTATATGGAACTAGAATTTTTGATTCAGGGCCCGAGTGAGCGCCGCAAGTATTTTTTTTGGAGTCCCTGTCGGCGTAGTTCAAGAAATCAGGTAAGAGGGAAATTTATATATTAAATCAGGTTTTTCATGAATTAAAAATGATTATGTGTTATTTATGTACATATATTTTTATGTAGGTTTAAAATGCCAACCATGTAATTCATGTTTTCTGAGTTTAGGGTTGTGTATATAGTTATGTATGTGTGAAAGTAAACGAACGAAAGTGAAAGGAATTTTCTAAGGAATTATATAAGAAATGAAGTGTATTTTGAGTATATAAATATTAAATGTGAGTTGACTTATTTTATGAGAAATATGTATGAATTTTACTGTTAGATTGTGTGGCATGAGAATCTGTGCAAATTATATGTTAAATGTATAAGATGCAGACTGAGTAAGTAAAGCAATGAGAATAAAATATGATATGGACAATGTTGCATGTGTATGTTAAATACAACTATGTAAAGGTACGACAGCTAAAAGCCGGGTTAGCAAATTCTAGCGCATTTCTATATAGACTAACTGATGACGGCTAAAGAGCGACTGTAGTACAAAGGAATGAAATGAAAATATTATGAAATGAAATGACAATGAATGACAATGCAATGAAATGAAATGTGAAATGTGAAATGTGAATGATACAAATGGGAAAGAGTCACTTAAAGTGAAACACAAGGAAATATTAAGTTATGAACATGAAAGAATGTGAATGATTGAATAACGATGGAAAGAATGATGTATTATGATATTAGAAGTATTTATATATGTAGAACATGTTACGTTTGGGCGGGGTGCACTCTTCACCTGAGGGCTTACTGAGTAAGGCGAGTGCACTAATAGCTTCAGATGTGGCAGTAGCTGCATAACACATTAGGGCAGAGGGAACCTAATTATATGGACGGGTAGAATTCCCTATCCTTAGGGCCTTTACCGGTAAATTGTTGTTGAATGCGTGAGTACGAGATCAAGTTAACACTTGAGGGCTTACTGAGTAAAGTAAGTGCTCTGGTATGCTTCAGTAGTGACTTTCGGGTTACCTAAGTATCAAAACAGAGGGGTACTACTTGTATGAGCGGGTAATCACCCCTATTCTTGAGTAAACCTTTGCATGTGATTGTTAGGTTCAGAAAATGACTTTCAGTATTTTGTTAATGATTTGCAAATATTATAAAATGATATGTATAATCTCATGATGGTCACACACTGAGTTTAATATATTATTTCTTACCTTACTAAGATGCGTCTCACCCGAATATAAATGTATTTCTTTTTCAGGACATCCTCGAGGTCGAGCTTTGAGAGCTCGAGGTTTTTATAACATTATTGGGAAATAGAAGAAGAAAATGGTATATTTCTATGTTAATTTTGGGGAATAAAAATATTTATGTTTTATGTTTTTATGTTTTAAGGCTATTGAGTAAGGAATGATTGTGAAAATACTGAATAGTATTGGGAGTTATGTAGATTTATGGAAATACAGGTGATGGATGATTTATTATAGATTATAGTTAGAATTAGTAAACTTTGGTATTATGTTATATGAAGATTATGTTTATGTTTTCCGCTGCGTATATATTGGTTTATGGATTATCAGAGATTTTATCAGGTATAACGCACCGGACCCGGTTTTAAGGGTTCGGGGCATTACATTATGTTTCTTCGTCGCTCAACATTCCGATCCATATAGCATAACTGGTCTTATAGCTGTCCTATAAAATTTCCCTTTCAATTTTAAGGGTATTCTATGATCACATAGCACACTTGAAGCACTTCTCCATTTTAACCATCTTGCTTTAACTCTATGCATTACATCATTTTCAATTTCTCCTTCAGCTTGCATAACAGATCCAAGGTATTGAAATCTACAAGTGCTATTTATTTCTTTATCATCAAGTTTAACTTTGTCTCCAATATTCCTCCTATCATTACTAAAATTACATTTCATATATTCTATTTTATTTCTACATATCCTAAAGCCTCTAGATTCCAAAGCTTCTCTCCATAATTCTAACTCAGCCTTTACTCCGTCCCTAGTTTCGTCAATTAATACAATATCATCTACAAACAACATACACCATTGAACCTCATTTTAAATACTTTTAGTCAATTGGTCTATCATTAAAGCAAAAAGATAAGGACTCAAAGCAGATCCTTGATGTACACCTATGACAATTGAAAATTCTCTAATTTCTTCATCTATAGTCCTTACACTAATCATTACTTTATAGTACATATTCTTAATGACATCGGTATACCTACAACATACACCCTTTTTTTTTCTAAAATCCACCATAAAACTTCCTTAGGTATCCTATCATATGCTTTCTCAAGGTCAATAAATATCATATGTAAGTCCCTCTTATTTTCCTTAAACTTTTCCATTAATTTTCTTAAAAGAAAAATAGCTTCTATGGTAGATCTCCCAGACATAAAACCAAATTGATTTTAGGATGACTTAATTAATTAATTAAAATAAAAATAATATACTCATTTAGGTTATCGAAATTACTTTATAATCGTTGCAAGACTAAACCGTATTACATAAAATATCGACCAAACATACTTTAGGTTTACTTGTAATTGAACTCTTAATAGAAAATGAACTCTTAATGATTTTAAAATTCAATACATCAATTTTTTTTGATAAATAATTTCAGTAATATTGAAATATCTATAATTAAATTAGAGACCATCCTACTACTAATTCGATAAGATATTATTGAACTTTTTCCAAACATTTTTGTCCCTAAAAATATGCAGAATATTTCATGATACATTTTTTTTTAAAATGCTGAACTTCTGAAAAAACGTAGTATTTAAATTGGAAGATAATTTCAATTATTTTTTAAAAACCCAATTCATAAATTTCAAACTTATATTGAATATTCAGTACCTAAAATTTAATTTTATTGAATGTACCCTTTAGCCTATCCTAATCTATTAAAGTCACAAATACAAACACAGCCTAAGACCCTTTATTTTTTTATTTTTTATTTTTGGAATAAGTAGGTGTGCCTTGATTTGATTTGATGTCTTGTTAGCTTCTTCTTCACTAATTCTGATTTCAATCAGTGTATGATAAAATGTGTTGACAAAAGATTTTCAAAGTAGGGCCCAAAAAGAAGAACTTAATGAAATCTTTAAAGTAATGAATTGGCTTCAGACCTAAAAGGCCCCTTCACTAACTTAAAGGACCTCCACCTTATGCATGTCATTATCAAATTTTGTGGTTTGTGAAATCATGTGGAGGGGATTGTGTGATAGGCTAGTTTTCCCAATTTTCATTCACGCATTTCTACAAACAGTTTCACATCATGCCTTTGACTAATCTCCACCTTATCTAGTTTGGAAAATCACATGGCTGAGAATTTGGGTCTATAATCACATGATGCAAATTGAGTGTTACAAAAAGTTTATATATAATATGGTAAGGGTTCTTAACTCGTATTTCTAGAAATATTTAAAAAATTTCTAGCTCATTTAATTGTGAAAAATATTTCTGATTTTCTATTATATTTTTTACTCCAAAATATTAGGTAAAGAAAAGGAAAATATCAAAAAATTCATATTTTTATATTTAATTATTGAGGAAAGTAAGAGAAAAAATAAAAATATATATAAAATTCATGAAAGAAATTTTAATTTTACGCATAATTAATATTTAGTTTTGTTTAATTTTTTGTTATATAAAAATAAATTTTCATTTGTAATAGAATATGATATATGAGGAAAATATAATGGAAAATGAGTTTCCTCCTTATTTTCTTTTTCTTTCCGTTTGGATAAAAAAATATGTTGGGAAAAAGGAAAGGAAAATAAAATAAGGACGAAACTCATTTTTTATTGTATTTTCTTTCTATATTTAATTCTATTAAAAATTAAAATTTGTTTTAATATGGCTAAAAATTAGGAAAAAGTAAATATTAATGATGTGTAAAATTAAAATTTTATACAGAAATTTGGTATGTATTCTATTTTATTTTATCACTTTCTTTAATAACTAAACATGAAAATGTGAATTCCTTAATATTTCCTTTTTTCCCTAATATTTTCTGAATTCCAAACGAGGCTGAAAGATTATAGAAATTTCAACTTATTTTTTACTTTTTCAAGATTTGTATTCGAATGGTGAAAAAAAAGTAAGATTAAAGTGTTTAATTGTGTAAAATAATATTTATTTTTTATTTTTAAATTTTAAAAGCAATTATAAAAAAGACAATTTTGGCATGCATTTAGAAAATTGAAAAATATGATGGCATTTTTGTAATAATTTTAAAGTAAAAAATACAACTATTTTCACAAGTGAATAGTGGTAATTTTTATTTTTATTTTTCATGTATTTTACAAATGTTGTAAAAATTATAAATCTACAGCTTGTTTTTAATTTCTTAAAAACAAAAATTAATTTTCACAACTAAACATGCCCAATTACTTGGACCATATGGGCCACTCAACAAATATTTTTCTCCTTAAGTGGAAGACTATTTATGCAACAAAGATTTTTTAAACTAGGGTTCTATGGTTGATGCTTAAGTTATCACTTTGTAAAAATTGCTATAAGAGCCTTTATGGTAGAAAAGAAAGGGTTATATTATCCAAGAGTTAAGCTCTATTCATGAATACAGTGGCATGAGAGGGTGATTAGAGAAGTTTGACTTGAAAAATATCACCAGTTGTCATCTTCAAAAGCCAATTTTGACTCAAATTCTTGGATAGTAGAACTAAAGAAACTAAAAGCAAAGGCAGAATCACACCTTGCAGAGATTGAAGAGCAGATTAAGCTCTATCAATCAAGAATCTATCAATCAAGAATTAGTCAATGTGAGTGGCAACTAGCACAGTTCCATTGGACACTAGGAAAAAAGAATCGAACGAAGAGTATCTTATTACTTTTAATTAAAAATCATCAAAGTCTAAATGAGTGATATATATAAAATCTATCTCTAAAAAAATAAGAGAGATAATGAAGAGTTATGAAGACAAAATTCAAGCTCTCAGTAGGAGAGAAGATCCTCAATCATTTCAAGTTAGAAGTAGTATATCAGGAAGATATACGACTAGAGACTATGAAGAGACACAAGAACAGGAAATTCAAAGTGCTCTCGTAGATATTGATGAAACAAAAGTTTTGTCTAATATAATAGATGATATTCAAAAAGCTCAGGATAAGTTGAATAAAGTATTGCTCAAATAAACATGGATAGATGAAGAGATTTCTAAGATCCAGGATAAAATCAACAGTAAGTTGAATGAGATAGAAAGTCTCAAAGCTAGAAAATTAGCTAATGCTGAAACTATTCTTGCAAAAACTAGTAGGGGATCTGCAAGAGGTGGAGCTGTAGGAGCAGGACCATCAAATCACAGGGAAACAATAAGTTTTCTAGAAGTTTCATCTAGGGATGCGAAACCAGTATGGCAGCCAATAAGATTGGAACCTAAACCATGGGAAAGAAAGAAGTTATCTTTCAAAGAAATGCTTCAAACAACAGTTAAACAACAAGATGCTGCTTTAGATTATTCAGGAAGAATTCAGGCCCAAAAGAAGTGTTCCATAGGGAGTTCCCCATAACGGAACAATTCTTAGGCTCAATTGCAAAAAAGATCCTGCAGCTGCGATCGATGATTGGGCTATGGATATTAGATATAATTGTCCTTATTCATGGAATCAAGTCTTGGTCAATAGAGCAAGTGTATAAATTCGCAGTATCTACATTAAGGGGAAACACTGGAAACTTTTTGGAAATTTTGCAAAGAAACTCAGATGTGATTACCATTATCCTAAATATTATACAGACCCTCGATGAAGTAATAGCCATCATAGCAGATTTCCTCAAATAGGAATTTGTAGAATATTCACTAGTAGACAAATGAGATGAACTAGTGGAAAAGGCCAGGATGGCAACAACCAAAATCCAGATTTTGCGATGTGTTATTTTAATGAATACCTATGTGAGTTCCAATATTGGTATTATCAGCTAGGCCCACAAGACCAAGCTTATGCTAAAGAGGTCTTTGTCCAAAAATTACTAGGCAGTTGGCCAAGATTGGTAATTCACACTACAAAAAATCAGGGTATTAGTGAAGGATCAAATCCGTCACTAATACTCATAAATTCGTCACTAATAGTATTAGTGATGAATTTATGAGTATTAGTGACAGCTTTAAAATAGTTGTTATATCTACCGTTACTACTAACTTTTAGTGACGAATCCAAAATTTCGTCACTAATAATGGAGTATTAGTGATGGATTATAACCATCACTAAAACCCTAATACCGTCACTATAAATTTTAGATCGACTCAGCTCAAATTCATCACTAATAGTAGGACTTTAGTGAAGGACTCAAATTCGTTACTAATAGTATGGTATTAGTGATGAATTTGTAATTAGTGACGAATTTGACGAATTTGTAATTAGTTGGGTAATAGCATGGTATTCGTCACAAATACCCTACTATTAGTGACGAATTTGTAATTTGTCACTAATACCCTATTATTAGTGACGAATTTGAGTCCTTTATTAATAATTAGAAAACTTAAAAAACTTTTGATACTAATTTTTTTTAATCATCAATTCCTATATAAAAATCTGTAATTACATTTTTGCATACATACTGAAACCATAATTACTACAAAATTCGTAAATCATTCAAAATTTCGAATTCAAATACAAATTCAATTAAATAAAGAAATAACATCTGTTTAGATAACAAAAAAACATTCAAAATATTCAAAATTCAAATACAAATTCAACAATTTCATTTGTTCAAATAATAACAAAAAATACAAAAAAAAATAAAATCAAAAGTTGCATCTGACGACTGTAGTGCATGCATGCATGGCATCATGCTGATGTTATGACAGTCGCGAACCCTACAAATTAAGGGTCATTAAAAAAAAATAGTATACAAATGAAGAGCTAAAGAGCTGGCGCTCAGTATAATCAGGAAAAAAAATTATATGATATAACAAATTCACAAAGATTTCATAATCATGCATATTATACAATTTATATGGTAGTAATATCAATATTGAAAAAAAATAATGTCAGTATTTAAAGCTAAACATTGAGTTCACATATTTCCATTGAGTTGCACACTTGAAAGGTAGCTTATAAAATCGAAGGGATGAAAGGGTCTTTGAATAACCATGAGAAGATACACACAACTATACTTGCAACTACTTATATATATTATGTGTAATTACCTTTTAATTTTTTGAAAGGTAAAACCGAGTGATCATTGTAATGTATATTATACAAGTTTGGTCACTGTTATATACAAATGGCTGAACAGGGCAAGGGCCTCAGCCAGAATGGAATGAAAATTTTGTATTCACCATAATTGGTGAGGTCTCTGAGCTCAGGATGAAGATCATGGACAACGATAGTGCTACTCAAGATGATTTTGTGGGAGAAGTAACATGAGTTGCAATTTATTATCAGTTGTTTCTCATTTTTTTTCTTTTTCATTTATTATTTGCCCAAAGTACTGACTTGGTTGCATCCTACCTTTTTATGCATTATACCTGTTGCTTGGCTTTTCACTTGTAAATAGAGGATTCAAACATTGTGAACCATGGGTGTTTGCACATTGCCCCTTGATCAGTGCACTACCTTAAATTTTTCATACCATTTGAAGTTTTAGTACAGTTGTTGAGATTACTTTGACTAAAGATGTTTATAAAGGGGATTATTTAATGAAATCACATAATTACTGTTCTTTAGATTTTTCATTGCCTTCAATTTTAGAAAACACAAACAGTACAGGGGGGAAATCACATTCTCCAAACCATAAATGTCCTTATTGTAAAAGGCATTGTAGCCATTTAGTTTCAATGGGAGTTCTATATCTCCGATGAGTATTATTTTGTATAGCCTCTATGATTCTTGACTAGTCATTGTAGGAACTAAACAATAAATCAGCCTCTAACACTTGACTTAAACTTGTTAATTTGGCTGGGTGTACAAGTGTGATAAGTTACTTGCAGTGTGATTTGCATCTTGTGAATTTGTATACAACTTGAAAAAATTATATGGAATGGTTGTTCTTAATAATCTTGATTCTTGAAAGCACTTTCACCAGTTATGAAATTTGATTTATGTTTTCAATGAATCATTCTTGGTTGCATAGCTTGCTTGATTTCAATTACTTTTCTTGGCGAGGAAAAATAATAATAAAAAAATAAATTGGTAATAATCCACCAACCATCATTGCTTTTATTAGAAGATAAATAGAAATCTTAGTTTCTAGATTATTATTGTTATAAAATGTCACAAATTTTTTTTTTTTTTTTGTAATAGTGTTTAAAGTCTTTTAGACATGTTTAGTCATGAATGCTTTTTTAAATGAATTAAGCCGACATTGCCTCATTTCTTATGATTCCTAACTTTCACTCATTCTTTCAAAAATATTTTAACATTCATTTTATTATAATTATCGTTGTAAATGTTTTTTTATTTTAGGAAAACTTTAATAAAATTTCGGCAGCGTGCCGTCTATAAATTGGACATTTTTCCATAAAACCTGTACCTAATAGGTTCAAATAAGTCATTTATAAGAAGTTAAAGGCACATGAAAACCTATATCCACTACCAGCATGCAATACACATCAACTGCATCCGTCATGCATGAGACATTCTAGGCTAGCATGCAATCAGGTAGCAAGCAACAATTCACAATATATAATATATCCATTAAATTAAGAATATAAATAGCAGAGAACAATGGATAGTATTGAGTTCAATGTAGTATTGTTATTCATCTAGGCATATGGACATGAATGAGCAACCACAAGCTCAGTACACATCGTTATTCAAATAAGGATTTCAGTGCTTAACAATACTACATTGCCTTACATGTATGCATGATCATAAAGTGCACAAACACACTCTTTATTCAAAACAATATGCATCAACACACTCTTAATTCTAGGCAATTAATGCATTGCTAGTGACCATCACATAACATTCAAATAACATACATTTATACTTTTTCTTTTCGAATATAGCAGTGTTATCCCAACTAAGTCAACATTTCATCTCAAACAAGTGCCAAATTCCAGCTTTCCTAACCACCGCTTAATTCAGAAATGCCAACAAGTAAAGCTATCATTTGTATAAGATAAATATCTATCATATGTCAATTTCCCAACTAAACAAGATATACAACTACGATAACAATAAAAAAAAAAATGTACGCATTATGCAACCATATCAAGTAATTAGAGATAACAACATCCAAAAGCAGGGTGAATCCATAAGGAGGATGCATTTAGAAGGAGGACACATCCAAAATGAAGTCGCATTCAAAAGGAAGCCGCATCCAAAACCAAGATGCATCCACAAGGAGGATGCATCCAAAAGGAGGTTGAATCCGCAGAGAGGATGCATAGGCACATCCACAAGGAGGATGCTTTCATAAGGATGATGCATCCAAAAAGTGCAACACTAATAGAGCTTTCTGAAACAACAAAGTTCAAAAAATAATATTATTCGATGAAAAACAAATAATTATAAACTTTAATTGAAAATATATGCATCATGTCATTGAATTTAAAATAGATTTTTTGAAAATCAATGCAATCCACGTTTAGAAATCTGTTTTCAGTCCATTAATGGAGTAGAAATCTATTTGCATGTAGCTTAATGGTTTTCAGTCCATTAAGTAATTTCGACGACAAACCCTACCTCCTCGTCGACGAAATTCAGACTACCCAAAAATCCCTCGGTAACTTCTCGTCGACAAGGCCTACTTATGCGCTCGTCGACGAACTCTTTGTGTTCATTGACGAGGCATTGTGTAAAAATCTTCCAAGTTATTATATTCAAAGTGCAATGTCGTCGACAAACGCTTCGCGTTCGTCGATGAAGCCTGCTGCCTCCTTCTGTTTCTGTTTCCATTTCCCTCCCTCTTCATTATTTAAATACCATTATTTTTTGGGTCGTTACAGCTTTAACTATAATTAATCTCATCCTTAGGTCACCACTTGTGTGGGTGGCTTAGTGGTAAGGAATCGGCCGTGTATCCATGTGATCACGGGTTCGAATCCCCACTATGCCCATGTGGTCTCATGCCCTGACCTTACTTCGGGGGAAAGTGAGCTATAGCCGATGATTTCTACCCATGAGGCTATTTTTATTTATTTTTTACTGCGAGAGTACCCATTATATATATTCCAATATTATTATTATTATTATTATTATTATTATTATTAGATCAAATATATATTGAGTATGTTTGACTGATCGATGATTTGACATTGGTTAGTTATTTGAAGAAGATTAGTTAATTTTTATATTGCTTTTATTAATGGAATTTTTTTTAATAATATAGAAAAATTTAAGTTGTATTTGCTTTTATAAGTTTATACAAAATAAAAATTAAAGATTTCGTCAAAATTTGTACTCCAAAATCAAACTTGGATACTTGATGGGAATTGAATATGCAATGTATATATATATATATATATATATATATATATATATATATATATATATATATATATATATATATATTCATATTTAACTTGCACATGCTAAGGGATTTTTTTTTTGAAGTTAAATATAATATAGTAACATTTAAATTGTATTTAATTCCTTATAAACTAATATAAAATTAAAATTAAAGATTTCGTCAAAATATATATTCCTAAATTAAGGTTGAATATTTTGATAAGAATTGAATATGCAACGTAAAAATACATATTCATATCCAACTTACACATGTAAAGAAATTTTGGGTAAATTCACATTTCAGAATAAACCGTTTATTCATATCTATTTGTATGTGTAGCACCTCTAAACCTAATAGGGTCTAATGTGTTACTTCTTATATTTTTAGTGAAAATAATAACAACGAAAATAAATAAATCTTGGATATTATTATATTATTATATTTATATATATGAAAAATTTAAATTATTAATGTATATGATCTAACAATTAATTATGAGTCATCAATATTTTAGTGAAAATAATAACAACGAAAATAAATAAATCTTGGATATCATTATATTATTATATTTATATATATAAAAAATTTAAATTATTAATGTATATGATCTAACAATTAATTATGAGTCATCACTATGGGTACGTGTTTCTACAAACATAAATAACATATTTAACTTAATTAACGTGTCTTCAATAATACTACCATTTTTCTTAGAATAAATTTAGATTTCAGAATAAACCGTTTATTCATATTTATTTGTATGTATAGCACCTCAAAACCTAATAGAGTCTAATGTGCTACTTCTTATATTTTTAGTGAAAATAATAACAGCGAAAATAAATAAATCTTGGATATTATTATATTATTATATCTATATATATGAAAAATTTAAATTATTAATGCATATGATATAACAATTAATTATGAATCATCAATATGGGTATGTATTTCTGCAAACATAAATAACATATTTAACTTAATTAACGTGTAACGACCTGATAATAAAATAAAAATCTTTCCCCCCATTTTAATATCAAACATTAACCTAAACAACGGTAAGCCAATCATATAAAATAAATCCATACATAATACAATACCAGAGTGTCAAATCAACCTACAATATACAGTTATCACTGTTCTCTCGAAACTACCCTTACTTGTAACGACCTGAAGAATAATGGTATTTAAATAATAAGAGGGAGGGAAATGGAAACAAAAACAAAAGGAGGCAGTAGGCTTCGTTGGCGACGTTGCACTATTGGACGTAATAACCCGGAAGTTTTATACAGGGCCTTGTCGACGAACACAGGGAGTTCGTCGACGAGCTCATAAGTAGGCCTTGTCAACGAAGCCACGCCTCATCGACAAGAAGATGCCGAGAGGGATTTTTGGGCAGTCTGAATTTCGTCGATGAGGAGGTAGGGTTCAACGACGAAATTACTTGAGGACTCGTCGACGAGGTGACGTATCTCGTTGACGAATCCGGCTCTATAAATAGTGAAAACCTAGATTTTTTAGCAGAATTTTGGTGCAAAAACTCTTTCTCTCTCTAAAAAACGCCTCTCCCTCCTTTTTTCTTCAATTCTAGGCTCGTTGCTCGTTGGATTAAAGATCTGAGGCCACCACGACACTCCCGATGAAGTTCTCTACAAGTTTGCTGGAGCTAATTGTTGGTGGAGTTAGTTTGGAATTCATCCCAAACTCAGAGTAAGGTGTTTTATTCGAAATCTGCTTTCTCTGCAGTTATAGGAAATGTTGTATGTAGGAAAATATTAATGTTTTGTTTTGGGGGATATCATTTTTAGGGTGTTGAGTGGAGAACCATGTGGGTGTAGGGCCAAAATTCAGCAGGGGGCTTTTCAGAAACTAAGTAAGGGAAATATGCTATGCTAGGAGATTTACTTACATTATCAGAAATTATATATATATGTATGTATGTATGTATACCAGATATTATAGAGAATATGAATTTTTATGGTATGTGTGGCCTGAGTTTATATTACCTGAGGAAGAGTTTTATGCAGTTTTTCCGGTATATCAAGTTATACAGCATATACAGATATAATATGATATTCTATAGACAAATACACGTTTATTTACAACTTTATTCAAATATATATATATATATATATATGTATGTATGTATAAATGTATACAGATGTTTATTCTGATAAGTATGAATAGTATTTACGGAATGTCATGTTTTTCCTAAATGCCATAGCACATAGTTATACAGACAGATTATACAGATAGTTTATACAGACAGTTTATAAAGACAGATTATACAGTTATAGCATCAAGATACTACAGTTACTTAGATTTTACAGCATTTACAGTACAAAATTATAGTGTTATGGTCACTTTTGGAAACATGATGAAAAACAGCAAAGAGATATATATAAATGTATTTATGTAGTATCAGATCCCTGTGGAAATATTAGAGACAGATACTGTTTACAGAGCACAGTACCGTTGTTATATAGAGATAGAGTGCAATTACATATCTCAGATAGTGTGTGGGTACCGTCTTACCGTGTTCGAAGAGGATGCAGCTCCCTAGAACACTTGGTTGAGGGGGCTGGTTAGGCGAGGTAGCAGCCAGTCTCGAGTTTAGGAGTAGATGTAGTTTAGCTGGGCTGAGGTAGTGTAGAGTATGATGACTGACCTGGAGGGCCGACCAAGATAAGTCCTACTTACGGGCCGCACAACCCTGTCATGTAGGGTTAAATCATGACATACAGAGTCCTATGGAAAGAGCACAATTATTTATATGTGTACAGTTTTACAGTTTTTGTTGTATATAATATGATATAGCAGTATGAATGATAGAAAGTTCAGATGATATAAATGTTTTAAGCTACTATACATGTGTTTTACAAATTTTTCTGATCATTCAGTTTTATATATATTAATGTTATAGTTTTACGACTCGGTCACCATACACTGGTAATAACATATTTCCACTTACTGAGCGTCGTCTCACCCTATTACTTTACCATTTTTCAGGTGAGCCAGCTAGGCAAGCAGATCAGGCTTGCGGATAGAGAGTTGACTTGCCTACCTTGGTTATAGGGTACGTTTATGACAGGGTTTTGTATATTTTTTTTGAGGTAGAAGATACTAGAGGGAGTTATTGTGCATGGGTATGATCTGTATGTACAAAATTCTGGTATTGTATAGTACATGTGGTTGTATGATTTATGTTTCCGCTATTTAGGTATGGTTATATAGATATAAAAAAAAAACAGAGAAATTTTGAGGATGTGACATTTTGGTATCAGAGTCTAAGTTGCTAGGTTCTGTAGACTTTAGAGTGCAGTGGGAAACAATATCAAAATATAGGAAAAGAATTTGAGGTTTTATTCTGTGATCTGGATACAGGATTTTCGTGGTGGTTTCTGTGTTTTTACTAGGGTGACGACTTCAGGAAAGCCATAGTAAACTATTGACGAGTTATGTATTTAGGTTATGGGATGTGATTTGGGGTTAGGATCAAGAGAGATGGTTAATAGAGAATTTTCAGTTTTAGTTAAATGAAATAAGTTAGGTCTCTATGAGAAATAGTATTCTGAAATGGTGTTCTCTATATTTACAGGATGGACCCAGGAGGCAGTAGCGCTCATGCCAGTGGTGATGATGGAGCAGGTTCTTCTAGAGCAGGAGGTGGAGATTCAGATGCTATGCTACATAGTGTGGCTCAGCAGGTTATGACTGAGATAGTGCGGAGCTCTAGAGAGCAGGGAGGTATATCTCCAGTTCAGGGGTGTACCATAGAGAAATTAATGAAGATGAATCCGCTAGCTTTTTCTGGGGCGACTGACCCTGCAGTTGCTGAGAACTGGGTGTAGGAGGTAGAGACGATTCTAATAGTACTTCACTGCACCGACGAGCAGAGAGTTTTGTACGCTATGTATAAACTGACACGGAAGGTTAAGAGATGGTGGGCGACCACTAGACTATTGGAAGAGCTGAGGATGACTCCAGTGCTGATAACATGGGCCCGTTTCAGGAAAATGTTCTTCGATAGGTACTATCCTACCTCAGTCAGAGAGGCTTAAGTATAGGAGTTTCTGAGTCTGTCCCAGGGATCGATGATAGTCTAGCAGTATGTGACGAGATTTATTGAGCTTTTGCATTTTTGCCCATATATCGTCCTTGATGAAGTAAAGAAGGCCATAATGTTTTAGAGGAATTTGAGGCGAGATATTTACAGGCAGGTGGCGGTACTAAGGATCCAGGATTTTGCAAAGTTGGTTGATAGGGCCATTATACTAGAGGAGAGTCTACCTAAAGAGACTGAGACACAGAGTCAGAAGAAAAGGACCGCACCCTCGAGCTTTCAAGCGGGTCCCAGCCGAGGCCCTTGGAGAGGAGGTAGATCTGGTAGAGGTCTGAGATAGATGGTAGAGCAGGGTGGATTTCAGGGTGGTCAGCCTTCTGCCATTGGTACGAGATGTGGACGGAGACACCTATGTGAATGTCGGCTGGGGGAGAATGTTTGCTACCACTGCGGGAGACCCAGTCATATGGCTCGATCTTGTCAAATGACACCAGGTTATGTACTGGCTCCTAGGCCATTTCGAGGAGGATACCAAGCGGCCCGTGGCGGTTAACAGAGAAATACCGTGCCGGCGAGGGTTTATGCGTTGACGCCGGGAGACGCTGAGACAGCTGGAGACGTGGTTACAGGTATCCTTACTGCTTTACCATATACAATTATTATTTTTTTTTTATATAGGTGCCACCCATTCCTTTATATCGGCGGGATATGTGAAAATAGCTGGAATAGAGACACAACCATTAGATATTGAACTGTCTGTGGATATGCCGATGGGGTATGTGGTGAGATGCAGGAGGATACTTCGAAATTTTCCAGTAAGTATTTAGGAGAGGGTATTATCAGCTGATCTAGTAGTTCTAGATATGCAGGGGTTTAATCTAATATTGGGTATGGACTGGCTAGCTACTCATCATGCCAATATAAATGGCTATAAAAAAGAAGTTATTTTCAGACCCCCGGGCGAGTAAGAATACAAATTCGTGGGTTCACGTGTACGTGCCTCACCACAACTAGTGTCGGCTGTTCAGGTGAGGAGACTGCTATAGGATGGTTGCTAGGGGTATGTCGCATACATAAAAGAATTGCCGAAAGAAGAATTGAGACAAGCTGACATACCAGTAGTGAGGGAATTCCCAGATGTCTTTCAAGAAGAATTGTCTGGTTTGCCGCCTGACCGTGAGATTGAGTTTACCGTAGATCTGTTGCCAAGATCTGCACCAATATCTAAAGCACCATACCGTATGGCCCCAGTAGAGTTAAAAGAATTGAAAGAACAATTATAGGAATTGTTGGATAAAGGTTTCATCAGGCCCATTGTGTCACCTTGGGGTGCGCCAGTTTTGTTCGTGAAAAAGAAGGATGGGACCATGAGATTGTGTATCGATTATAGAGAAATCAACAAACTAACAGTCAAGAATAAATATCCTCTCCCTAAGATCGATGATTTATTTGATCAGCTTCAGGGGACCCAAGTTTACTCTAAAATTGACCTGCGGTCGGGTTACCATCAGGTGAAAGTTAGAGCAGAAGACATTTCGAAGACCGCATTTCGAACCAGATATGGGCATTACAAGTTCTTGGTGATGCCGTTTGGATTGACTAATGCACCAGCAGTATTCATGGATTTGATGAATCGGGTGTTCCATCAATACTTAGATCAGTTTGTGGTTGTGTTCATCGATGATATATTGGTCTATTCGAGAAGTTTTGAGGAGCACGAGCATCATTTGAGACTGGTGTTATAGGTATTAAGGGAAAGGAAATTATATGCGAAATTCAAGAAATGTGAGTTCTAGTTAAGGCAAGTTAGTTTTCTTGGTCATGTGGTCTTTGAAGCAGGTGTATCAGTTGATCCGAGTAAAATAGAGGCAATGGTGAGTTGGGAAAGGTCGGGAAATGTTCAGGAAGTCAAGAGTTTTCTGGGATTAGCAGGCTACTACTGATGCTTCGTAGATGGATTCTCCAATTTATCAGGTCCGTTGATGCGGCTCACGAGGAAAAATGTAAAATTTGAATGGACTGATGACTGTGAGTAGAGTTTTCAAGAGTTAAAGCGACGGTTAGTTTCAACTCCGGTATTAGCTATTTCGTCAGGGGAGGACGAGTTTGTAATATACAGTGATGCCTCTTCGAAGGGTCTTGGATGTGTGTTGATGCAGCACGACAGGGTTATTGCATATGCGTTTAGGCAGCTTAAAGAATATGAGAAGAATTATCATGTGCATGATTTAGAGCTTGCTGTGGTGGTGCATGCTCTTAAGATTTGGAGGCATTACTTGTAACGACTCGGCCCTTTATCCTAGGTGTCACTCACTCATACAAAATACCTGTACCTGTTCATGATACATAGACAACCTGCCCTAAATAGGGACCTACGGGTGTAAATCATACATAATAGAAATGTAAATGTCGTGGAAAAACATAAACATCCATTGGGATTTTTATCAGTCTTACACTAGAGTTTACTAATACGTCCACACAATTTACATAAATTCGGACTTAGAATAAGTCTTGTTATTACCACCCTCCAAAAAGGAAGTTCATTGAAGTTTAATACAAGATTCAAATGCTTACGTAAGCTAAACCTAAAATCTGATCTCCCTAGTCCCTTTAGCTACTAGGACCAACGTACTGATGGACCTGAAAACAAGGGTTGTATGATAGGGCGAGACACCTCTCAGTAAGGAAGAAAGTGTTACAATAGTGTGTGACTGCATATATGCACATTTTCATACAAACTCATACATTTGAAACATTTGTTTATAATACTGTATCATATAACATTTATCTGTACATCAAGTATTTAAATCATACACAACAACAAAACCAAGCCTTAGTCCCACTAAGTGGGGTCGGCTATATGAATCCTTTTCCGCCAATTTATGCGATTATGGACCATTTCTTTTGATAGATTCAAAGTATTTAAATCATGTATATGATTATTAGAACACCTCCAGCTTGATATGACAATTTGCCTGTTTACCTCGTGGCACGGGTTGTGCACTAATTGCCTCTAAAGTGTCCTGTTCATGCAGACAAAGTCGAGCATCTTTATAGTCCGACCGCCCCTTGGTTTATTTTTACCAGTAGCTTACTAACTCCTCGCAGGTCGACCATCTAATATACTCATATCTTTCAACCCTTTTTTCTAAAGTTTCTTTCAACCACTTTTGGACACAAGCTGTGGTTCCAGTATCATATATATAATTTATAGCAAAATAGTAACCTGTGCAATTCCAGTATTTTTCATAATTTCAGATCATCACATTGGGTTCAAATCGGTGCCTTTCCACTCAGTTTACCCCTTTTTGTTTACTGATTCAGCTCGGTGTTTCACTGGCCCCCGTTTTTCACATTCTTAGTATAACAAATTGGAACTTCGTTCCCATATCTATATCAATAGTATAGAAAATTCATACATTTCGATTTCAACATATATCACACAAGTTTAATCCAAAACCTGCTAAATGATAGAAATTCAGTAAACATCATTTAAATGGTTAAGTAAAGGATTCGAGCATCTCCTACTATAGTACAAATACAAATAAATGATTTTGGTAAAGTTTGGAGATCAAACGTCAAAATCCTCGTTTTTACCAAAAATCGTAAAATTGTAAAACCGACATTTCTACTCTATAGAATTTAACAAATAAGCAGTTAAATCATACATAATAACATAAACTAGCTTTTAGCGGTTTAGTTTTTCCAAAAATTCTGTTGTAATCAAATTCCCCTTACCTTAAACTCAAAACGAAACTTCGTACGAACACGGTCCAAATCGACAACCCGCAACCCTTAAAACCTAAAAACCACAGAATATAATCTTACTATATTTTCTACTACTATCCAAATATTCAATCAAAACTACAATCAGATCCCTACCTCAATTTTTGGGAAAAATCAAAAAATCTCTGAAACGACGATTTGATCTGCTAAAATTGTAGAGTTTCCTCTTCTGATCCACGCAGTATCCTCCGTTTTTGGAAACAGATGATGAACGACGAAGAATATTAGAGAGAGAGAGAGAGAGAGAGAGAGAGAGAGAGAGAGAGAGAGAGAGAGAGAGAGAGAGAGATTTCATTGGTAGAGAGAGAGAGAGAGAGAGAGAGCTTTTGGAAAGAAACTTAGTTCTTAAGCAACTAGACTGAATATTTATAGGGCCTTTGACCAAGTCCAATTCGTCGACGAGGCGGCGTCTTCATTGACGAATCCACCACACAGCTCATCGACGAGGTCATCCCTTTGTTAACGAGCCCAAGTCCTGGATATTCTCTGATCCGCTCGGTATCTGCTCATCGACGAGGCTTTGAATTTCGTCGACGAGGATCTGAAGGACTTCGTCGACGAACGTGACCCTTCGTCGATGAGCCTAGCTTATATAGGTTTGGGTCTCTACAATCTCCCCTCCTTATAAGAATTTTGTCCTCGAAATTTACCAACAATTGTTAACATAATCTTTTCTTACAGTCCCACTTTACAAAAGGGTCGATCATCACCTTCAAAGTGACTTTGGTCCAAATTCATTACATATCCTCACATATGGCGGAGGAATACTGTGGTTACACAAAGGATACATTGGAAGATTACATATATAAACAAGACTCTCCCAATGATCACATCATTCAATCTATACCACTTACACTACTATATACCAACGTACTATCAAGTAACTACGAGTACTTCTGGCATATTTCGAATTCTAGTTCCCATGAAGCTTCTTCCACCGTATGGTTACACCATAATACCTGCACGAGAGGTATTTCCTTAGTCTGTAACTACTGCACTTTTCGATCCAATATCTGCACTGGTACTTCCTCATACGATAAGGCATCACTGATCTCTAGAGGTTCGTAACTCAGTACGTGTGCTGGATCTGGTACGTACTTCCTCAGTACGGACACGTGAAATACATCATGGACTCTAGATAACATTAGAGGTAAAGCCACTCGATAAGCAACCGAACCTATCCTTTCAAGGATTTCAAAAGACCCGATATATCGAGGACTTAGCTTCCCCTTTTTCCCGAATCTCATCACCCCTTTCATCGGAGCGATTTTGAGGAATACCATATCTCCTACCTCGAATTTCAACTCTCGTTGACGAGTATCAGCATAACTCTTCTGTCGACTTTGAGCTGCTTTGATTCCTTCCCTGATCAATTTGACCTTTGTAGAGGTCTGCTGAATTAATTCTAGACCTAGTATCTGCCGCTCACCTACTTGATCCAAGTACAACGGAGATCGACACCGACGATCATACAACGCCTCATAAGGTGTCATCTCAATGCTCACCTGGTAACTGTTGTTATATGCAAATTCAACAAGCAGTAGATATCGTATCCAACTATCACCAAAATCTAGTACACAAGCCCGCAACATATCCTCTAACGTCTGAATAGTTCTCTACGACTGTCCATCCGTCTGCGGGTGAAAAGACATACTGAACGTCAATTGCGATCCCAAGGCATCTTGTAACCTCTTCTAGAAACGAGATGTAAAACACGAATCCCGATCTGAAACAATAGATATAGGGACACCATGGAGTCGTACCACCTCTTGCACATAAAGTTCTGCCAGCCTATTCAGAGAGTAACTGACTCTGATTGGAATGAAATGTGCAGTCTTCGTCAATCGATCTACTATAACCCATATGGCATTCTGCCCATGCACTGCCACAAGTAAACCTGTCACAAAATCCATCGAGATGTGTTCCCACTTCCACTCAGAGACGTCAAGTGGCTGAAGTGGTCCTATCGGCCTCTGATGTTCCATTTTGATTTGCTGACATATTAGACACTACTTTACAAAATGGGCTATCTCTCTTTTCATGTTGGACCACCAGAAATATTCCCTCAAATCCCGATACATTTTCATACTACCAGGATGTACAGTATAAAGTGAATGATGTGCCTCCTCTAGAATGACCCGTTCAATCCTGGCATCATTCGGTACACAAATTTTGCCACGAAATCTCAATATCCCATCGCTAGAGATACTGAAATTCGGCTTTAACCCCTTCTAAATTCCTTCCGTAATCTCAACCAACTCAGGATCCTCCCTTTGCGCCACACGGATGTAACAACCTGCTACTTAAATGGGTTTTTTTTTTAGTATAACATTTAAAATGCTCTGATACCACACTAGATTAAACCCAATCGTCAACCTAAGCAGCGAGAAGCAAAAATCAAATAAACATAACCATATGTAATTATATACAATACTAGAGTGCTAAATTGTTTCCCAAAATATACATATATAACTGTTCCCCAGAAATATCCTCAACTAGCTAGGGCTATACAAAAATACTCCCAAAAATACTCACTCTAATATCAGGGCAATACTGAGGCCCCTCTATTTGCGAGCCTGATTTGCTTGCTTACCTGGATCACTTGAAAAATGTTAAAGTAATTGGGATGAGCCGACGCTTAATAAGACGAAATATGCTATTGCTAGTGTGTGGCAAATGAGTTACAATACTATGAAAATCTGTTTTTATATAATCATGTATAACCAAATCTATGAATAATATACAAATAACAGAAACCACCACCAGTTCCATATTGCTTAACATATTTGTAATTTAAGGTTACTAGTCAAAATACTTCTAATGTACATAAGTATATCGTAGTGACCCGAAGAATAATAGTATTTAAATAATAATATGAGAGAGAAATGGAAATAGAAACAGAAGGATTTGGGCTACTCTGATTTTCGTCGACGAAGGGTAAGGTTCGTCGACGAATTTACTGAAGGACTCGTCGACGAGGTGACGTGTCTCGTCGACGAATCTGGCCCTATAAGTAGTAAAAACTCGGATTTTTATCACATTTTTAGTGCTCTCTCTCTCTCTCTCCATTCTCTCTTCGATTTTGGCCCCACCAGTCGCCGAATTGACGATCCAAAGCCACCACAATGCTCATGGGGAAGTTCTCTGCAAGTTTTCCGAAGCGGATCGTTGGTGAAACGAAGTTGGATTTCATCCCAAATTCAGGGTAAGACCTTTTAGTCCATTTTTGGCCTTCTGACAGTTATAGGAAATGATGTAGGCAAAGAAATACTGATATTTTGTTCTGGAAAACGTTGTTTTTAGGGTGTTGTGTAGGAGGCCCTGTGGGTGTTAAGCCAGTAAACCATAGGGGCTTTCCAGTAGTCAGGTAAGGGAAATATGCTATGCTAGGTTATTTGAGAATGTTTTCAGTATAAAATTATAAATGTTTCACCAGAGTATTGTTCTATAACAGAGATCTATGCAGTTTATCAAATAGGATTAATATGTTTTAAAATTACTGTGTGGCTTGAAAATATGTACCAAGTATAGAAACATGCTTTACAGTATTTTTCAGAGATGTGTTTTACAAAATATACAGATAGTGAATGTATTTTTCAATAATTACAAAAATACCATGATTATATAGTTTTACAGTACCATGACATACAGATTCATAGTTAATTACAGAAACACAGTTGATATAGAGATACAGTTTTCCATAGCTTCATGGTTTATATAGTTATTACAGAATCATGGTAAAACAGATAGTTGTATATAGAGATGTATTATATAGTATCAGACCCTGTTGAACCATACAGTTACAGAGCATGGTATCGTAGCTACATACAGTTTATAGAGTGCAACCACCTATTCAGATAATAGGTGGTATAAAGGTCGATCGCATAGAGCCCACGAGTGGACAGGCTCCCCATCAGATATGGGTTGAGGAGGGCTGATCAAACTATGGAGTATAGTGATTTATTCCTGATTGGCCAGCCAGGGTAAATCCCGCCTACGGGCCGCACAACCCTGTCATGAGGGGTTAAATCATGACACACAGTTATCCATAAGGAAGTTTATAATTATTATTATGTTTATACAACTTTACAGAAACACAAAATATATACATATATATTAGCAGTATTTTGAATAGAAACCTAAAGTACAGAAATGTTAAGCAACAGGTAAAAGATGAAGATTATATTTGTAGTATTGTGCTTTACAGATTCAGTGATACATGACTACATAGTAATAGATTTTCTCAATATTGTAGCTCAATTGCCACACACTAGTAATAGCATATTTTGTCTTACTGAACTTTGGCTCATTCCAGTGTTGAATTATTTTTCAGGTGAGCCAGTTGGGCGAGCGGACCAGGCTCACAAATAGAGGGGTCACAGTACTGCCCTATTAGAGAGAGAGAGAGAGAGAGAGAGAGAGAGAGAGAGAGAGAGAGAGAGAGAGAGAGAGAGAGAGAGAGAGAGTATATTTTTGGGATTATTTTTGTATAGCCCTCACCAGTTGAGGATATTGGGGGAACAGTCAAATATGTGTATTTTGGGAAACTTGTTAGCGCTCTGGTATTGTATATAATTATATATGGATATGTTTATTTGATTTCTGCTTCTTACTACTTAGGTTAATGATTGGGTTCAATCCAATATGGTATTAGAGCATGTTAAATCTCATAGTATATATATATAAAAAAAAAACCCAGTTAAATAGCAGGTCGTTACAATTTGGTATCTGAGCCCAAGTTGCTAGGTTCAATAAACTATAGAGTGCAGCAGAAGCAATACCAGAGTATAGGAAAAGGATTTGAGGTTTGTTCGGTTGTTTAGATACAATATTTTCGTGTGGTTTCTATGTTTTTCCTAGGGTGACAATTTTAGGAAAACCATAGTAAACTATTGTCAGGTCGTGTGTTTAGGTGACAGAACTGGATATTAGGTAAGGTCAGGGAAGGCAATTAATTTTTAGTTGGTACAAGATAGGTCTGTATAGGAGATAAAGTGCTTAAGTGTGTTTTTTGTTTTTAGGATGGACCCAGGAAGCAGTGGCACGAATGCTGGGGAGGATAGGCTAGGACCTTCCAGCATAGGTGAAGGAGATACTGATGTTATGCTGTGTCGCGTCACTTAGCAGGTGGTGGCGGAGATGCCTAGGAGTTCTAGGGAGCGTGGCTGTTCGATTAAGCAGTTTCACGTATGAAGCCCCCATCCTTTGCTGAAGGAGATGACCTGATTGTAGTTGAGAATTGGGTTCAAGACATTGAAGAGACATTGGCGGTGCTTCCATGTATGGATGAACAAAAAGTAGCATTTGCAGCATTTAAGTTGACAGGGGAGGCGAAGCGCTGGTGGAGAGTAGCGCGTCTGATAGAGGAGCAGAGGCCGGTTTCAGTTCCAGTGACATGGAACCGATTCAAGGATCTGTTCTTCGAGCGGTATTTCCCTGCTATGGTTCAGAGTGCGAAAGTAGTAGAGTTTCTACATTTGGTGCAGGGACAAATGACTGTATCCCAGTACGCGGCTCGGTTTGTCGAGTTGTCATGTTTTGCTCTCCATTTAGCATTTGATGAAGAGAAGAAGGCAAGAAAGTTTGAAGAGGGACTGAGGCAGAATTTTTTTGAACAGGTAATTGGTTTCAGGGCTCAGACATTCACAGAGGTTGTAGATAGAGCTGCGATTATTAAGAGTGGCATTCAGAGGGGTATAGCGACTCAGAGTCAGCAGAAGAGGCCTGCACCTCAGGGTTTTTAGGTTGGCTCCAATAGGGGCCCATGGAGAGGAGGTCGCGATAGGGGAGACCAGATGTAGATGGCAGGACCTCGGGGAAATCAAGGTGCGCCGATCATCCCGATATGTCTGATGTGCTGAAGACGGCATCCGGGGGAGTGCCGGGGAGGGAGCGATGTATGCTATCAATGTGGGAGGCCCAGCCACATAGCATATGCATGTCCAGGTCCGCTAGACCAGGTCCGCTAGACCAGGTCCCAATTCCCAGGCCCTATCAGGGAGGATAGCAGGCAACTCGGGGAGGATATCAGGCACCTCGTGGTGGCTAGCAGAGGAATGTGGCCCCAGCGCGAGTATACTCTCTGACGCCAGGTGATGCAGAGGTTGCTACGGATGTGGTGATAGGTACATTTACTATTTTATCCCATCCAGTTATTGTTCTTTTTGACTCGGGTGCTACTCATTCTTTCATTTTTGCATCTTATGTTAAATTATTTGAGAGTGAGACCCAGTCATTAGATATAGCGCTGTCGGTAGCTACACCATTAGGATCAGTGATCAGATGTCAGAGGGTACTTAGGGGCTATCCGATAGAAATTCAGGGGAAAGTACTTCCCGCAGAGCTGATTGTGTCTGATATGTGTGGGTTCGATATAATACTGGGTATGGATTGGTTGGCTACCAATCATGCTAGCTTTGATTGTCGTAAGAAAGAAGTAATTTTTAGACCTCCTGGAGAGCAGGAATTCATATTGGTTGGTTCATGGGTATGTGCTCCAACGCAATTGGTATCAGATGTGCAGGCGAGCAGATTACTCCTAGACGGAGGTTAGGGGTTTATAGCATTTGTGAAAGAAGTATCCGAAAATGAATTGAAGATTGACAACACCTTAGTGGTAAGAGAATTTCTAGATATATTTCCAGAGGAATTACCTGGGTTGTCTTCTGTGCGTGAGGTGGATTTTCCTATAGATTTACCTCCAGGGACTGCACTGATTTCTAAAGTTCCCTACTGTATGGCTCCAGCTGAATTGGGAGAATTAAAGGAGCAGTTGCAAGACTTACTGAACAAGGGGTTTATACGACCTAGTGTATCGCCATGGGGAGCTCCAGTGTTGTTCGTAAAGAAGAAAGACGAGTCTTTGAGGATGTGTATTGATTACAGAGCAATCAACAAGGTCACTATTAAGAATAAATATCCCCTACCTCGTATAGACGATTTGTTTGATCAGCTCCAGGGTACATAGGTATATTCCAAGATTGACCTCAGATCCAAGTATCATCAAGTGAGAGTAAAAGCAGAGGACATCATGAAGACAGCCTTCAGGACCAGGTGTGGGCACTACGAGTTCCTCGTTATGCCGTTTGGTCTGACGAATGCCCCAGCCATGTTTATGGACTTAATGAATAAAGTTTTCTACTAGTATCTAGGTCAGTTTGTAATAGTTTTCATTGATGATATACTGATGTACTCGAGGAGTTTTGAGGATCATGAGGTGCATTTGAGGTAGGTGGATCAGACACTCAGAGAGGAGAAACTTTACACCAAGTTTAGTAAGTTTGAGTTCTGGCTTGAGAAAGTTGCATATTTAGGCCATGTGATCTCAGGAGACGGTATAGCAGTGGATCCAAGCAAGATTGACGCTGTGGTAAATGGGGCCAAGCCGAGGAATGTGTATGAAGTTAGGAGTTTCTTAGGACTGGTAGGTTATTACCGCCGTTTCGTTGAGGGATTTTCAGTTTTGTCAGGACCTCTCATGCATTTGACCAGAAAAGAATGCCAGATTTGTGTGGGATGAAGAATGCAAGCAGAGTTTCCAAGAATTAAAGCAGCGGCTTATCACTGCACCAGTTTTGATGATTCCATCAGGAGGTGATGGTTATGTTATCTACAGTGTCGCGTCTTTGAAAGGGCTCGGTTGTGTGCTGATGCAGCATGGTAGGATGGTGGTGTATGCGTCTAGACAGTTGAAAGAATATGAAAAGAACTACCCTACTCACGATCTTGAATTGACTGCGGTTGTGCATGCACTGAAGATATGGAGACATTACTTATATGGTGAGAAATTTGAAATATTTTCGGATCACAAGAGCCTAAAGTACTTCTTTACACAGAAAGAGTTGAATATGTGGCAGAGGAGGTGGTTGGAACTCATTAAGGATTACGATTGCACCATCAGTTACCACCCAGGTAAAGCAAATGTGGTAGCTGATTCACTGAGCCATAAATCAGGAGACACGACACAGCTAGCAGCAGTAGTTCAGCATTCGATTCTGATGGACTTAGAGAGACTTGGTGTGGAATTAGTGGAAGATGATCCCCAGGCGCTTATTGCTATAAAAGGATTAAAACTGCTCAGAGAGATGATCCAGAGTTAATGGAGGTGCTTGCCAGGATACATGATGGTCAGGGAGAGGAATTCAGTATTTCTGACGATGGGGCTCTGAGATTTTGCACCAGATTGTGTGTTCCTGTAGATGATAGCATCAGGAGGACGATTCTAGAGGAGGCACACAAATCTCTATACACTATTCATCCTGGCAGTACGAAAATGTATAGGGATCTACGAGAGTATTTCTGGTGGAGTGGTATGAAGAGGGAGATAGTAGAGTTTGTGCAGCAGTGTTTGACGTGCCAGCAGGTTAAGGCTGAGCACCAGAGACCGGCTGATCAGTTGCAACCATTATTCATTCCTGAGTGGAAGTGGGACCATGTATCCATGGATTTTGTTACTGGGCTGCCACCAGCGCCACTTGGTCAGAATGCCATCTGGATAATAGTTGATTGGTTGACAAAGACAGGGCATTTTTTGCCCATTAAAATCAGCTACCCTATGAACAGGTTAACATAGATTTACATACAGGAGATTATTCGACCCCATGGAGTGTTGGTATCCATAGTCTCGGATCGTGATCCATGTTTTACATCACGGTTCTGGAGGAGTTTACACGAGACAATAGGGACTCAGCTAGCATTTAGTACAACTTTCCACCCTCAGACCAATGGTCAAACTGAGAGAACAATCCAGGTATTAGAAGATATGCTTCGTACCTATGTGCTAGAATTCAGGAGGTAGCTGGATTCAATTTTTTCCACTAGTTGAATTTTCTTATAATAACATTTATCATACTAGCATCGGCATGGCACCCTATGAGGCATTATATGGTAGGAGATGTCGATCTCCTCTTTTCTGGGATGAAGTAGGTGAAAGGCGAGTTTTGGGTCTAGAGATAATTCAGCAAACATGTGATAAAGTCCGACTTATTTGAAATAGGATCAGTGCAGCGCAGAGTCGACAGAAAAGCTACGTGGATACTCACCACCGAGAACTGGAATTTGAAGTGGGTAATCATGCATTTTTTAGAATAACTCCACCAAAGGAGATCTTGAGATTTGGGAAGAAGGGTAAGTTGAGCCCTAGGTTTATTGGCCCATTTGAGATACTTGAGAAGATTGGGCCAGTGGCCTATCGGCTAGCTTTACTGCCATCTCTATTTCGAGTTCATGACGTATTTCATGTTTCTATGCTAAGGAAATACATCCCAGATCCTTCCCATATCATCAGCCATGCGGAACTGGAAGTCAGTGAGGCTTTAGCGTATGAAGAAGCTCCAGTACAGATCCTAGATAGGAAAGAACAAGAATTGCCCAACAAGAATATACCAATAGTAAAAGTTCTATGGAGAAACCATGCGATTGAAGAAGCCTTATGGGAGCTTGAAAATGAAATCAGATGAAAATATCCCTATTTATTTGATGAATTATAGTATTGATGTATATGCTAAGATGATAATTTTATTTTGACGAGTCTAGTGTAATTGTAATGTAGAGCATAGGTTACGTAGTATTTTGGTTTTGGGAGAATTTTCTTTTATGGTTGTAATCTCCCAGAACTACCCATGTAACCACAGTGTTTCTCCGCCATAAGTGAGGGCAGGTAATAAAATAAGTAGACCCTTTTCTTTTATTGGATGATGAAGTGTATAGATAGAGATACAGACAGTAAATTTCGAGGACGAAATTTTATAAGGAGGGGAGAATGTAGTGACTCGAAGAATAATAGTATTTAAATAATAATGAGGGAGAGAAATGGAAACAGAAATAGAAGGAGGCAGAAATGAAATAATAGTATTTCAAGGAATTTTCAGGCTTCGTTGACGAATACAGGGATTCGTCGACGAAGGTCTTCAAGACCTCATCGACGAGGTCCTGTCTCATCGATGAGAAAATACCGAGATAATGATTTGGGCTACTCTGAATTTCGTCGACGAAGGGTAAGGTTCGTCGACGAATTTACTGAAGGACTCGTCGATGAGGTGACGTGTCTCGTGATTACACGCCGAAACTGCGTAATTAGACGTTTAACCCGGGCTTTACGGTTTATATTTTTAATTAAATGTCCAAAATTATCCAATATTTTAATAAAATGCCAAAATCATCATTCTTGAATTTTATTGCACTATTTATGAAGTTTTGGTAATTTTTTGTCGAAGGAAAATACCCGGGAATCAAAACCAACACCTGTTCGTATTTTTTACATAACTTTTCCTTCTGAGCTCCAATCGAGACGATTCAAATTTATGGAGAAAGAGGAAAGGATCATCTACAAATTTTGTGTTTTGAGTTTTGTGAGATACGAGCTCCAAAAGAGTAGAATTTGCGACGAACAGAAAAAAAATAAAATGAGAAAAAATATAATAATTGGGTTATTGATGTGACCCGGCCATCGGGTTGTTCCACGCCGGATCCTAGGGCACCCAAATTTCTCCTTTTTATTCTCTCCTTTTTTCCTTTCTTTGGCCTGTTGGGCGCTGCCCCAGCCGGCTCTCCTCTGTTCTCTTCTTCTTCTTCTTCTTCTTCTTCTTCTTTAGTTTGTATTTTTTGTTCTTTTCTTTACTGCTTTTACCTTCTCTCCCTTCCTCACTCACTCAGCCCCTCCTTCCCGATTCTCTCCCTCTTGCTCAATTAGTTTTTTTTCCCTTCTCTTCCTCTCTCTCACTCAGTTTTTTTCCTAAACTCCCCCTGCTTTCCCCCGAACTCTCTCCAACTCTCCTGCTCAGCTTCAAATTCAGACCTCTTTCTTCCCTTGCTCTTCCAGCCCCTCTTCCCTCTCCTTCATTCTCTCTACTCTCAGCCATACCAGCAGATCTCCGGTGGCACCACACCAGCCTCTGCACAGAAGCCCCGACCTCCAGCCTCTGCACAGCAGCTGCAACTCCATGACAGCAAGCCTCTCGGCCTTCCACACAACAACCACAGCAGACTTCTCTGCCAGCAACTCAGCACAACAGCAGTAGCTACCAACGGCCACACCAGTCTCGTCCCTGCCACAGCACCCGAGATTCCAGTAGGCAGCAGCAGCAACTTCAGTTACAGTCCTCGGCCAGGACTCCACCCGAGCTCCAGAGACAAAGCACTCCACAGGCTTTGTTTTCTGTTCTTCTTTCTATGTCTCTCAATTTTTCTTTTATGTTTATTTTATTATTATTATTTGTTTGAGTATTGAATTAATTTGGTTTGAATTTTATTTTAGACTTTGATTGTTGCTTAGACTTTTTATTAAAGTATGAATTTTTATTGGGGTATTTATTTAGGTTCTTTATTCTTCTTACAATATTTATTTATCTAATTACTTATTTTTTTTTCTTTCAATTAAGTCTGTGTTAGAATTATTTATCTATTTAATTAGTTGTTTTTTTTAAGAAAGTTTAATTTTAGATTGTAGTTGTGATTTGAGCTTTCGATTTTTTTAAAGATCCGATTTTTATGGCGCGCGTGACTATTTAATTGAGTTTCCATTGCGCATCTTTGATTCCTTGTTCTAGGTTGCCATATTTCATTAACGCGTGTCCCAATATTTCTTTAAGTAGTCGTAGGGTTTCTATTCTTGTTTTCTTTTATTTAGTGCATGTTAGTTTAGAGTTTTAAATTACGTGTCATTTAATTCATCAAAAGTGAAATTGAACAATCTTGAAAAACCCTGAATCTGAACCAAGTTCAGTGCATTTTTGTTTTCGATTGGACGAACGTAAAATCTCAGATTAAACGCATTCCCTGAGGAGACGATCTAGCCCTTAGGCTTAATATTACACGACAGAACTCCTATACTTGGGATAGCTTTCGAGCTACTCATTTTTCGAGTGAGTCATCTCGTCGACGAATCTGGCCCTATAAGTAGTAAAAACTCATATTTTTATCACATTTTCAGTGCTCTCTCTCTCTCTCTCTCTCTCTTCTACGATCTCTCTCCCTTCACTCTTAGATTTTGGCCCCGCCAGTCACCGAATCGATGATTCGAAGCCACCACAACGCTCCTGGTGAAGTTCTCTACAAGTCTGTCGGAGCGGATCGTTGGTGAAACGAAGTTGGATTTCATCCCAAATTCAGGATAAGGTCTTTTAGTCCATTTTTGGCCTTCTAACAATTATAAGAAATGATGTAGGTGAAGAAATACTGATATTTTGTTTTGGAAAACGTTTTTTTTTAGGGTGTTGTGTAGGAGGCCCTGTGGGTGTTAGGCCAGTAAACCATAGGGGTTTCCAGTATTCAGGTAAGGGAAATATGCTATGCTAGGTTATTTGAGAATGTTTTCAGTATAAAATTATAAATGTTTCACCAGAGTATTGTTCTACAACAGAGATTTATGCAATTTATCAAATAGGATTAATATGTTTTAAAATTACTATGTGACTTGAGAATATGTACCAAGTATTTATACTTTACACTACTTTTCAGAGATGTGTTTTACAGAATATATAGATAGTGAATGTATTTTTCTGTAATTACAGAAATACCATGATTGTCACGACCCGCTCATTTTCCACACATTTTTTTTAATAATAATATCATGATAAAATCAATACTACATATCCCACAATCCAACTCAGCAGGTCATCATCCACCTGGACCCGTGGGTACTAGGGATATAACAGAACATACAGCAAAAGCCTACGCAGTAGAAAGTATAAAATCATATACATCTCATCATAATGTGCATAACACATACCAGAGTACTACAAACACTATCTCTCAGTATATACATCCCAAAAATGAATCTAGGGACAATTCCCACAAAAACATACTATCCCTACCAAAAGCTTACCCTTCAAAACGGGCAGATAATCCACACTATGTCAGCGGGGCTTTTCCCGCTCTCCTATTTGAGGCTCCTGAAAAGTTTATGAAATTTAGGGGCGAGACACCTCTCAGTAAGGGAAATAAACTAATACTTGTGTGTGACAACATGAGTAATTCGTGTTCAACATATATCATATATAACACATTTAGTACTGTTTCATCAAATCTGGGGAAACATATATATATATATATATGTATATATAAATCAACATGGCAGAACATACTGCATTTTCATAACATATCTCATCTCATATCAAAATAATAATAACATAAAAATCATCCTGGTAGGTTAGCTGACTGTTGTCATGTATTACCCCCACATGACTGGGTTGTGTGGCCCGAAGGTGGGACCTGACAATGGTTGGCCGATCACTGCCAAGTCAATAGTCTAGTCTGTAGGTCCGATGGGTCTACCCAGACTGGTCCGTACACCAGGGGCGATAACAGCACACTTCTTGAAAATAACCACATCGACCATCCAATCTCACACCACTCCGTACAGTGGCGTTAACACAGATATCATGATCACGAGGACCATGGACACATAGCAACGGTACCGTGCAAGTGCTAGCCTAAACCAAGCCAGCCAAGTTCTGATATCATATACATATACTGAAACCGCGATACATAAATATCTCAT